>NW_020799099.1:682586-765199 GCF_003259725.1 Athene cunicularia
TAAGAGACAGCTCCGCGTCTGTGTGGCAGGGGAGGGAGAGCGGGGGCACCGGGAAACAGCACCCAAAGGTGCAAAAGCCCTGCTGAGCCCCAGATCAGAGCTGGTGATCCCCAAAGGCCACTAAGGTACCCCCTGGGCCAAATCACCACCAGCGGGGCAGGCAATGGCAGGGGCCAACTCTGCCATCCCCTTTCCCACAGGAAGCTGCCGCCCTTTGGTGGGGGAACAAGGACAGATGAGTCCCTGCAGGACTGATGCACCCAGCCCCACGCAGAAAGCTGCACGGGGCCCCCAGAGCAAGGACAGACCTTGGGGAGACAGGCTGGGGATGGACACACACCACAACAAGGGCTGCTTCTCTTGAACACCGCCAGCATCCCCTCCAGCAGGACAGGGCTCAATGCAAAGCCCTTCAAAACCTCAAGACAGTCATGCCCTTTCTCAGGTCCCACCATGCTCAGCTCCAGAGCCTCAGACTGCCTCACTGCCATAGCAAAATAACCCCAAATCCACCCGAGAATGGCAAAGGAGGGAGATGCATGCCAGGCAGCAATCCTCCTCTCCTTCTCTGGCTGCACGATCAGGAAAGGGGGAAAAAAAATAATAATTAAAAAAAAAAAAATCACCGTACTAGTGTGTTTCACCCAAAGAACTGTGGTTGTGTATGCCCATTCAGGAACCTTCTGCCTCACTGACAATGTAAAAGTATCTTCAGCTTTCGGGTTAGAAGATTAACAACGTCTAAATTAATTATGCACATGTGTGACAAGACTAATGGCATCCAGATTAACCATGACTAAAAGTAGAATTTGTGATTGTTAGGGAAGAAACAGGTAAGAAGGGATCCTTTAAAATAACAAAGCAGAAACTTTTCTACCGGCTCTCTGCGTTTAGTAGTCCTTTTCCAAAGTGCAGAGAGGAACTTGTTTTTGAAATGAGCATGTGTAAGGGCAACATACAGATTTGCTGTTATTTTTAGAATGTACAAGAATATATAAGGACTTGTTTTTCTGATAAACTTTGGATCTTGACTGTTAACCATATTGGCGTGTGTCTTGTCTCACAACCTCGTCCTGCAAAAAGGATTCCCTGCTACATGAGATGATTCTACAAAATAAGCATCCCTGAAAGACCTCTTTCTCCCTGTCCATTATTGCCTCACTCATAATCTCGTTATGAGATAAAGGCAAAACAACGTGTATGTGGACTGAAGAATTTATTATTAGCCTAGTTAATACTTTAACAGGCTTAAATTCCAAATTATCTAACTGATTTAAGAAAGCCTTATTAATAATACAGTTTAAATTGTCATGCAAAACATTTCTAGTGTATCCCCTTTCCAGTGCTTCTCTAGGTCCTAAAGTTGATAGTTTCAGACTTTCTCAAGAAAAGGGAGGGAGAAGTTGACAAAGCATCCTGAGGTCTTCATTGGGAGGATTCTAACATCCCTGGTGGAGGGGGTCTTCCCTCTAAGTGTTGGTGTCACTTATTGCAATTTGCATATCTTTTTATTATCATAGTCTGCTTCCTTCTTAGCAGTGCCCGGTTAAAGCCTGGAACTTGCAAGAGAGTTCCCCCAGTGCAGCAAACGCAGAGGACTGCTGATTGTTATGAGGCAACCACTGAGAGGTGCTAGGCCATCCCCAGAGCCAGTCATGGCAGGGGAGGCAATGAATGGTCACTTGCCTCCTTGGTAACTGCTATCCTGTCTAAGCTCAGATAGGACCATGGCAAGGCCAAACAGCCCTGAGAACTAAAGATGTTAGGTCAGTTCAAATCCTCTGGCTACCTCCTAGGAAATGGCAAAAATTGCCTTTACTGGACTATATTTGAAGAGATCATAGAGCGAGTATTTTAGCTGCAGATATCAACATTTTCAGACTGCATCACCCATTCAAATCACTTAACATCAGTAACTTTTAATAAGGTCAGGAGCCGAGGACATCAAGCACTATTTAGAAGTAACTGAGACCTTAAAGAGTTGAAACTTTAGGTGCCCTTAGGACTCATACCATTAGTTCTCGTTTTTAATTACTTGATAAAAGCACAAGAAAGTTGTTAGTTTCCTTGTGTAACCTGCTTAAGGGTTGTTTAGTTTAATACGGAAATATCTTCTGTGTTTTTTTTAAAGGCAAACATACCATCTAAGCAAGCATTCACATAATCTTCCATCTAATCTCCACTAATAGCTACTTCTGGTTTCCTAGAGAAAAAGGCATGAACCCCTTATCCAGGAAGTTGCTCACTTCTCAGTGTTACCCCTTTTGGTGACATTTATTCTTGATCCCAATTAGTACTCAGTATGTGTCCTCAATCCCAAGGATTCATTAGGTTCATAATTTTCATCACAGTTGGTGTAAATGTAAATGCTATTATTCATATAGAAATATCAGCCTTTAAAGGGTCACAGCTGTATTATTACTTTTTGAAGCTTAATCGGCACTTTACTGCAAAGCTGGTATTACTGCTCTGAATGGCAGGGAACTTCCTATCTCTATGGGGAATCTGAATGGAAGGTAGCTGCATGGGACTTCTACTAAAAGTAAATGTTAATTTACATTTGTGTCCAAATACTATTTACTTCAAAGTTTTCCTAGAATAATTACTTCTAGTATATCCCACATATGAATCAAGGGACTAAGAATGTTCACCTCATCCCTTGGTTATTTAAGTTTTCTCTCTATGAAAGTAACTATCAGAATCCTTCAGTACTTGTTTTCACAGCCCACCTTCCTCTTCAAATGGTGCAACTTTAATCTCTCTGATCAGCTACATCTCATAAACCCTGTATTTAGTCATAATTTAACCATATGTTTCTTTAGAGTACATTTACTAAAATAGTGAAGTGGATCTGGGCTTTGTTGACAATGCCTTGTCATATTGCATTTGTGAACTAATGAAATTGTGGACTAATTTTCAAATGCACTTTATAATCATTATGCAGTTCAGGCAATATTTAGATAGTTAATTTGACCTGATTGAACCTCTTTGAATTTGACCCTGTAAAAGAATCAATAAAGAAGCATTATGAAATAATAAAATGAATAAAACAAACATTGAAATTATTTCTAATGCTTGCATTAAAGGTTTATGTAGCTGAAGGCAGCCTGACACAAAAGTTACAGTTCACTTCAGTGCGTAAGATGAATAGGGGCAAGAGTTAACGTAAGCAGAAAATCAGGAGCACAAGGGGTAGGTAACCTGAGAGGAAAATCTTTCACCAGCACAGCGGATGGAAAGCAGCTGTGGAGGAAGGGAAGAATGGAAGGATGGTCTGAGGAAAGCAGTGACAAGCAGTATTTTCCAATACTCAGCAAGCACTGCATATTGTAGCTGGTCTACTACTAATGACACTTTTGTACAAGAAACCCCACCATTCACGAATTTCACAAAGTTGGCTTCTCCTGTTATTTTATTGGACATTTACAGGTAAGATGTAGCTTTAACTTTTTACATTCAGATAGGACATACAGGTAGGAAGTTGAATACCCCTCAGGTGGCTTCCCACTAGCATTTTCAAAGTATAGAAGGTAGTATTCTTTGAGGGTAGATTTTACTCTCAGCAGCTAGAGTAAATTTATGCACAGCTTCTATTAAAAGCAGTGATTAAGACTGTTAGCTGCTATGAAAAGGCACACTGAAGAGCATTCTAGCACCTGGATACAAACACCATAGCAGTGGACTGGATGTAGAAAACACGTAAAAATATTACACAGCACTGACTGCTGACAACCAGCAGCAAGCTGCAGTTCACCAAAACATATCTCTACATGCAAAATTATCTTCAAGCTCAATTATACAATTTATGGAGCAAAAGATGGACACACACACACACACACACTAAGTCAGCTATTCCTTTGCTTTCCTTTGAATTGTTTCCTGGTATCAGATAACAGTCCTGAATTTGCAGAGCCTAGCAGTTTAATTTTTAAAAGTTTTTCTTATTTAATCCTGACATCAATGTGTTTGTGCAATATTTAGAGTGCTCCTCAGGAAAACTCAATAGTCAGGCTTTTTTATGAATAGCACAATTCAAAGAGTGAGAGAGACAGATGTGTGCAGACCATTTGGCATTTCTTTATTTCTTTATATCATATATTGATTTTCCCTACCGAGGTGGTAAAATACTCTTTTGTGAAATAAAACTTATTGAAAAAAACCTCAGGTGAGACTCTGGAATTTCTCTGTCAAAAGAGGAAAAAAACCCAGCAAGCAACAAACCCCCCCCACACACACACACACACACACACACACAAAGAATATTTGTTACTTCAGAAGATCAAGCTTTTTCTAATTAGGTCTTTTAAATATGAAAGTAAGAAGCAGAGCAATCACATACTTAAAATTTCTGCAGAGAAATAGTGGACTTCTTCAGTTTTTCTGAGATTAATTCCCATCTGAATTGGAAGAGACATAACTCTATTTTGAATCAGACACATAGACCACAGTTAATAACTGGTGAGTGTAGGACTGAAATGACTTGGTTTTTAATCTCAAAGTACAGTTGCTTGGTAAATACCCTGCAAAGACTACTTGACTGCAGAGAAACCACAGTAACAGCATGAAACACCAGTGTTGTTCAGGACCACTAAAATAGTACAAGTAGGAACAATGATGTAAGTAAGTATCTAATTCTGCCTCCCTAGAACCCAGCATCAAAACCTTGTTGATTCCAGAGGACTGACACTATCTTTTTTAGACAGTGGAATGGCAAGCACCTTTCAGAATGGCCAGCATCTTGCAGATTTAAATACTCTCGCATAAAATACTTAATGATAAAAATTCGTACTCAATGATGTAAACGCACAAAACAGACCATAAGGAATGAGTTTTCAAGAATTATAACTGAACAGGATTAATTTATTTCAACAGTTTTCACTGGGACTTTTTTCTTCTATGTTATTGCTAGTGCCAGAACCATTATTTAAGAATTGCTACACTGGAAGTACATAATTAAAACTCTATTATGCACCAGAAATGGTTTGTGCTTTACTTCCAAGTTATAGGATTATTGCTTTTTTTTCTCTTAATTAAGCATTATATGTTAATTCTGTTTTCTTCCCTTAGAGTCATTAGCATATAAATACAGGCAACTGACTCTATCTGCAATTCTCTGTAAAAGATTAAGTTTTTAAATTCCAATGGACTAATGATTTATTAAAAAATAAATATGCTTCATGAAATAACTGCTGTCCTAACGTTTCGATTAACAAATGCATATCTAGAAGAGAGTGATTCTAAAACTAATTTGGAAAAGATGGACAAATGAGATTTTAAATAACTAAATGGGTACTTCCTATTTTAAATACTATGCTTTGTTTAAAATATATGCCTTTGGTTTAGAGACCATTTTACAGTTAAGAATTTCTTGGTTGACATTTCTTATCTTTTGTAGCAAATCAAAATATCAGATAATAAAGACTCAATATTAATTATTGAAGACTGTGGCAATTGAAGAAAGTTGCTGAATTGGAAGAAGCCTCAGAAATATGTTTTTCTACAAAAGAAGATAAATTAAATATTCATTTGCCAAAAAAAAAAAAATCTAAGTTCTTCTTCATATCCTATCCATTCTTTCTACCATCATCAATTGAAATTACATATATATATATATATATATATATATATATATATCTCCATATCCATTTTTTTTTATCATAAGCCTGGCAAAGACCATGCGTTCTACCCAGGGATACCAATAACACTCACAACTTCACTGGTGAAAATGAGAGACTGCTCTGTGAGAGATGTTATGTTTGTTTACAGTTCCATACCATATTCCTCTAAGAGAGGTGATGAAGGACCCCCTGATATAAGACAGATGTTATTCCTACCTCCTAAATTCTTGCTCAGCTTCTAAAGTGTGGCAGAGGAAGCTGTGGCAGTCATAGGAAAGAGCAGCATTCAGATCTCAAGCAAGGAGCCTACAAAAAGATCAAGGAGCATACAGTCATGGGGTTTATGGCTTGGGCACTTTTTGTTTCTCTCTACGTTCTGGAAAAACAGGACTGATTTGAAAGAGAATTCAGAATTAACTAGCATAATCTTCGTCCTATAGCTTGCCAAATGTCAGGGTGTCTTAAACTGTCTTATGCTGACAGCCTTTGTAAATCAGACTGGGTGATGTTTGTTAATCCATAGGGAATTTCCACATCTTCCTTTGCTTATGAATCAGATGGTGAGCTCTTTGCAGCTGACCAGAAAGATAGTACCGTTTCTCTGGTGCATTATCAAATGGAAAAGTTTGTTACTGTTGTCTGCTACAGACACATTCTTTCACATGCTAAATTGTCTCAGGTGGACCTATTGCAGTGAGGTTAATACAGTAAACCCATTTGGCTAGACTGCATAAAACTCTTTATTACTACACAGACACAGTTGCATCAGCTATTCATATCTTTGAGGGGCCTAAAAGAGTTTTCTCTATGACCTTTTCAGTAATTAGTATATGTTCTGTAACAGCTTCTCTGACAAGATTCTTAACAGTAGTGCCCTATAGGCTATAGAGACCACTAAACCAAATAAATATCCTGATGGCATAGGAAGGGGGCTAAGACACGTGAGAAACAACAAGCAATTCAATGTTCCACATAGCCTCAGTTCTGCTCTGCAAACTCCCCATCCAACTCAGTCAGAAAATATTGGCAAATCCCATTGAAATATCATACTAGAGCAAGAAAACACTCATTCTCTTCCTACCTCGGGCAAGACACACATAAACTACCTAGTTCATTCTCAGTGGTAGCAGTTATTGAGTGATGCCTCAGCCTGCCCTCTAGCCTTCTCCAGTCTTCTCCTCTCTCCACAGCATTTTATTTTTGTTTACTTAGTTGGAGGACTGGATCAGTGGCCCAGCACGTGCTGGTAGCTGCTAACAAGCCAATGTCTGAACATGAGATGCATATTTGTCCATGTTTTCATCACCAACCTGGCTGATGACACAGACTGCATCCCTAGCTACTCCGAAGATGGCAGTATGCTGGGGAATTGGCTGACATAACAAATGGCAGAGTCTTGAAAAATTTGAGGTTTGAGCCAACAAAAATCTCATGAGGTTCAGTAAGTAGCAGAAGAAAGTTCTGCTGTGGGGCAGTCACCTGACACATCGGTACAGACTAGGAAAACGAACACTGAGCTTTTTGAAAAAGGTCCTGGCATCCTGTAACAGTGGATGCAGGAATGAATATGAGCCAACTCTCACTGCAAGTAAGATAAACCACAGATTGGGCTGCATTTGGACGAGTGGGGAAACAGATCAAGAGGAACTGCTAATACCCCTATTCATTGCTGGTCGTGTCATGTTTGGAACACTGGTCTTGCCTTTGTGTCCACCTTTAGGTATGTGGATAAGCCTGAGAGGGTCCAGAAGATGGCTACCAAAATAATAAACGTTGAGGCAGCTAGGCTTGTTTAGTCAGGTGAAGGGGTGGCAAAGGGACAATCTAATAGCAATCTACAATTACTGGATAGGTAGTTACACAGGTGATGGGGCTAAACTCATGCGGCTGAATCTCTGTCCTTCAATGTTTTCAAGACATCCAAAGAAAACCTGACTTTGGCCAAACACTGATATGTAAAGGGTGTTGAAGAATGCCGAGAAGGAGATACATACAGCATATCTTTCATTCCAATTGCCTGCTCTGAACAGCAGTATTTTCTCTGAAATATATAAACCAAACTTCCTCTTAATAAATGTGATTTTTTTTATATGAAAATTATTTTCCCTTTTCAAGGACAGATCTGTGTAGAAATATCCTTCTAAAAATTCCAGGGAACCAGTGCTGAAGAAGAAATTCAAAATCAAATTCTGAAGATCGGGCCTCTAACAAGTAAGTTTTAGACAATAGCAGGGGAAAGTCAAATTTCAGATCTAAACTCACTCAAATTTTACTTATGTTAGTGTTTCAGATCAGGCATTTAACTCCAGTAAAGTAGTATTAGTAGTTGTAAAGAAACTAATATTAAAGTGCTGCCTTAGCCTATTAGATATTTTATTCTCTTCCCATATAATATATAGGCATGTTAAAAAATTTGATTAATTGCAATCTGGAAAGAAAGTAAATCCTCCCAAACCCCCCAATATTCCATCATCCCATGAAGGGATGAGCAGAAAATATTATCAGGGAGAGAAACATTGCATAAAATATGGTATTACAAGTATACACATTTTGCAGATCTGTGTATATAATCCTTGTGCCAGGCAATACCTGACACTTAATAGCAGCGGTCTGGAGCAGAAAACATCTGGCTGTAGCTAATGAGCTGTTTTGCAGCCTTCTTCAATGTTAATAGCACTGAGCAAAGGTGATAGTGGATGGCTATCTGCTTTACTTCATAAGGCATTACAGGGAATTCTCTTTTATAGTGCAATGCCACTGATGTTCCATCCTATAGTGTATTTAATTATCTTCTCATCTATGGTTCTCCTGTGACTTATTAATGGCTTATCATTACTTTTAATTATACCCCTGTTTTTCCAAACTTTCTGTTTCTCAGAAAGCACAACAAAAATGCAACAACATAAAGATCTAGGAATTCTCGATCAATAAAGTTGAAGGGCCACAATGGCATTCATAAAATATGATAATTTATGTCATTATGACTTCTACCTAATATACAACATTCTAAGACTGCTGGCAATGGTGAGGCTGCTGGTAAAATGACAAGGAAAATACCTGGGTTTTATCCACCCATTTCAAATAAAATTTTACAGGACATATTAAATATTACAGTATTTTCTTTTTTTTAACCAATGCAGTATCCACTGTATACACTTAATGCTCAAGAAGGACAACAGAAACTATTCAAATAAGGAGGCAATGAATAATGTGGGATTTAGTGGCAAGGAATTTTGCTATCTGTGTCTAATCAGAAGGAACTGAACTTGGGGAAAACCAGAAACAACATGGTATGGACTTTCAAAGCTCAAGTAAGAAAACGCAACTTTGTTTTTATGCTTTTATTAAATTTATGTAAGAACGTGAAAGATGGACTCAGAGAGACCTGATCGTCTAATAACTAGGATTGTTGTTGGCAAAAAAAAAAAAAAAAAAAATGTATTCGCCAAAGACCATATAAAGCCTGTTGCTAACAAAATGTTTGCACTGGAAAAAAAAATAAAACCAAAACAAAACAAACAACTTTATCAGAAAAAAAAGTTTTTAAAAATTCATTTTTAAATTGAGACATTTTCTATTCATGGAAGGTATAGCATTTAGTAAAGATTTCTGCACACAAAATATAACTAATTTTGATGAAACCAAAAATTCCAACTGCACAAGTTGGAGATACAGGTATTTGCCCTGAGACAAGTATCTCTGTATAAAAGGCAGTTTTCAAAGATAAATGCTGAAGGTAACAAATGAACTAGGGGCACTGTCTGCCAGAGGTAGATGGACACAGGGGCCTACTCTTAAAATGTTTGGTTTGGTTTTTTTTCCTCTCCAGTTCAACTGAATCAGAACACTCAACTGAAATGCAGCTTCTCAAATGAGAAACAGGCTTAAAATAACTTCTGCCAACCTCAGCTGACCCTAACAATTCATCTTTTGTTTAGATGGATACTCATCACCAAAGTATCTAACAGCCTTCTCTAAGGAGTAATATAAGAAAGATATTTCTCTTCTTTTTTACTGTCTGGCAAGAAGGTTTCATAGGTAGTGTCATTTTATTTAAAAGTCCAGTGAGGTTACTGTTTAAAAGCATTTGGGGGAAAGCTTGGGCTCAAAGATAGATTTTGCATTTTCTTAGAAATGAGAAAGCAGAAGTTATCTCGTATTGACTTGCCTTGGTGAAAATTCTATAGACACAATAAAGTTTCCAACCACTAGCCCTTAATTCAATTCACAGTAGTAAATAGCTGTTGTGAAAATTTTATAGACGAAAATGGGAACCTTTTGAGGATTACTGTGTGATAGATTCTGCCAATTACATCATCAAGAGAAAAAAAAAAAGCTTCATAACCTCTGCTGCATATACTGCTTGACCCCTCTTCATAGGCCAGAACTCTAATTTGCCATGAAAATCAGCCCGGTATTTTCTGTGAAAGAGAAAAGAAAAAGACAAAACAAGAGAAATTATCTCATCCAAATCCCTCCTTCCCAACCGTTAACTGTAGCTTGCCAGCAAATTAATTTTTGAGAGAACCAAATCTCTGCTTTCTCAGGCAGATTCAGAATAGAGTTATACATCATTGCTCTTGATAGCTAGGTCAAGTAGTTCATAGCTCTCCACTCCAAGGTCACTGAAAAACAGTAATTTGGTTTAAAATGTTCAGAAGCAAAAATTAACCTACCCTTGTTCAAACTATCATTTATAGGTTACATTGTGATTCTGTATATACAGTTTTAAATGAATATATGAACTGAAAAGGTAATTAATTTATTACAAAGGACTATTTTCATAGGCTCTAGTAATGGCTGAAAGCTTAAAGGATTTTCTAGTTTAAAGAATAATATTTAATATTTTTTTCTGAAGATCAAAAGGAGATTGAAGAAATGATTTCTGTAAGAAGCGGTAGTCTTCTGAAGCAATGTCATTTACTTTTAGCCGTGATGTGATTTCCTTTGGATATAAATGTGCAGAACCTCAATCAGGATGCAGAGCAGCCAGTTAAAGGGGAACTTCAAAAAGCCCTGAAGAAGAGAAACCTGTGTAAAAGTTCACAGTAATTT
Source organism: Athene cunicularia (assembly GCF_003259725.1). Taxonomy (NCBI): domain Eukaryota; kingdom Metazoa; phylum Chordata; class Aves; order Strigiformes; family Strigidae; genus Athene; species Athene cunicularia. Next base: position 693,260 of record NW_020799099.1, read on the forward strand.
CTGCATACAGTTCTAAAAAGGAAAGGGCTTTGTAACATGAGTTCTCAATTTGCAATTTAAGGTGCACTGTTCATCTAAGATGCTTTTCTTAAGGCTGCTTTTTGCTTTAAGATTCAGACATACAAAAATTAGCTTTAGATGCTTTCTCTTTTTAAAATTCTGTTTCTTCTTACATTTCAGAAACCTGAAAGTCTTTAAAATGGGGCCTTCTTTACATAGCTCTTTGGACAAAAAGAATAGCATCTAACTATCATTTTCCACACTTTTAGTATGAACTCTTAGAAAAGTAAATCATCTCAGTGGATAAGAATGACTAATCCTTCAAAAATACAGATAAAGAAAATTGAGAATACCTAGAATAAGGCTGTAAAATAATGCATATACTATCTCAACACAATTTTAATATTTTAATATATTTCAAATATCTTTCCAATTATGAAAAAATAAAGAGTATGATGTTAACAAAGTACTGAGAAAGACTCCAGGAGGCATAGGAAGATTTATATATGCCGCATGCAAATACAGTCCTGTGACTTTCTTATAAGTATATGGCATATGTAAAACCATATAAATATACTGTCTTTAAAATTCTTTTTGGAAAATGGCAATTTTCATCTCAGCTATATTTTGAAACAAATACATCAACTTGCCCAAGAGAATAAAATGTAGATAAGCTGTTCCCATAGCAATGATGGAGAAACATAGAGGAAAAAATCAGTAATGAAAAAAATTGGGTGGGAAGGGGAAGTACCTAAGAGCAAGTCCCTTTGGCAAAATATTGACAGATGTAATAAAATAGTACCAGTAGAGGATGTTAATACAGTAGTTCATACTCTTGCCGAACAGTGAAATAGTGGGTCTTATAAGATGAATTAATACAAGACAAGACAGTCACAGATTCCAGGAATGACAAGTTGTCAGAGTCTTCTCTCAGAGCCAGATCACATACTTGTAAAAGCTATAACTCAATTCAGAGTGCAAGAAACCAGAAAGAATCAACAATGTAATTTATATGCTAGCAGCAAAGAATACACCACATCAGATAACACTGATATAGAAAAGATGAGAAAGACACTCTTGATAGGAGTAGTAGCCTGGTACAGCTATAACACAGGAAACCAAACTGGCTTTGTTACAGAGGAAAACAGACTGTGGGAAGTGTAGCAAGGCATCAGGCCAAACGAGGAACTAAATTTCCAACAGGAGACCAGGATGTAGCAGGTGTTACAAAAATAATATTTTCCAACAGCACTCAGGTCACTGAGAACAATCCATGATGGGATGCAATCATCGGATAATGATCTCCTGGGAGATAATGTCATTAGTACAAACGACAGGGATGACTCTAAATAGACAAAATATTACACATCAAGCTGCTTCAGTGCAGAAGGGGACTTCCTCTTTGGCAGTCTCTTTTGGTCCCATTTCACATCTCTATAACTAGAATTATGATCCTGCTGTGTACTGCACATGAGGAAACAATCCCATCCAGAATTGCAGTCCCTTGCTGGGAAACTGTGGAGGTTCTAGCAGCAGCAACTGCAAATGTCTGTTTCATAATTACTACCCTAATCTCTACTCATATACGTTCCCACAGCCTTGACCCCAGTGTTTAGAACACATCTAATAAAAAGATTGATAACTAATCTGCTGAAGACCAAGTACTTGTGGAACCATTTAAAAGCTGACTCATTGTTTTAAGAGTAGAGATAAAGCAGGATTGCCACAGTTCTGCTGTGAGTGGGCACTCTTTGGGCACTCCATGCTTGTTTAAGTGTAGGACTATTTTTAAAGCTTCTCATGTTTCAGTGGTATCTGTCAGATTCTGTTCCGCAAACACTTTAGGGAATGAGGGTGTTCCGCATCACTGTAAAGGGACCGGCTGACATTTATGCCAGTCATCTAACATCAGGTCTCTAATAGGGATAAAAAGTATGGAAAATTATTCTTTCATAGCCATTTAAAATGCATATGTGTGCTTTTCTGCTCTTCTCAGCACAGGATGCCAAAATTCCAAAGAGCATGTTCTGAAACGAGCCCAACTCCTCCTTGACATTCTTCACATTCTAGTTCCTGAATTTTCTTCTCTGTGTTTATACTATTTTATACTGGAAAAACACCAACAACAGGAAATGAGGATATCGCACACAACCACTTGGTTGGTTAAATACACAACTTTAAGCTTTGATAAGCTGCTTCTGGTTTTGAGTAAAGAGGACAGACCAAAGATGCCATTATGTTATATCCCTGTTCAAAGTACACAGTGCAGTGGTAGCTATACAGTTACTGAAATTCACTGTCAGTGCTTTAAAATGCCCAGAATTTTGATTGTTGCTTTCTCCTGCCACATTGCAGTATTTGATAGCTCATTCTGACATTTTGACTTACATAAGAGTTATTTTCTTAAATGCATGGAGAAGCGTGGACACATTTGGCTATTTTTCTTGGTTATTGAGCAACTGTTTTAGATATATTTTTATAAAGCAATATATAGATGACTAAGATGAATACCTAAGAAAATGGATGTGCTTATTCCACTAAAATCATAACTACCCATATTAAGAGGGAAAAAAATGCATTTAGAATAAACATAAAGACAAAATTTCACATTAAGAAATATTTTTTCTTTAGGATTCAACAACACACAAGAAAGGAATGATACCTAATTGTCTGAAAGTCTGCAATCCTTACATCTGAAGGAACTAAAAAAAGCAAGCTAGAACATCCATTGCAGAGAAATACCAACATTTTCCTGTCATGTTTTAGTTTCCACATTCAACAATATAATTAAACATACTAATGAGTTTTTAATTATTAATTTGCTCTATATTTTGGCATCAGGAAGAGAGAAAGCTGAATAGTCCTACCACATAATGTACGTAAGTTCATGGAGATCAGCCTTGGAAGGAGATTGAAGTTTAATAACATTGTTTTGCATTTTAAGAAGTACATTTATTGAAATGGAATGGCTGTGATTTTTTTATGTTGTCATATTTTCAGTGGGTTTGGAAACACAGCACTATGATGCAGAAGATGTATATTACTACTGACTTCCTAATAGATGGCTTGCGTTATATATTTAAAACATGTACGAACGTGTATCAAAGTCTACTCTGGTATAAAACTTTCTGCCATGTAAAGTTGATAAGTGATATTCACAAGTTCTCATGAATTTTAGAAGAGTTTGGTCAGTGGTGTCTGGTTATAAATGCAAATTTAGAAACAGTAAGAATGAAACTCAATGATCAAAACACTCAAGAAAGAAAAACAGAGGCATCAGTATTGAATAGGAAAGTGAATACAGAAAGAAAAAGAATAAATATTGGACCAGCCAGAAAACAGGATAAAAAAATAAATAAATTGTAAGGATTAATTATGTGCATACATGTATTTTGGTAAAGGAGGGTTTAGTCCATATCACAACAACAAGCTCCAGCATAAACACACCGCTGATGATAGATTTGATGGTGGCAGTCCTAGACTATCATTATGATCTGACCACTGGATACGTTCAAACCAAGATTTAAAGTTTGACTTCTAAATGTTGCTTGATTTTCTAGTTCTGGTGCTAAACCTTAAAAATCACGTGTCAGCACTGAATCCAACCAACATTATATAACGTCAAGCTATTGAAGGAACACCCTCTCTAACAAAGACAGCCTCCAAGAAATAAAATTTATAAGTATAGTAACTCGGCTTAATAATAAGAATCATATTTCTGCTACTGTTTCACTAAAATGTAAATAAAAACACAGCATAAACCAGCCCTTTTTAAAATTTGCTTTCTCTGTCCCTTCTAGAGTAAGGGATGTAAAACTCCTATCATTCCTTTATCTTTGATTTTTATTTTTCTGGTCTTTTACTTGTAGATTTCAAGCTTCTTTACTTCATAGTTCAGACACGCCAGTATTGGGGGAAAGACAAAGGGAAAACAGATGAAGAAAATTTAAACCCAGATGAAATCCTGCAGATAACTCTTGAAACATGGTACTCTGCAAAAAACAGTTCATTCCTAAAGTTCTCTTCGGTGAGTGCTACCTCTGACCACAGGTAGAAAATAGAATAATCTGTGCCATATTAGTCTTAAATATAGATATTAAATAGTATCTGCTCATACAGCTCGCATATAAACCTGGATAAATCTGAGTTGTCTCTTTTCTTGCATTATAAGCAAACATTTCTATGTGCTTTCCTTAACCTGGCCTCTTGTAAATGACCATTTTATTTTGGCTAGCAAATATCAAAGGATACCACTGTCATGATCCCTAAAAATACAGTAATTAAATACTCTGGTGACATCCAACAAACCCAATCTGTCTTATACCAAACAAAAACTAAAGCAAGCAGTTAGACTGTGATTTAACATTATTTCCATGTATCTGAAATATATTTTTTCAATACGAAAATTAATATCTCTCTGATTTTGCTTATGAGCCTAAAAGAGAAAAGGTGAAAACTTCCCAGATTTTGTCATAGATCTCAGCTAAATTTTTCAAAACCAGCGGTTTTAAACACAGGTCTTTAAACACCAAAATAAGCCTCAGAACATATGGGTGCCAGTGACCCAGCCAAACCTAAATCTCCAAGCCTCCAAAGAATTTCTGCTAAAGATTATTGTTTTTTTTAAAAAAAGTTGAAACTGAGGAACTATTTTAATGCATATTTTAACGTGTCTTTACTCTAAAAATGAAGAAAATCCCATAACTGTATTCACATCTATAACATCGTTTTACATATCAACCATGATTTGTAATGATTGCAGTTCTAGTGATAACAATTGCACTGACACCTGAATAGCTTAATAAGAAAAGGCAATTTTATATTGCCATAGCACAGTTTTTCTTTTTTTAAAGACAAAATACGAATTTGGAAATACTGTAATTTTTTTGAAAAGTGTAGACATTTGACAGAAATGTTAATAAAGACTGTAATGTTGGGTTTTGGAGCTGTACAAAGAGAAATGAAAATAGAGCACAAAATTGGACTAGCTCTACTGACAGAAACATAGAGAAGCAGCTGCAACAAATCAGTAGTATGTAATGCTATCATCTATATACAGTTTTCTGGGACACTGAGGCAGAGAAAGAGAGAAGTGCTAATTTATTCTTTTTCTTTATGTTCAACATATTCATTGCCATTTGTCAGTGTATGGCCTGCATTTTTTTTTTTTTTTTTTTTTTTTTTTTTTTTTTTTTTTCAATCTGTTGCTAGATACACTATTGATTCAGGGCTGCAGCTTACAGCTATCTAGCTTGCTTTGCTATTGGGCGAATAATACTTGGATATAAAATCCATTCCAAACAACGTCAAGGTAGCAATATGCATTACTGTAATAATTACTCTGGTGGTTGATAAGACAACAGTAGCAATCAAACATTTTTGCATTGATGTAGTCTCATACAAAGCATTGAAGATACCACTGTAAGTTGGCACATGTTAGCATATTACACTAAACTGTGGTTCTAATGTGCATCTGTTTCCATTGAAAATAAACAAATAGGAAATGGGCACAGAAAAGGTGTATACTTGCCTTGTTAAAAAGTCTAAGTAAATAACTGAGCATAAAAAAAATAGTGAAGCTAAAGCAAAGGACAGTAGCTGTTCCAGTTAATTGATGCATTCTTTCCTATTAGATCAAAAGCACAACCTTTGAAAGGAGCAATTCAGAAAGTAAGAATAAAATTGCTTTGAACTACACTAGATTTGAATTTGATTTCTGCTGGTATTGAATATGCAGAAGGCCGAGATCCTGAGACAGTGTTTATCAAAGTCAAGTCATGTTCCCCTCCCTGAAAGTTAAGCAATAGTGACCCTATACCTGCCCTTTAACTTTCTCTTTGCTTAAATTTTTTTAAAGATACCTTAGAGACCTTATGTTTTTCCACATTTGTGCAGATGAATATTTGTAACTCCCATCCTTCCCTCAGAAAAATACTGATTTGAAAGAAAGTTGCATTCCATAACCATATGAAATGTTGTCCCACCTTATTCGTGCAGTAATTCATAGCTGGGAAGAAGGACTCCAAATTCACAAGAGAGCGAGCCTCCATGACTAGTTCAGAAGTGCTAAGACCTTATGACCCTTAAAGTTAGTCCTGTGTCTGCCAAGGGTGTCCTTATCTTTATAATCTAAAGCTGGAAATCTGCCAGGACAGGCTTGGGGAAGAATAATGAATATCAGAAGCATTAAAAAAAGTAATAATCATTTTTCTACTCTGGCCTTCGTCAGTCATTCATAATCCACTGCAGCTTCTCCCAGCTTTCTGCTTTACAGCAACACATCCCAGAAAATCATGTCTTGATGTAACATGAGATCCTGCAAATGAAATCGAAGAGCAGTAGTACCAAAAGTGCCTATTGATGTGCAATCGTCCAGCTCAGAAAAAATATTTCTTTCTTTCCTGACAATTGCATACATTCATTCACAATACAATAAATCACAGTCCTTTCTGAATGCCAATTTCTGCTAAATAATGTTCCTTTATAATTTAAGCCTTGGGCTCTTTGCTGCCTCAGGCAAGCTATGAAATGAGACTTCTTATCTCCAATTTCCTAATTTGTTCTTGGTTAACATTTTAAAATAGAGAAAACCTATTTGCCTCAAGCTTTCATTAAGTAGCCATTTTTTCAACTCTTAGGTCTCTTTGCATGTGTTGTTTTTTTCTTCACTTGCTTTTTTGCTTTTGCTTGGTTTCATTTTGTTTCACCATATCTAAATCTTTCCGTTTCCTCTTCAAAATTATACTACTCTAGTATTTATCTTGCCATTATTTTCCACCTAATTCACTTCTCCATTTTTCTGTACAGCTTGTTTTTAGCCCCTTCTCTGCTCCTGCTAGCCTCCCACATCAATCACCTTCTCCCTTCTATACTTTTGCCAATTCCTGTCAGGATCCTGTAAAGACTTTAATACACACCCCTCAACACATCCCCCATCTACCATTAACCTCTTAAGCTCACATATGTCTCTTCCCCACATGTGCACACCCATGTGTACATCCACACATGCACATACAAACACAGGGATTCCTTGGAAGCAAAGATGAAATCGCTTTTATGTCCGCAAAACAATTTACCTTCTTCACATAGACTCTCCATCACATCTATGTTTCCTCCTCAAAAGTATAAAAAGGGTATGTAGAGAGAAAAATCAGAAATTTTCTGCCTTTTGCTGCAGAGGCAAAATCATTAACTCTGCTTATCAGCTTCATTTGCTGGCTGGTGTTGGACCAGGGGCATACATGATAGTTACAGTTAGATAATGAGAAAGAAGAGTCAAACTGCGTATAATTGCCTACTTATGAGGCATGAGTAAAGTGAAGACATTTCAGAGAACGCTAGGATAACATGAAGAAAACAGAAGCAGCTGCTACTTCAGAAAACGGTTTTATATCTTACTTCCTGAGTTCATCCATGTCTGCACTCCAGCATCCTATATGCCCCATACGCCATTAAGTGTATGGGACATATAGGATTAAGCCACAGAAGTGCTGTATCAAGCACAGACATACTGCCATCCAGTGGTCTGAGACTGTTGCCTAGACGACCAGTAATTTCAACGCTGGAGGTGACTGCCTGCTTTTGTTCTGGAATTCCCAGTACTGCTACCATTTTAGAAAGACTTCTATGAAAAGGCAACGCTTGTTTGCCCAGAAGTGTCCTCTCTTCTGTTAGTATGATTAATTTAAGGTAAATAAATTCCTTGGGTATTTCTCTAGGTTCAGTTTTCCAGGCTTGCAGTAAGATGAGATACATGCCTCCAATCACCTCAGCAGTGTCATTTATTTTGACAAAGTGTAATAGAAGTTATTTTGATGAAAGAAAGTGAACCATATTAAAACTGGACAATCTGGTTTTAGCTGTGACAGGTTTCAGCATGCCATGCAGAATAAAAATAATTGGAAGTAGAAACAGATCTATTTTTCTCTTCCAAACTTTGGAGATGTCCAATTGATCTAGCTTAAAAAAATATATAGAAGAAAAGTAAACTGTCAATTATAGTGTCATCTATCTCTGTCAATTGTAAACATATTTGCCATGCATTGCTACAAACAGCTGTGCAAGATCAATCACTTCAACCAGGACTCCTAGGCCAATTAAGGAATCTCGTGGATGGATGAAGGGTTTTTCTTTTTCTCTTACAGTAGAATGTAGTGCAATTATATCAGGTGTTCAAAAACTTATATGTGTATGTTTTAGGAGACTAGAGAGAAGTATATATTTCTATGGCACTTCTTCAGCACAAAATACTTGTTTCTCTGTGTCTCTTTAAATGGAATTTAACCTGTGCTTGAGAATAAATTTTGAGCTAATCATTCCCTAACAGCACGTTACCTATGCTACAGAAAAGTTTTGCAGAATATAAGAAAAAAAAAAGGTTCTGATTTTATATGAGAATAAAAGAAAGTGTCAATTTTTATTCTATAATAATTAAAATTATGTGTCTCCTGCCCCTGAGAAACAAAATTTTAGTCAGTCTCTTTCTTAACCCACATTTGTAAAGGTGACTTGAGAATTAAGATGCCTGAATTTTAGATCTTTGAACTGAAAGGGTCTGATTTGCAGAAACTGCTCTGATTTTTTTCACTGAAAAGCAGTTTTGCAGCAGTAGAAACAAGGAAAATTCTCAGGCTTGTATAGATCAACTGTTTGATGCATTTGGTAGAATTTCTGCAAGGGAAATATGTTCAGCAGATACTTGTGTTCTACAGCTGGAATAGCAGAAGAGCAAATATCCATATTGGTGATGCTGAGGAAAAGGAAAGAAGGACCTAGTTGCTGCTAAAAGAAAGTATTTTCAAACCAACAACTTGAAAACCTTTAGCCAAGATCTTAAATGAAGTGGCTTAGAAGGCTGATAAACCACTAATGATACTTTTTAACAAATCTTGGAAAATTAAAAACATTCTGAAGACAGCCTTGTCCCACCAACACCATCTTAGTATTTTCAACTTTAAAAAAATGTCACCATAGGGGATTATAGAAAGATCAGCCTGATGATTATCCCCCTATAAATTAGTGGAACTACTAATATATAATAAAATATTAGAAGCTAAAGTAATTTTAAGTTAATTAACCAAGTGACTGGATGAGGTGTATAAAACAGACAAGAAAAGAGAAGGTGCAGAGAGATCAACTACTGGGTATGTCTTTCAGATTAAGAACTGGAGGCATCAAATGAAACTATCAAGAAGATTCACTAAAAAAAAAAAAAAAAAAAAAATATGAAGTGGTTCTTAATAAAACTTACAGTTAAGTAAGGTAACTTAACACAGGATTTTTGTGGGTGGTAATTTTATAAAGGTCCAAAAAAGCACTAGGCAAATTCAGGGAAGAAAAAAACAGGAAACTCAGATATAGAAATAGTATCTTTAGCTCTCCAAGCTCCAAATTGCTGAAAGTGTTCAGAGTATTACAGAAAAATATGGCTGTTTGCCTTCTTGTACTCATTCCTAAGCATAAGGTATTTGATTTTGGCCGAGACACCAGTTAATGAGCTAGAGATCTCTGACATGGTCTTTCTCACCATTCTCTAGCAATCAGAATCACCTAGTGAAATGGTTGTAATCTAAGAAAAGCCCTAAAAATACAGATGACTTCTAATACTTCAAAAATTACAGAGAGAACAGAAGGCAGAGTATTCAGAAGTTTTCATAAATTAATGTTTACTACAGGTGAAAAATGGACAATGCCTCTGTTCATGTGTATAACAAGAAAAAAAAAACCACAACAATACTTTAATATACAGTCTTAGAAAGACTAGTTTGTTAAAGAGTACATTTTTCTCATCCACACTTTCATAAGGCTGCAAAAATATTAGAAGAGGTTTAAAGAAAGATCACCTAGCTATTCCCATGGCTGGGAAACAGGGTTTATGCTACAACAGTTTCAGAATCTCAGATTGCTCAATGTACTGAAAACAAAGTTAATAGATGACAGAGGACACACACATACACAGATAAAAACATCTGGTTATGAAAATGTTTATGAAGACAAAACAAGCATTTGAAGTTAGACAAGGAACAAGAGACAATTTCTCAGCTAAGAGGGAAACCAGCACAGATTGAGCCTACAAGGAAATTCTCAATCTGCCTATAAGTTATGGGGGCCTAGAAATCAGCCCTAGCACCCCCATCATTCATTCTCCTTCCAGTCCTTGATGCCTCCCCTGCTCTCTACACCACTATGGACCTATAAATCCCAGCTGTTGGTACTGAATTGTATTTGCTTCAGTTGGTGACTTCCTTGTCTGGTGCTTCTCACAGCTAACCTGGCTAGGAGATTTTCAAGAGACGGCTATCATTTAGAGTTGTTAAAAAAAAAAAAATTAAAAAATCCTTATATCTACCCCAAAGGGTGGGCTGGCTGTAGCCTTGGATTTTGGGAACTGATGAGTCCTACTGTTCATCCTTTCCAGCCCTGGACTTTAATAAGATGAAGGCTGCCAGACTGTCTCTCATATCCCTATGACACTTGTGACTTCATATTAAAGACAATAATTATTACCAGTTTTCTGCATCACAATTTAGCACTGTCATTTTCTTGGTTAAAGCTTCTATGTATAGATGCTAGATTTTACCTGGGTGGAATGAAGGACTTGTTCTGCCTGAAGAATGACAAATTGTCAAAAGCTGGATGCAGGTTATTGAAAGAGATGAACTACTACAGTGAAGTTTTTTTCAATTATTGTATCTGATCTGGCCTTCTCATAAGCTTATAGCCTCTTTGGCTATACTTAATTGTGCAAAAAGAAATTCCAGTCTCCTAAATTGAGGGAATATTTCTTATCCATATACCCAGCACATAGAGGTTAGTGGTCTAGGAACCCTATACTCTGATTTCCACAGAAAGCAAACAGGGACATGTGAACCTGGCAGATCACTGACAGACCCCATTATCTGGACAATCAGGGAGTTTTCCTTAATCCACATATAACCACCAACTACCAAATTTCAGGTTGAAATTTCTCTGGAAGAGGGAGTTCAAACAGAAACATAGCTTAGAGGTTTAACATTTCCCCTGCAGGCTTTACTTACCTGCTGAAATCATCTATGTATATCTCACTTAACCAATTTCTTGCCAAGACAGATGTCTTGATGACACCAAAATCTCTGTGGTGTCTGCTGTCTCAGCTTAGTGTCCTAAGGAATGAAGTGCTTTAGTCTGATTCAGTGTAGTGGTTTAGGCCCTGCTGGGACCAGAGACCACGCTGCTGTTGTCCCTCCCCAGCCCTTGGCTGGACAGGCTGGAAGCGAGGCACAAACCCCGGGGCTAATATAAGTAAAAAATTTAATACAACAGTGTAACAAATAACAATCTTAACACCAACAATAGCAATAACAACAATAAATAGGAATAACGGTAAACAAGACAAAAGATATACAGAGAAATAACGCAGTGAACACAGCCAGCCTGCCAGGACCAACACCACAAAGGAAAACTCTTCCCTTCAGCCCAGACCTGATGTCAGCCTGGTATTGAATAACCTGGCTGGAGATCCCTTCCCTCTGCTGGGGCAACTTAAACCTATCCTAGCTGAACCAGGACATTAAGATCTCTGGACTGGACTTCATGTAGTGTGAGCCACAAAGGCCTGCGATATAAGAGGTTGGATTAGATGAAATAATCCCTTCTGACCTTAAACTCTATGAAATTATAAAAGTTTTACAAACTCCAGTTAACAGTGATATATATCAATAGCCTGTGTTCTGAGACATGGCTCCCTGATTTCATCTTAGTCCTGCAATGTCAGCTTTACTGAGTTTGAACTGTGGCAGCTTGCCTTTGAGAGTCTGGCCTTGTTTTAAATTTCAGCAAAAATTTGTAAAAGACTACAGCTGGAGCGACACTGAAAAAGCTCAGATTCAATAAAATAATAATAATAAAAACACACCCAACTAATTCTTTATTCTTTTAGAGGACTGATCTTAGCAGAGCGTTTAGATTTGGAAGCTTTATGTAATAGTTTCAGGCCATGTGGGTAGCTGGGGATTCTTTTGTTTGTTTGTTTTTTAGCTTTTCTTACAGCTCCTGCTATGACAAATTACAAAGCTGGAAGTAGGTGTTATCTGCTTAATTCAGAAACATTCACAGAAATGCAAAGTATTAGATAACAGTTACAGAGACACACAGTGAAGCCTTTGGAGCTGTACGACTTTTAAATGCATGTCACATGAATATTCAGTTAGATATGTAAATTCAGGGTATCTGTTACTTTTAGTAGATTGATCTATTATTTGAGATCAAGGCACAGATCACAAGAAAGGCATATCAAAATATTAGACCTTTTATATTATTCTTGTACAGAATATACTGCAGGTAGTCATGTTTGTTTTCCATTCCTCTTGGCAGTTTGCTTTCTTTCTACAGGAAAAGGAAGATTTAAATTTCTCTTAGTTTTGTCACTCCATATGCTTTGATAAAGTGCTTCATCACTGAGGCTTTACAAATAACCCTTTCACTTCAAAAGTAGTTTTTGATACTGTAATACCAAACCTACCTAGTATCCAGAACCTAAGAATTAGAGTTATAAGTTTTAAAGAAACACAGCTAAAACATTTGGAACAACAAACAGATTCAGCGTAACTCTACATTTCTCAAGTACCTTACTGGCTCTGTAATATATTCAGGCCAGCGAGAGAATGGGAAGGATTGCAAACATATTCCAGGTATTATTTCAAAGCAGGTGGTTCACCAGTTTCTTTAGGTGTATTTTTAGAGCCAAATTTTGAACATAACTCCTGAAAATTTTGGAGGGAAAAAAAAAAATTAAGTGTACCGCGGGAGGGCTTTAAACAAAAGTCAAAGTAATTACGGACCACTAAAAGCAGCTTTGGTTAGTTGAGAGGAGACTGATGTAAAGTTCTGCAAATCTCCTGCTATACACTTCAGAATTTTAATAAATCAGACGAGTAGATTTCAGCTTGCCAGGTATCCTGAAACCGAACAAAATTTCTCCTTTTCCTAAAACACCTAGGACTCTTTACACCCCCCTTCTCACTCTTCCTGCCTTCTCTCTCTGTCCCTCCCCACCAAGGATATACACAACAGTCCTCTGCGCTGGGGAGTTTTTCCTGTCTGGGTGAGGATATACTTCTTTCCAGATTTTCTAAAAAGTAGTTCTCTTCAGGTGGATTCTCTGCAAAAAGTTGATAGGCAAGTTTCTCACAATCATCCATTCAAAATTATCAGTGGGCAGGAGACCCAACTGTTTAGTCTCTGTACAATCCTATTCCACAATAGGGGATAAAAGATCTTTTTTTTTCCTTCCCTCACAGAAAAAGAAAAGCTCAGCTCATTTTTGTCATTCTTTAGCATTCTCTGTTCTCCTGTTACCGCAAGGGATTAAAAATCCCTGCAGCACTCTTTTTTTCTCAGTTATATCACTTGGCACAATGAAAACATCAGTTCTCCCTACAAGCTCTACCTTATCTATGCTTAAACCAGCACAGCTACAATGCTACTGTTAGAAGTTTAAAATGCAATATAGGACAGTCAGGCTCCTCCACAGCAGGGTTTGGATGTTGATGACAGAGCAGAGAATAGGATTGCAATGACCTGAGTTTCTCGAGTTTAAGGGTAGGGTACCTGTCTAACTGATTATTTGACTTGGCTAAAGAAATTATTTGTAGGTCCCACTGGTAGTGATAAAGTTAATCTTCTGTGTCCCAAATCAGTCAAAGCCCTAAATAGGCTCAACACAAAACCAAAGAATCCAACTAAACTTTAGGTTTAGATCCATGAAGTTCCCAGAATCATAGCTGTGACTAAAATGAGTATTACATACATGCCCTGTGCTTTGGAGTCTCTAGTGCTTTCTCTACAAGATCTTGTGCAAATTAATGGTGCTGCTGGAATGATTTGTTTCAATTAGGAAAAGCCTCTTTAAATCCTTTCCATGTTAAGAGGCTGGTATTCCAAAAGAAAAGACTACAGAAGAGATGTGATTTGCAGCCACACTTACCTGTTAGTCAGGCAACAAGCTAATCAATGATAATAAGGAAACAGTAACTAAAGATCAGAACAAAAAACATGAGAAGTAAGGAGATGAGTAACTTCTTGAAGAGCAGTAGAAGAACTGCAGGGAAGCTTCTAATTAGCCAGCAGACTGCAGTGAGTCCTAAGAAAACTAGGGAACGGGAAAGACGGTTCTAAAGTATACCTATTTGCAGGGTGTGGGAGCATCCTTCAAGGATAAACCTACCACATAGGTATTTCTTATGAGTACTTTACACAATTCTAGTTTTCTAATCAAATTATAAAGTATCTTTGAAATATTAATATGCTCTACTAATTAAAATCCTTGAAGTTAACTGAAATTACTATTACTTAAAAAATTTAATGGATAAAAAGTTTGAAAGCAGAAATCACTGAAATGGAATCAGTCATGTGCTGTCTTTCCTTTAGATCCACCATCTATATATAATCATGGCATAACTTTAATGAAAAATGTATGGTTTTATCAGACGAGCTCATTAAAACTAATTAGAGATTACATCTAATCTAAACAAAGAATATCTGTGGAAAAAATGACAGATTTGCTTCAGTCTATGGATCTTTTTGCAACTGCCGAGACTTATTTCCCAGCATGGGGAAAAAAAAAAGGAGATGAAAAACCAAAAAGAGAACCCCAAAGATTCCGAATGTGAGTACATTAAGCCTTTGGAAGTGATTTGAAAGCATTCTTTAGAAAACCTGAAGTGAATAACCTGAGCTTCTGAGGACATCAAGCAATGGAGAAAGTACGTCTGTTGCTTCTAAGTGACTCTAGTAAAAAGCCTCTAATAGAAGCAGACTGGTATTACAAAACATGCATTTTGAGTTGCCATAATGAAAAATATAAGCACTTAAAGCTAGTGGTGACACATTGCCTCCTAAGAACTAGCCAGCACTTAGCAAAGTTAGCATTCTAACTTTATAAGGAAATTTCCAGTTATGGAAAAAGATGAGAAAGTGAGAACCATGTATTCTGCCAAAAGATCTCCAACTTGGTCAGCATCTGTAATGACAAAAAGCAGAAACTCCACTAAACTAAGTGTTATGCTAATTGCTGAGATTTGGTTTAGAAGTTATCTTGCTGTACAAATTCCAAATTCAAATTATTCAGGACAAAGACTGTCCTTGAAATCATCAGAAGGTGTAGGTAGAAGGACTTAAATCCTACAGTGGGAAAGTCCTTTATGAGACAGCAAATCCCAGGGAGTGTGGAATTCAGCAGGAGCTGGAAGCAGAAAGAATTTTTTTTTTTTGACAATTAGAAAAATAACTTTCTGAAATACCTACAATCCCTGCAGCTAAAGGCTTGAAATCCACAATGCAAAAATCAACACAATGAAGATGTATTGGCTTGTCTTGAATTATACCGTAAAGGCATCCAGGAAGAACCAAAATTACCCTTGCCAACAAGTTTATCAGAAGCTGGGTGAGATGAACATTACTATTGAAAATACAGGGGTGTTATTTGTTGCACACCTCTGGAAGGCCAGAAATCTTGCCTGCTCTAATTCTGGTCCTAGTTCCCCAGGTGCATTTACTGTTAGAAGTTTATTGTGAATTTTCAGCAATTCAGATAGGGATTGGTGTTCTCAGAATAAATATACTTTCTCTAAATCAAGTGGAAGTAGGTCCAGATAAAACTTGAAGACATCCAAGTATATTTTTAAGGGATATTATTACTGTTTTACCTCCCAAGCACCCTGAGGTTCCCAGAACACAAATAACAGTGCTGATAAAAATTATTTTTGAGTCACTCAATTTTTTTTCTGTGGGAAAAATTGAGAGTCTTACATGGAAATATAATCTGAAAAGAACCACTATAAAAACATTATCAAATTCTCAGAACACTCTTATCAGGTCACGAACTATCCAATTTCCCTGATTTTACAGATGGAGAAACTGTGCTATTGAGGAGTTGCAGAACTTGCTTGAAATCATGGATGAAGACTGGCAGAGATGGGATTAGTCTCCTGCTCTCAGAGCTAAGGCCTGCTCATTCTTGCACACTGAATAACTACCAGTCAATGAATCAAAATCTGTCTTGCTTTCGGTCAAAATATAGGAACTGTTGTGAGATAGCAATTAATAAGTGCACATCCAAAACTTTAAAGGGAATGGACACTTTAGATCATATGAAGAAAATGCATCTTAAAGATATCTGGAAGTATTAAATTCAATATTCATATGAATAGCAACCCTGAACAAAAGGGAGTTACTTGTAGCAATCATCACCCGAAGAATGATGATTCAAAGAAAATCTTTTTTCTTATGTACAGAGACAGTTGAACTTGTGCACAGACCACTGATCATCTCAGCCTTCCCAGAGCCCACACATCATAAAGCCTCATCTTATCCTCCAGCTACTGCAGCATGGAGTATAGCACATGAACACAAATTATTCAATAAAAGGCAATATAGAGCTGTATGGCTGTGTGGCATTCTAGGGAGGATATACCTGGGGAAAACTTCATCAGTACCACTCCTTGGGCAAGAAGGGATATGCATTTAAAACAGCCTTTAAATCAGACTCTGCGGTACCCTAGATCTACCCAAGAGCATGGTACAGAAGTTACTTTCTTCTTTCACTCCTTGTCCAGCTGAAGGGTAACTGTGTCTTAACTAAGGTATGCAGCTTTCAGATACAGCTTCACACGCTGTTCTGGGCTACCAGTACTCACATATGACTGGTTCACAAAAACGTACATTAGTGTAATTCTAGAGACAAGTAGAAGCAACACTATGACTGACATTGGCCTGACATTGGGACTGTAGCTTCAAAAGAATGGAAAAGAGCTACTGGTTACTCACATAGAAACACAGGCTTCAACGCTTTATTCAGCTTTACATTTTCCAGTGTATTGCAGTGGATGGTTGGCAGACAGGATTTCTGTGCCGCATCTCACAGACGAGCATCCAAAACAAGCAATTTCATAGTTACAAAGAGTTTGATGATAGATAAAAAGGAACTAGAGAAGGTCCTGTGAGTATTAAAACAGCCCTGAAAGAATGAAATGCTGTAAAGTCCTTTGCACCAATAAGAACTCAAAAATAGTTAAGATTTTGAGTACACTGTGTCAACAAGAAATTGAGTGACATATTACTGTCTTTATTTGTCTGAACTTGGATTGTAAGAGGAAGCTTCAAGGACTGTACATAGAAGAAATTATTGCAGTGAGGTAAAGAGGAAAAAGCGCAGTTTTTATTCTTTCCTGGCAAAATTGATTTGGGTAAGATATAATATGCACACTAGCTACAGTAGAATAATGAACATATTGACATTAATGTTCTAAGCATGTATAGAAGTGAAAAATATAAAATATAGGATATAAAAAAATTCTTACTGTCATTAATTGCATTAACTGAGCAGATTTATCTTCTTATCCTTTCAAGAGGGTGCTTTCTTTTCTGCCTTAACCTTTCTACACAAAGATAGAGCCCTACTGAATTCAGGCTGGTTCTCATAGGAACATTGATTTGTCTACACATACCAAGCAGCAAAGTTGATGCTTTGGCATACAGTATACAGTACTTTATTGTCCCTCAAGTAGAAAATGTGTCTCAGTCTGCAACCATGTCACTAATGTCTTTTAACCTATAGTGTTGGTCACTACGTCAATCTCGATCATGCTTTGCATCTTAGAACTGCATTGTCCATTAGCATTCTTACCTCCAGTTACACTTTTGCAACGTCTTATATGTATAAGAACCTGTTACTGCATGGTTTTTGGAAGAAGATTGGTCTCAAGAAAAATTGTCTCAGCCACCATTACATTAAATAAAAGCAGATAAATAATAAAAGCATTACTGTCAATTAACATGCAGTAAGTCACAAGTTTTCAATAAGAGGATTCTCCTTATTTATTCTGAATTATCTGTTTTATGAGTTCTTTCATTCATAAAACTAAGCAATTTAAACATCTGTGGTGGTGCAACTCCCCTCTCTCTTGGGCCACTCGATGCTTGGTGCAGTTTTCCCCCTGGGCCACATGCCCAGAAATGGAGAGGCAGTGAACCAGTGTGTTAAATCACTCCCTTGGCAGACCCTGTTCCTGCCCCCTCCCCTACGACTGAGAACAATAACAACAAAGGCAAAGGCACTGGACCAGAGCGTTAAGGCACCCCCTTAGTGCACCTGGCTCCTGCCCCCTCCCCTACCACTTGGAACAGTAATGACAATCAATCACCTTCTGACAACCCAGCACACTTGCACTTGGGTCATGGCCCAAAGCAGATGAGTAATACCAGAACTCCAAGATCTAGCAAGTTCTGGGCCTGCACAAGTGATGGAAAGTACCAGAGTTATTTCATCATCCCAGCTGGGCTGAAATGGAAAAGTACCTGACAGAAGTCAGTCATCTTGGACCCTATATATAGTGACCCAAAGCGAGACACTTTGAATTCTCCTGTATCAGAGCGGGCTGTGACCAGCATCTCCCCTGAGCTGGGACACCTCTCAGGCACTGACTCCTCGAGGTTTAAAGATTGTCTGCCCACAAAGCCAATGAAACGCCAGGGTGAAGTCAGACTTCTTGAGGCTCAGTTATCATCCATTTAAGAATACTGATGCATTGTGAGTATTTGCTCCAAATTCAAGAA
Source organism: Athene cunicularia (assembly GCF_003259725.1). Taxonomy (NCBI): domain Eukaryota; kingdom Metazoa; phylum Chordata; class Aves; order Strigiformes; family Strigidae; genus Athene; species Athene cunicularia. Next base: position 711,851 of record NW_020799099.1, read on the forward strand.
GAGGGAAATTCTAACTACAGACTAGTCTCTTCCATCCACCTCTCTACCTCTGTGCTTGAATACACACATTTCCATTCCTGAGTGTGGTGTCTATAGATTTCACAGGATATCCAAGTATGTCAATGCTCCCTGTGTACGTGTGTGTGCATGGTTTGTGTTTATACACATATATATGTACTTTGATTTAGAATACCTTGCAGCAAGTTAATGTGAAACTTGTCATTCTCAAATCTGTAACCAAGTCACTGTTTTAATTCTACCAAATCGCCTTGTTAATCTTTAAATGGGTCAGACATTAAGTGCTGCTAAAATTCAACCTTTTGATCCATCTCACAGCATTAATAAATCTTGAATTGCTAATAAATTATAACCATGTCAAATATTTTCACCTGGGACAATACCATAGGGAAAGCTATTTAATAAAAATAGTGGTTTTCAGCTTTCATGAATCTACTGTGTATGTCTAATAACAACAAAGCCATTCTATTCTTTCACTTCAGAAAAGTTCACTTCCTTGAAATGTTGTGATAGGGCAGGAAGGAACAGGAAGGAGAGGAAGAAAAGGGCTATTGTGTTTATTTCAGGGTAGGAAAAAAGGAGGAATGTTGGAATATTTTGTAATCACAAATATTTAAATCTCCATATTTTATATAATATATGCATGACAGTTATATTAATTGATATATTGAGTATATCTATATCTTTTTCTTCCCCCAAAAAAATTATTAAGAATTTGTTTTACGACCCATAAAGGACATCTGCCAACAGCAAAATGATTCACAGGACTCTCAGGTTCTAGATTTTTAAAATGGTACTAACTAAGCAGCTCAGTGGCTAATTCTTTTTACTTCAGTGATATGAGACATGGAGAATGACACAAAATGTGTCTGACAGAAACAGTTTCTCTCCAGAAATTAGGAACTTTATAGACCACACCATGCATGACCATGACATTGATGAAAGGAAGCTCTTTGTACTGATGAACCCAATACACAGCATAGGAGAAGTTTAATGGCCATTTCACCTTATGCAGCTATCAAGCATTATACATGTAATTTTTATTATGACCAATAAAATCTATTTCCAGTCCATTGCAGATGGGCTTTGTTTTATGGTCAGTTTCCTAATGTCATCATCTTTGCTGTTACTGTGTAAAATGTAACGATAATTCCATTGCAGAGCACAGAATTGCTGCATGTAGATCAGATTATCTGGGTCAATTTAAATGTTATTACTGGGTCGATTAAATTGACCTAAGGCACCATTGACTTAAAATAAATCTCCATATTGTTTTATTATGCTGTAGACCATATATCAATTTTAATAAAGACTAAAACAAAAACTCTGTGTAAACCACATGTAGAGGATTAATCACAGGTTTACAGAGTTGTCACAGACTGCAGTATGGGAAAATAGAAAATAAGAGAACATTATAAATATGAAATCTAAAAGGACTACATGTATAATTCAGTCAATAACTGATTTAGATTTCAGTTGGAATGTATACAATACAGTTGGAATGTATACAATACAATACAGCAGTAAAGTTCTTCCTTTATAATTGAAAGAGATTATTGAAAAGTTTAAGGTCAGAAAAAGAAAATAATCTTTCTTATTCTGACCATGTGCCAGAGGAAGACACTTTTCAATTATATACAAGGCCAGGGGTTAAAAAATTAACAAACTAAGAGCACAGAGTACTTTTACAGAGGTGAATTCAGAAACTGTTGTTTCCTAAAAAGTCTAAATTTCACATTAAATTGGACACCCAACATAATTCATAGGTTAAAAATGTAGAAGCTCAGTAAGAAGTTGGCAATAGTTCATAGAGTTACTTCCCCTGTGGTCTTGTTAAACTGCTTTCCCTTTCTGTACCACCCCCAGAAATACTCCTCTAATTTGTTGGTTCCAAAGTAAGCAAGAGAAATAAAGCATATGTATAGATAATTCATTTTTAGATTGGTATGCATGGGACATTTTCTTAAAATTAACGCCCTATACATAAGCCAAAGTCCTTGAAAAGTTCTTTAACATACCTATTTGCTTTTCCTGTGTTAAACATGCTGCACTACAGAAATACTGCTACAATGCCCGTATGCTATCCAAAACAAAGGAAAATGTCTTGGGTTTGATTTTCTAGAGCATATGAGTCTTTTAAAGTATACATGGATAATTTAAGTTTATAGATGCTTTATTTCATTAACTTCCTTTTTGCTGGAAATTCCAATTTCTATCATTCCCAAGCAAATCCTGAAAACTTTAAAATATACCCTAGTTTGTCATCAGTTAAAGATATAGGTCAAGAAGTAAAATATAGCTAGCTATGTGTAAAAAATTATCAACAATTCTCTAGACAATTAACCACAAGAACAAGATGAATATGAACAGCTGTGGCTTAAAGATCAGGTACTACTGGCATCTCCATTTTAGGTAAATGTTGCTTTATCTGGAAAGAAAGGCTGAAGCCATGTACACAGGTGCAGGGCTATCTGGCTTCTATGCTGAATTGGTAAAACAACATCAGACAATTTCTAGTAGGAATCTTGCCAAATTAGAGCCATAGGGATCGAAACTAAAAATGTAATTATTGTATAGGCAGTTGTAATAATAATAGACAACTCCTGTGTGTACTCCATGGGGGAAAATAGCATTATCATATCCTGTAATGTACTCTTTTATATAGACAGACATGATTGTTATGCATTTATATTTATTATATGTGAGAGATATAAACAAATCATATAAGAATGGTTTGTTTATAGTATTATAGTACAATTAATACTGTACCTATATATGTAATTATATTCATAGTTATCTATATTTAATATAGATAATAATCATTTTAATATAGAATAATATATATAAAGCTGTAAAGAAATGTATAAAGTAAACATTTATTAGACCTTCCATTTTTTCTCTGCTATTGGGGAGTGTAATGTCACTGCATCATTTGTTCTACATACCACAACAAAAACAGAAGCCTTCTACATCTTACAGAAATTTTATATTACTCAAAAAAAATATCTCTCTCTCTTTCCTATCCTTCCCATTATGTCATGATATCTCTTATGGAATATAGATGTGCTAATGCTTGCTAAGTCAACGAAGGAATCTCTCTGAAGTAAGTACTATATACTTTAGGGCTGGCAGAATTATATCTGTAGCTTATAAAGCACAGGAACATTTCTCAAGATATCAAGCACAACTATAATAATTGATCTGTGAACTAAACAATTTGCAGATAAAAAAATACATTGAAAGTCTTCATTTACATTGCAAACTCTAGCTCTTGGCAGTTAGGGAGGGGCTGAATCAGTTAAATACACAGTTGATTAATTGAAGATCACATTTTCCATAAATCCAAATTAGGGACCTCTGAATCATATATCTGGAAATAGACTCTGATTAGACACTGGTACTATTTACTGCTTACACAGTAAATATTCAACATTAATTACTTTCCTTGTGTCTTTCGAAACCTTCATTGTTTTTAATAGCATGCATTTTGTGTGTTTTAATGATACAACGAGTAATTTTTAGTCAGTACTTCCTGTCTCATGAGCCTTGTATTTACAGCACATGCCCCTTTAAAATTTGTCAATATTGAGTCATGGTAATAGAACTGTCTGTACTCAGATATGGACTTTTTGGTTGGTTGGGTTTTTTTATTTTTCTGTTAAATATGCCTAAAGTTATTAAATAGTATTGGCTACATCTTTGGACTCATTCTCCTTTTGTAATCCTCTTATAACTAGGTATTATTAAGTATTTATCATTAATTAATAGAACTCTCTAAACTTTTCTTCAGTGAAAAGCACATGTAATCAAACTCCTGCCAGCAACAGAAACAAGTATGAATTTGTTGTGATACCTAGATTATTAATTTATTATTTTTTAAACACCAAGTTACACATCAATGTGAAGTAGCCCAAATGCATAGTTTCATTCTTATTTTGGTATTAATACCTGTTTTCTTTCTCTTAACTAAGAGAAATTTACCTTGAGAATATTTCTGCCTTAAAATTATACCCTTATGCCAAAAAAAATGAGCAAACAAGAAAGCAAAAAAAGCACCAAGTCTATGAAGGGTCAATCAAAGATCTGATGACTGCCAACAAATCACAAGTGGAACAACAGCTTACAGCTGCTCCAAATTCAATTGTAAATGTTAACCTGATCATTTGGTAGTAGGATACACTGGCTTGAGTATGTTCACATAAAATAATATTCCCTCTTCATTGATCAACCACTACTAAATAAAGATTAGGTAAGTATACCAATGAATACTTACAGAACAAGAAATCATTTTAGCTAGCAGCCTTTCAAGGGCTGACATGTCAGCCTAATCCATTTTCAACACCACCATAAAATCTTCATAAGATTTTCCAGGGTACTCTAATTTGGAGGTATCACCTTAGTATTATTGCAGTACTACAGGGACAGGTACTAACACTTTCACACCTATGAACTCATACAAAAATCTGAAATACCTATACATTAGCTGTCCCTGTGCAATATATCCTGTGGTAGTGTTGAGGTCCTACCATTACGGTGAGGACAGTCAATTCCCTGAGAAAATAACCACTAAGAATCGTTCCTGTACTAGGGGCTCTTGAGAGCACAAGCATGGGAGGACAGCAGAGGCCCCCAGAGTGTAAATGTAAATCAGAAATGGTCAATTATGGATTAATAAGCGAACACGTCCTTGAGAGCTAGATAGAAATGTTTTTCGGGCATAATAAAGAGAACAAAGAACATGTAGCCAACGTATGTAAACCAACCCATATATACTAAAGATGCAAGGATGTAACAAGAAGGGATAGAAAACAATCACAACCCCTACAAAGAAAGAAAAGAGAGTGAATTGCTCTAGCATTGTCATCCCCAGTTAAGTTTCCTGCACCTGATCAATAAAACTGCCTCTCTGAAGCAGGTCTTCCTTTCAGAGACTTTTTGATGCCATTCACCACATGTTGCTATTGCAGATTCAGCAAAGTTAGTTTAATTATTATATTTAATATGACCTTGTAAAGCAATTTAGAATTATAAAGAGCTGCCTGTGTGTTTTCTGCTCCCTTCCCACACACCAAGACAACTGATAGTGTAGAACCAAATCAGAGTAAACATGAATGCAGTAATCCAGAAAATATCAGTGTGATATAAAATGAGAGCTTTCGAGCACTCTTTCCTGAGTAAGGACCCTAGATCTGTTAGGATCTTATATTTCTCTTTGTGTTCTACAAAATGGTGTTCTTGGGCAAAAAGTAATTCAAGGTACACCTATGCATGCCTGAATAGTCTTACAGAAATAATGAACTGAACCAATCAAATGTTGTCTACACTGTTTTCTACAATTCTGTGAGACACCTCCCTAATATTATTTGGCTGACATAAATCAGTGAGGGTAATTATATTGAGTTTAATGGAGTCACAGCAATTAACATGAGTGGGCTTCCACTGGTTTTATAACAAGAGGCAGTGCATTCTTTACTTTTGTACCCTGCAACTTCATTTAACAACTCCACAAACACTGGGAAGTAAGCACCATAATAAATTCATATATTGTGGATTTTCAGAGTTCTGCAACTAGTTTAGGGGTTGATTTTGTGTTGGAATTTTTTTTTTTTTAATATACGGTGCTTCTTCTTTCTATATGTTTGCATGTGCATATGAATTTAACAAATATGCTGTCACGATACAACTTGGCATACCAGAATGGTCAAATTTAGCAGAGCCACAGATAAAAAATTACATGTGTAAAACAGAAACGTTCAGCGTGTTGAAGGAAATGGGTATCAAGAGACAGCAGAATCATACACAAATTTTAAGCAACACAAAATTTCTACTAACCAGAGACTGTAAGCTATTGTCTTTGCAAAAGCATGATTTAGTCATTGAGGATGGCAGAGGTGTCAGATGCTACCTGCCTTTCTCTTCAAGCAAAAAGAGAACAGGTCTGTGGCTTCCTGGGTATTGTTACCCAAAGGAAAGCTATTTTGTTCAGGTAATTTCTTTAAATTCTCTATCATACTCAGGCCCAAACCTTCTAAAATCAGATCTTTCTGGCCTGTCCCTTCACAGTCTTCTTAACTTTCAAATACCAGTCTTTCTTATACCTCATCTGGACATTCATTAATTGAAATGCAACACAGCCAAAAACAAGAGCTTCATTTTTGACTTAGCCCTCTGTGCTTTCCTTTCAATATCATGTCACTTCTCTCAACTCAGTATCATCATCACACAGTATTCTTCCAGCCACCATTTTTGCTTTGTACAAATGCAATCTTCGCTACTGACTTTGGGGTCTTTCCAAATTATTTAATATGCTGCTGTTTGGATAATTTCATGATTCATCATTTCTTTGTGGATTTTCATTCTGCCACCAAAGGAATGCCATCTTTGACACACTACATCCAGCACCCTTCACATTCTTTTTCACTTACACAGCCCTCAAACAAAAGTTTTCTTTTTACTTTTCAGTATTTTCTACAAATCTTACCAGTGTCAGGAAGGCTTTTTTTATTAACACCCTTATGCTTGCTCCTAGTCTGGTCCTTCTATATGAGAGAACCTTGATTAAAGTCCTCAGGACCACATCATTATGCCCCTCAAAATGTTTCATGTTCTGCACCATCTTAAAAATTCTCCCTGCTGATAAGAAATAAAATAATTCATCTAGAAAAGCTAGCTTATCAAAACTGAATCACCCCATTATTACAGATACCTTCATCTTCTGCCGCCACATTTTGTTTATAAACTCCCTAGAGTGGAAACTACCATTTACTATAAGTATATAGCAAAGAGTCTTGATTAGCTTGAAGATCTCTGGGTGTCTCACCAATGTAACTAATAAACAGAGAAGAAAAGAGACTCACCTCGGAGCACAGTAACAGGTCATATAGAAGCTTCCTTACTGATGTCTGGGCAGTGCATGGTTCCTTTAATGCAGACATCTGAAAGGTAATAATTTGGAGTGAAATTATGGCTCCACTAAAGTCCATGTTTTTTATGATTATCTTATTTTGGTAATATTGTAACTTAATTTTATACACAGATAGTATTTAACTTTAGAAAATGGCATATATTTTGTTTTCCTATGTTCTGCAATCGGTCTATTATTGTATTTACAATAAACCCAGTATGACAAAATGTTCTGGTTTTCATCCTCGGTTTCATAAAATCGCTATTTCTTTTTCTTTCAAGCTTATGAATCCGATAGCTGTGTGTCAATTTTGTAAACTTGATAGATGTCCTCAGTTAAAGGTGGAGATCAAAGGGAAAGGTAGTGGGCCTGAAAGTTTTGGCTGTGACAGGATGAACTTGTCACAGAGGACTGTGCTGAGAAGCGTTGCACCAGGGCACAGCGGGAGCCAGCCGCTCCCGGTGGGATGGGGAGCCAGGAGCCGAGGGGGAGCGCCACGCCAGCTGTGCCCTTGTCAGCAGGGCGCCATCCCACGGGGTCTGAACATGGCAGGCAGAGCACAGTGCTGGTAAGAGGGCCCCTCAACAGACCCAGACATGGCAGTGAACCAAGCCTAGGGCCCAGAGAGAGTCCTGCCAGGAGCAGCTGACAACAGCACCAAGACACAGTTTACACCTTGGGTCCAAAGACATCCAGGAGACAGGGCCAAAGACAAGCTACCACATATGTGCCAGGGGCCTGACCTGGAGGCGGACTGCCCACACCGCAGAGTCCATGGTCCACCCGGCAGACAGGCCTGAAGAGAGCTACAGCTACAACATGGCTGTCGTTTTTAAATCCCGGCCAGCTACTAAGCGCCACACAGCCACTTGTCCGCTCTCCCACAGTGGGATGGGGGAGAGAATCTGAAGAGTAAAAGTGAGAAAGCTAGTGAGTTGACATAAAGACAGTCTAAGAAGTAAAGCAGAATCCATGCACGCAAGCAAAGCAAAACAAATAATTCATTCCTTACTTCCCAGGGGCAGGGAGGTGTTCAGCCATCTCCAGCACAGCCGGGCTCTGTCACATGTAATGGGGACTTGGGAAAGACAAATACCATCACTCCAAAGGTCCCCCAGCTGCATATGCTGAGCAAGACACTATATGGTGTGGGATATCCCTGGGGTCAGCTGTCCCGGCTGTGTCCCCTCCCAGCTTCTTGCGCCCCCCAGGCTCCTGCTGGTGGGTGGGGTGAGAGGCAGAAAAGGCCTTGGCTCTGCGTCAGCACTGCTCAGCGGTAACTAAAACACCCCGGTGTTACCAACACTGTTTTCAGCGCAAATCTAAAACACAGCCCCATTCAAACTACTGCAAAGACAATTAACCCAGAAAAAAACAGCACAATGGCTTGGGCTGGGATTGGGCTGAGCTTGGAGGGAGGCCCCAGGTGAGGCTGATCAATAAACCCATTAAGGCTGATGGGTGCAATCTGGCCCCACAAAAGCTGCTTGCTTTTAATTCTTTCCTTCAATTTCTTTTTACCTTCCTTGTCTTACCAACTACAGACCTAACAAATTGAATACAGGTTGTCTGATTTCTTCTGTGAATGGAATCCTGCGTACAAATCTATGAATAACACTTTAAAGGATAAAATGCTGAAAGTATTTTTCATACTTAAGGGAAATACCATTAAATGCTGTGTTGGATATGCTGAATTCTCAAGCGGCCTCTTAAAAAACTTTTTCTTAAATAGAGCTCCATCTGCCTGAATCTACAAATCAGCACATGAGACCCTTCTTGTGTTCATATCTTTGGACTTTTACGCTTACAATTCTGAAATCCAAATGCTAATTTACTTGTGCAGCTGCACATCACAGGAAAATTCTGGATACTCCTGAAAATAGAGGGAGTTTGTTTAGTAGACTTGCGATTTAATCCTTTTTTTTATTTTTTTCCTGTTTTAACAGGTTTATCCATTGAACGTCAAGGACACATTTGTAAAGACTGATCAACACCTCCCTTAGGAGCTGAGTTGAAAGCAGAACAGCAACAGAAACTTCTGAATTTCAAAGAAGGTTCTTGCGACCAAGTAGGTTGTAGAGAAGTATAACAATGACTCTTACTCTTTTACTTAATACAACGCTTCTAAGATTCGGTTCTCTCTTACTCATGCTCTATGTATTTGTCAGTCAAATTTTCTCAGTCATTAACCGTTCATTTGCTAGTCTGTAATTCATTATATTGTTCATGTTACAAGACAGCATACAAGGTTTCTTGCTTTTCTGTTCAAATAAGGCATAATGCTTAATGCTAACCTTCACAAGTCATACTGAACTTGCCAGGAATATTTATTATCTGAGTTTAGGAGGTTATCTACACATTTTTCGATTTTTGGTGTCATTCATTAGGGTTTTTTTTTTCTATTACTGATTTTTCACTATGTAGTGATGTGTGATCCATACAGTTCACATTTCAGAGTTGAACAGGTCAAAATAAGATTAGTAAAAGCTGTGTATTCATTTTCATTGATTTATCAGATCTAATGAAACTATACTGAGTGAAAAGTTTCCAAAAATGCCATGGAATTCTAACAAAACAGTCTTGCCTCAACACATTATAGTTTCATTGGACTGGAGAGCGACACATGGAAGATGTGTAGCATTATTTAATTTTATTATCACGTTATGAAAAACCTCTTGAAAAGTAGGTACTTAATTATTCAATTTATTGGTTGGAAACATAAATAAATATGATGCTCTTCACCTGTGAATTTGAAAAAAAAAAATCACATTGTTTTTGTCTTAATAAAGCCAATATATAACACTGACATTGGATTAAACCCAAAATGTGACATGCTGCTTTTCAGTGACATTTGTTTATTGATTAACAGAAAGCTATTCTAAAAGAAAACTGTGTATTTTGCCAGTTATATCTTTGAAAGTTAGGTCACTAAATTATCACTTTTATAAGGAGTATTAATCTAATACCTTCCAGCATTTTCATATATCTCAAACCCCAATGCCTGAATGCCTAAAGGCACATTCATAAATCATCAATTTCTAGGTTGATTTTTTGTTCTGCTCTTTAATTGCAGCTCGGATTGACTTCAGCACTTCTAAAAATGCAGCTTATTTTTATTTAGAAGTCTGTATCTCAAAAGGAAGCTTAAAAATAGGAATTACAACACTGGTTTCATTTACATAATTTAATAGTTTGACATCACCAAATATTTTAATAATTTTCCTTTTATTTTTTGGCCTTAATCAAACAGCTGATTCACACTAACTGTTGAAGAGACTACTGGGAATCAGAATGTGTAGGCTATACAGTAGCATTTTGGATCCAGGTAGATTTTAGGCTAAAGAGAAGACACAAATATAACTGAAAGCAAAACCTGTTCATTTCTTTCCCTTCATTAAGGACTCCTTCGTTTGCTTACTTGGGTGAGTCAGTGCTATTTGTAAGAATCTTTCTGGTATACAGAAGTATCTCAGGTAAATGTGGAAAACTACTCACTGAAATTATCATATGGACACTAATGAAAAAGCCCAAAACATTATTATCCAAACAAGAGAGTCAAACAGTTACAAATACTTGGAAATACAAATAAAAATATTGTGAATACCCATCAAAAAGAAAACTCTTTATACAGCAAAGGCTTGGACAGAAATAGTGAGCACGTATATCTGTGGAGAAAAGATCCTTGTGAGCCACCACTTTTACCAAAGGAGTCATTCATACCAAGAAAATGTGGAATGCATTAGATTGCTATGCTTGAAATGGTATTTATATCTCTTCTCTTTAATGTGTTTAAAACATAGTTTAGCTAATTTCACTTTTGCTTGCTGAGCAGTTCTTAAATGATTTATGGATGCTGACTCCCACAGCTTTGATATCTGGAAGTACTGCCAAAAGTATAACTGATCCTATTCTTCATTTCAATAGTTTGTTTGTTACAGATACTATGCAGAGCATCAGAAAAGCTTCATTGCAGATATAGCAGAACCTCAGCCCTATTACTCATGGCATTCTGTCTCTATGATGTCAAAAGCAACAGATGTGGAACTGAATTATTTTTCCTTATTCTTGTAATTGAGAAAGGCGATCTGGACATAGTATGGGAGTTACATCAGTTGCAGGAATCAGAAGCAGGAAAATTTTCACTGCTTTCCCTGTGAAGGATGAAAATTTCAGTCATGACTTGAGTAAAGGTCTCTGGTATATAATAAAGACATAGTTATAGAACAGAAATTGAATAGTTGGGTTGGAAGGGACCTACAAGGATCAAGTCAGAAACCTTTCTTCCTTTTCAAAGAGTAACGATTATAAATAATTTATAAACTAATAAAAACCATGCAGAATTAGAAAATATGAGGACAACCAGTAAGAGATTTATTTTTCTCTCAAAACTGCTAGTTGTAAAAAATCCTAATTATTATCAGAAATATCTTTAAGGAGTCTGTGTATCATCACAGGACTTTGGGAAGCTGATGGAATCTTGTTGCGGGGAGCAAGTCTAATGCAAATGGGTGCTGAGGGTGGAGGGAGGTTGCAGGCTTGAAGATTTATAAACAAAAAGATGTTGTTAGACTTAACACTCATTCTGTTATATAAAGATACTGGGCATAGCAAGTAAATTGGCCCACCATATTTAAATGTATATATTATTTCAAAATTACTGCGCTCTCAGTCTCGCTGTTAAACGTTCAGTTATTAGAGTTCTGGCTCAGTTAACAGAGCCTCTGAATTTGGAGCCAAGTACGTTACCTGAGTGACAGCAGATGGAGCCTGCACAAATAAGTGAGGAGTTATCATTGCAAAGAGTGTAATAGCTACTAGTTCCAGTCTTTATTTTTAAATTAAGTGTAATAGGCACTCTTCTCCAGATTCACCAAGCCAGATTAAAAAATGCAGCCTAAATGCACTCTGAAGTACCTTTGTTAAACTGCTTATTATAAATCTGAATTCAGGGATCTAGACAAGACTTTTGTCTGCATGGGACCACTCAGGATAGTGTATGCTGCACCTAGCAATATGTTCCATATCTGGTAGTGTGAGACACAGTGCTTCACCTCTACTGAAGCTCCACTAAACAGTTAAATTACACTTCTATTATGACTTACACAATACATATACACTATTGGAGACCTCTGCAGGGAGAATTTAAGCCCATTTGCTAGAGTATTACATTATAAAACTGTTCTAATAGTGGAAGGCTTCACTCAGCTCTTCACTTTAGGCCCTAATGTGCAACATTTATAACTGTTTATATTTTGTGGTGTACTCAATTACCAATTTTATTATATCAGTCCTAGAAAACCCCAGTCATTACTTTCAATAAACAGTCATATAACTGACTTCAGATAGGTCTAGATAAGAAATTAAAAATAATGATGAAGAGATTTAAATAAGTAATGTGTAGGCTGAACCTAATTCTGATTTCAATCTCACTGACTGTATACTTCTCTAAGTACATAGACCTAATAGAGGTAGTATGATTTACACCACTGCCACTGGCCTATATTTCAGAGATCATAATTCCTAACTAGTGTTACCTAGTCTCTCAGGTCAACATCGCAAGTCAATTTTTTTAGGAAGTGACACATATACACGCATGTGTATATTCATATGTGTATATATGCATATATACATAAAAATAAAAAAAATTGTAATATAAAATATAGGTTATCCGGACCTGTAATGAAATAAATGTTTTTCTGCTGCTCAGGTATAATGTAGTTCGTCTATAAAACAGAGTGGTTGGGATCATAAATTTCTCTGTTAACTTGTTAATTTATCTGTTATATGTAAAGAGAAGAAAAAAATCAAGAGTAAATTTAAAAAATAAAATCAAGTTAAAAAGCACTTTACAGCAATGCTTGCAGTAAGAGCAATTAAAACAACTGTTTTAGAGAAAAAACATGAACAAAGGTTTAAGCAACATAAAAAATATTGGTCTTATATAATATTAAAAGATGCTGGCTTGTTTCCTTATATCAACATTATATTATCGGACTTACATTGAAAATACTCACATTTCCCTGCGTAAAGTTTATTTTTAAGATGGAATTTCCAACAGGAAAACCTCCCATGTAAAATTTCAACTGCCTCTACTCAGAGGTCACTACTAACAATGAAACAGAAAAGATTAAGAGATCCCCTATGAAAAAGTGTAGCCTACTTCTAAAGAATAAATGAATAATTTAAAATTAATTTTTAGGTTTGTTTATTTCCTCAGTTCTGCGTACATACTTCATAAAATAATACTGCACCAAGATACACTTTTCATTGTCACAAATATTTTATGTAATAAAACTCCACAACTGCAGAAGCAAATTTATGGATATTACCTAAAATATCTTAATTTGTGATATTTACTACTGATGTGACTGTTTGAACTTCATAACCCAGCTTTATCTACTACTGATTTTTTTTTTTCCAATGCAAAGATCTTCAGAGAGTGATAGAAGAACGTGTTGCAGCAAACATAGGAACATTCTTCAAATGGAAATGCAGAACTCTGTTATAGCCACTGCAGCAGTTCAGTCTCATTATTTTAATCACTGTGCAGCATTTACAGTTGTCAGGAAAAGGGTTGCCTCCATTGGCTCCATCTGGCAAATTGTTTGTCAGTTTAATGGACATGCATTCCAAGTCTTCTTATGCCTGTGGCCATGTTTGAATTCATCTGCCTCAGTGGAATACCTAACAAGAGCAATCTTTTAAAATACATAGTTTAATGAACTATCAAGCTTGGTCTTCAAGGTTAATAGCTATTTACCTAATTAAAATGCTTAGAAAATTTTATATTTTTTTTAGGTTTTCTATGGTTATTAGCTTTTTCCTTTGATTTTTTCTCCCCCCCTTTTTCCCTCCATTAGTTATTTTTCTATCATCAAGAATGATTTTTGTTTTACAGTAACGACAGGAGTAAATTAGGGTGTGGACCTAATTATCATCCTCTCAAGATTTATAAATGAACGTAGTCCTAGAATAGGTATCTCTAACGTAGAGTTACAGCAAAGGTATACCCCATGAGCTCAGTGGTACTGCCCTCCCTTCTGGGAAATTGCATCATCCCTGAGAACTTGGTCAAAAATATAACAGAATGCAAGACATATCCATCTGGTTTCATGTTTCTCTAGATTCAGAAGCCCAAGGGGAGGGGGATTTGTGACTAAAATATTTTTACCACCCCAAAGAAGAAGTTTGGCACTTTTTGCGATAAAGTTGTGTTATCCATGTACAGTTTAGTATATTATGGATAATTCATACGAGTGCATGCATAATAATTTTGGGAGGTTCACGGATTGTAAGAAGAGTACACAGGAAAGCCTAGCCTAAATATACACTGATTTAAAGGACAGAAAAGAGGGGGGGAGGGGGGAACGGGACACTCACACGAAGCACACAACACACGGCAAACCACAGGAAGAAAAAGACAAAAAAAGAAAATAAAAGACATTGTTGCAATTACGTATTTTCATAAAGCATGCCATTACTTTTATATTATCTACACCTCAGTGGTAGGTAGCTGATCTATGCAACTGTGAATAAGACTGCATTCTTGAATTACATTCCAGTTTCCAGATACAAGTAAATCAGATATCTTACAAACATTTATTTTTTGTTTTACACATGTACATGCCCACATACCAGTTTTAGCTTCAGTAAATCATTTGCAAATGAATTCTAGGGTGAAAATGGAGCTTCATAAAACAAACATTTGCACTAATTGAAATGACATATTAATGCATTTTTATTGATCCTATTTGCCATTACTTTTGTTTTACAGATTTTTCTCTGTGCATTAGCATACCTAAGATTAATAAAATTAATATTTTTTGAAAATTGCAGTATCCCTGTAATTACCTTAGATATAAATTGCACACATTTCATTGCCTTCATTAAGCCTGTAGCCATATGTGCCTCAGAGGATTAGTAATTAGGCAGTTAATGGGTAGTTTACTGTACATTTCCAGTCTGCCTTCCAAATTTTTTGCCATGCCCTCATAGCTTCTTGAAGTAGTTGTAGCATTTGCATGCTGACATATCTCTTCTTCCCTGGCTGAAGGAATCACCTGCATGAAGTTTCAGACAACCCACAACCTTATAAATCACTACTGAATTGCACAGAAATTAGTTTACTTCACTTAAAAGCTTTTTCTCTAATTAAATGTTGGTGAATGTCATAACAAAAAGTGTGGACCTGTAAATTATAATGTGGCTATTGACAATTAATGAAGTAGAAGAACACTTTTATTCCCTACAGTATTACCATAAAATGATACATGGATTAAGTAAATATTCAGTCTAGATTCCTAGCAGATAGCCCACAATCTCTTGAGTTCACCAGCAGTTTTGAGAAAGGGTTTTCATGTATTTGTAGGAAGCCAGAAATAGGCAAGAGAGCAAATTGTATATTCCACTCGCACTGTTCCCTCAAACCAGGGAGCCATAACCTGCCTGACCTCTCGCTTTTCATTGATAAGTGCTGTGCGTATTCTAGTTATGCTAGACGGCCAGTGCTACAAACATGGCAGCAATGTCTCTCCTTCTGTTACCTCAGAACTGGCAGCAATTCTATGGAGGCTTTTTTGTTGCTATTTGACAGCACCATCTCTCTTGCTGGGGTCTGCAGTATCACATACAGGGCTAGTAATAAGGGAAATTTTATACCTTTACTGGCCTAACCAGGAAAAAGCCACTCTAGATTTCTTTGAAATGCAACTCCAAAAACTATAACTCAATTGTGTTTCAGATCTGTCTATATATCATTCAAGTCTTTTAGCAGGGAAAACACTAAAATTGTATATTACTCTCATAGATTATATGACATAATGAGATTCAAATAGATGGCCGGTTTCTACTTCACACTCTGATGACCAAATCCAGATTTTTCCTACTCAGTTCAAAGTTTCTTTTGAAGACAATTAAAACCAGAATTTATTGAAAAGGACTCACAAAGTAAATGTCTCTCCAAAGCATAGTAAGACAGAAGACAAATACTGTTTTAGTTATGGGCAGTCTACCCATCCAGCACTTTTGATGCACTTTCTGGCCCAACAAACAAACAATCTAGCATGTTAAGATAAAATAAAAATCACAAACATGCCAGAACAGAGTAAAAATAGTCTGTCTATTTTGCACTAATCTAGAAAGTAAAGCAAAGCTTGGAGTTTTTAAAGTCTCTGGTTTAATTGAAATGAAATATACAAGTCTGTAAAAAATCATATGTAAAAGTCATTGTATAAATAAATAGCCCATTAGCTATATCTCGATTAATTTTTTTGTAGGTGTAGATAATATGTTGTATGGAGAACATGGAAGTAATTTACAATGTCTGTCCTGTTATAATACTGAAACGTTTGCTCTTCTCAGAGTAAGCTTCAGTTTGTTGCTTTTTCAGCTATTCTGAGGCTCTGCTCCTTAAAATAGGGTGCCAACGAACTCTTGAACCAAGAAACTAGCTGATGCAGAACTGACTACTGATGGAGTTAGAAGGTTCCTTTTACTTAAATGCATTAAGCTTTAAAGCATTGAGCTGAACCCAGGCTTGGAGCTGAAGCAATCAACAGCTACCAGAACACAACAGCTGTTCCAGGGTGGTCTCAGTCCCTCTGACACATCCTGCCCAGCCATCAGAAGAAAGATGCCTACAGAACAAAGCCAGCACCAATGAAACAGACATATTCAGGTGTGTCTTGCAGATGACACCAAGTTGGGTGGGAGTGTTGATCTGCTCGAGGGTAGGGAGGCTCTGCAGAGAGACCTGGACAGGCTGGGGCCATGGGCTGAGGCCAACTGGAGGAGTTTCAATCAGGCCAAATGCCGGGGGCTGCCCTTGGGCCACAACAACCCCCAGCAGCGCTACAGGCTTGGGGAGGAGTGGCTGGAGAGCTGCCAGTCAGAGAGGGACCTGGGGGTGCTGATTGACAGCCGGCTGAACAGGAGCTAGCAGTGTGCCCAGGTGGCCAAGAAGGCCAATGGCATCCTGGCTTGTGTCAGCAATAGCGTGGCCAGCATGGACAGGGAAGGGATCTCACCCCTGTACTGGGCACTGGTGAGGCCACCCCTTGATTCCTGTGTTCAGTTTTGGGCCCCTCACTACAAAAAGGACATTGAATGACTCGAGCGTGTCCAGAGAAGGGCAACGGAGCTGGTGCAGGGTCTGGAGCACAGGTCGTACGGGGAGCGGCTGAGGGAACTGGGGGGGTTTAGTCTGGAGAAGAGGAGGCTGAGGGGAGACCTCATCGCCCTCTACAGCTCCCTGAAAGGAGGGTGCAGAGAGCTGGGGATGAGTCTCTTGAACCAAGTAGTAAGCAATAGGACAAGAGGGAATGGCCTCAAGTTGCACCAGGGCAGGTTTAGACTGGCTATTAGGAAGCATTTCTTTCCAGAAGGGGTTGTTGGGCGTTGGAATGGGCTGCCCAGGGAGGTGGTGGAGTCCCCATCCCTGGAGGGGTTTAAGAGTTGGGTCAACACAGCGCTGACAGATCTGGTGTAGTTGGGAACTGTCAATGTTAGGTTAATGGTTGGACTGGATGATCTTCCAGGTCTTTCCAACCTAGACGATTCTGTGATTCTGTGATCTTCAGCAAATGTGTTTCACATTGACTTACTTTGTCAGTCCTATAGTTTATCTTACAAGCTTGAAAGCAAAGGACATGAAACAATGTGAGAAAAGTGTTCTTATGCATGTGTTGGATTTGTACAATCAAGACGAGTAGGCAACTGGGTCAGACAGGCCTCTAGCCTCATTCCCCTACTTCTGGGTCTGTGTACACAAAGGAAGGACAGTGGGGTGTGAACAGGGCAGGTCTTTTTGGCCACAAGCTGTTATTAGATATCCCACCTCCTCAGGTATTTTCTCTCTACACGTCCTCTGAGAATGATTATATGTATTAAACTTTATAAGTGATTGCAAATATCCTGCAAAATCATATTATTTTGACCTCTGGTCAGCTATCAGTTAGGTATGCTCTGCTTACACCTCTGTCAGATCAACAAAGGATGCAGAGAGCCAAGCTTTTTGAAAGGTGTAAGGTTTTGCTTTTGTTTTGGCAGTCAGGATTCAGAACAACTAAAGCCATTGAAGCTTTAGAATTTCATCAAATGCATTGTCAGCTTTGGTACACAGAAGGTTAATACTGTACTTCTTAGCCCTGGAGTGGTGTATGAAAATATACAATCAGTGACTTTAGGAAACCCATCTAAGCCCTGCATGTACATTTTTCACTTCACCAGCTACTCTGGTGGTAGCCAGTAGATCTAATTTCAGCAAGTTTGTGTTCCTGACAGCAGTCACATCAAATTACAGAATCTTCCAGACTTAGCTGGCACCTTCATCTCAGCCTTTCTATCAAATAATATGCCTGTTGCCTTCATCATGCAATCCTTAATTATCTGAAAATCAGCAGACTGCTGCTTGTGCCAGCAAAGGAAATGAGGAAAGAACAGTATTCTTTCCAATGCACATGGCTGGACACCTTTCAGAGACATCTGATTTGATTGCCAGTAACAATATTCCATTGATGTTCTTTTTTATATCTATGGCTTAAGGCGTTTTCCTAAAGAATTAGCTTATGCAC
Organism: Athene cunicularia; assembly: GCF_003259725.1. Taxonomy (NCBI): domain Eukaryota; kingdom Metazoa; phylum Chordata; class Aves; order Strigiformes; family Strigidae; genus Athene; species Athene cunicularia. Next base: position 730,343 of record NW_020799099.1, read on the forward strand.
GCACATACTAAAACCTGCATGATTTTTTTTTTTTCTTGGTGACAGAGATGCTGTGAATTTTAGTTCTGATCTTCCAACAGATGCTGCTTGGTGGATAAGTATGATGTGTCCCTAGGGTCGCTATATTGTGCTGAAAAAAAAGATTAGGAGGATGGCTGAAGCCTGTTTACCACAGAAGAACATCGTGCATAAATCTCACAGGAGACTCAAAAAATATCTTATCCTATTCCCAGACAAAGGTGTTCTAATTTCTTGCAATCAGATACAAACCCCAAAGGGGATCAAGGTCAACACAGCAAACTAGGTGATCTATCAACAACCTAATTAGATTCTATTGACCCAGAAGAAATTCCAGAAGCAACACAGATACCTCTGGATGCTGGAACAGTATCTATCAATTTCTGGCCTCTGGGTCTTGTCATTACCTGACATCTCCACTGCTAAAACCACTCCTTAGGAATCTTCTCATTTCTGTAACCTGATTATTTAGACTGGATGCCAGTACCTAACAAACTGCTCCAGGCTAAATTCTAGTAGGCTGGATCATATAAGGGATTTTGTCCTTGTAATATCCTGCTTCTCATTAAAAATGTAAAATATTTTAAAATAGGCTTTTTTGGAAATCACACTCATATTTGCTTACGCATTGCCATGCATTTCAGGAAACCTGGCCAGAAGGAAAGTCTGAGAATTCTCATCTACCTTAGTTACAAAAGAACCACACCTCACTAACTTAAAAAATAAGAAAGGATAATAACTAAATATATTTTTAAAAAGGAAAACAAAAAAATATAATTAAAAAACTACACATAGACAAATTGCCCAGTGTATGTTAGATATAAAATAGATCTCCCGCTTTTCTTTTTTTTAACGTGTATGTTAATAATTCAGGTTATTATCTCTTTGGGACAGGGATCTGGTCTGTGTGCCAATTTGTCTATAGAGAACTGCCCCACTTCTGTGTACACTATCAGTTACAAAAAAAAAAGTAATCAAACTCATGCATGAGGAACATGCTTTACAAATGTTTCTTGCTGGTGGCTCAGCAGAACTGCTCTTTTCAAGGATGTCCACTGGTACATTCAGGACAACTGAAAAAGGAAACAAGAAAACTGCACTGCAAAGATTAAAAAAAAAAAAAAAAAGTTTAAGAATTGTCTTTTTCACACAGTCTGACGACTTTTCAGGGTGAGGGAAGTAGACAGTGCTATTGGCAAGAAATGAGAATTAAAATATAAAATAAAAGGTACGCTAGGTCAAGTCCCAGGTCTGTGAAGCACTGTGAGTGTGAACTGTAAAAAGCATTCAATTGTTACAACTGTATTGAACTGTACACTATGCATTTCTTTTTGTTTATTGCCTCATGCCACAAATATTCCCTAATTCCAAATCTCAGCCACATGCAGGAAAATATATTTGTGCTGCAATCTAAATGGACTAATAAAAACAACATTCAACCATTTGGAACTGAAATATTCATGAGATACTCAGGGAACAATGAAACTGAATTGCTTCAGCTATCCTAAAGGAGCAAGAGTCAAGAAAACACAGGAGTAACTATAAACTGTTCTAGTGTGCTTTCAAAGTTTGTTCTTTATTTTTCTCTTGCCTTTTGCTCCTCTTACTTCAAATCAACCAGCTTCGTTCCCATTTAGTAGATACTACACCTGGCTACCCAGGTGGCTCACATCCATTTATTTAAATTTTTTGCCTGTGGAGTTAAAATTACTGTGAAAGCAAAATAGGAAACTATTCTGCCTACCTGAGTGAACTTCCTTTGCGACAGTGCAGTCAGATGGCCAGCTGACATATTTATGTGAGTGTTTGCATCTTCACATGAGTCCAAATAAATATTGAAATCAATTTTTTGTTTCCTAAAATCTAATCCTTAGGGTTAATCTCAGAGAAAACTGCATATCCCTTGCTTGTTATAATTACAAGATATTACTTTGTTGAGAACTAGCTCTAGGCTCAAGCTTCTTGAGACACTTGTATTAACTGACCATTTCATACTTTAATGAAACATACAATCCAAATAAGAAAACTAGTTTCCCAATTAAAATTGCAAACAGTATAACTAAAGTATCTTACATCATTATTCAGAAATCTGGGTCAGTGCTATTCTTGCCAGGAATTAAATGGTTCTAGAAATAATACATGCTGGGGGCAGTATCTTAAACTACTGCAACTCTGTCCCTCGGACCCGCATGACATCTGCAGCTAAAGAGGGCGTTATCATTGCCTCTTCAGTATCTGTCGGTCAGGGTGAGCAGGGAGTAATTTCACACAATGCTGCAACTGTTTATCGTTCTTTTTTCTTAGCATCTATCTAGCTATCTGTAATGGCAAATATGTCACCTCTTAAATGGGTGTCCTTTTTCACAAGGGAAGATGGAGCACACTGGCAACAGGACACAAGAGGTCTCAGTGCCTCCCAATTCACAGATGTATTCACTTAACACATACTTTTTCTCACAACATTATCTGTAGAAATGCAACGAAAATTTAAATACAAAATAAAGCAGATAATCAGCCTCTTAACTGTGATACATGGAAACAAGAGAAATTTTATACAAGGCAGACAAACTTTCTAAGGAGCCTTTGATCTACTCTGACCTTTTTCAGTGATGTTCCAGCTACCAGAACTAGCCTTAATGCCTGCACTACATCTTCCCTCTCCCAGGTGCTTTGGGCGCAACAGCCAGCGCTGCCTACACACAACTTCTTTACACATGGTGTTATGACAAAGGCTGCTCTGGCTGCAGCCAGCCTACTCTCCTCCAGCTCCTGCCTCTCCAAAGCTGCTCTGCAGGTCAGTAGCCTTCATACCACCTCCATACACAGTCAGCTCTCTGAAGCCCTAGTGAGGGCTTCTTCATCAACACCTAAACAATGTTTAAAGTCAGGTAATAGTAGTATTATTCAAAACCACATATCTAAATCTGCTTCAAATGGTTTAAATTCTTGCCCACTAAAAGACATTTCGATACCAAGAAAAAATAGATTTGGTATGAATTATTGTATACTCAGCTGTTCTTTTGATTAATACAAGAAAAGAAATAGCCTAGGGGGAAAAAAACTTTCTGTGTTTTTGCTCTAGAAAACGAATTTTTCCTATTGGCTTGTTAATTGACAAGTGATGACATGTTCTTTAAACTTGATGACCATTTTTTTGCCAATGTAAAAAGTCAATTTATTACAGTTTTCAAACCTTAAATAATCCTCACATAATATGTACTGTTCAGAGAAGTCTCATGGATGCAGGATAGAGACATTAATAGAGTATTTGGAAACTGAAGAACTAAACAGCACTAGTTTACCTAGACTTATGTGCTACTTACTTTTGTATCAAGCTGGCACATGCATACAGAGGTACAGTTAAAACAGGATCTTAGTGGTTTTGCACCAAAGAAGTTTCAGTACATTCATTTGGTTTGATCCAACCAGCTTGCCCCCCCAAGCCCTTTATTTCCACAGTCTTGATTATGTGCTCTTAAACTTCTTTAGGTGCCATCCAAATTTCCAGATTATAAGCTTTAAGAGAGTTTTTGGCTCATACTTTGTTCCACCCTGGCTCTTTTGCTAAATTTATACTGTGTAGTTTCTAAAGTGTTTAGGAATCACTGTGGGATTTCAAAAGTGTTTGAAAGACCCGAGAATGTTCATCCTCTCCATTGAATGCTGTCTCCAAAATGAAGCCATGCAAAACTGTTTTTCCCAGTTTCACAAGTATTTGGGGAATATTATGAGAAAAAAACGAGCATTTGTTTTCCTTTTAGGCAAAAAAACTTTGCATACTGTTAGTGTCTTCATTGACATAAGCACTATCAAGAGTTTGGTTTTATTTTTTAGAAAAAGGTTTACTGGAAAATAAAGAGTTTAAAATGAAAATTACTTCAAGTTATCATATAGTGAATAAATAAAGAGCAACCTAAACAAGTTTCTGTTTTCTGAAGGCATCCTGGATAACAGAAGAGTAATATATTGTTTCATCTTTGTAAATTAGTTTTGTTTATTGAAATTATTAACCTACAGTCCTTGTTTGATTCCAAGTGTGTTTCAGCCTTGCAACCTTAGAACATCTGGTTTTTTGTTGGGTGGTTTGGGTTTTTTTTAAATATATATATCCTGTTTCCACACCTATTAACAAAATATCTGAATCTGGCTCAGTTAAGCCTGCTCAACTTTGTGCTTGCTATTAGCAAATATAAGTATTTCTATTAATTTTTTTATTTAAGGAACATAATCTCTGAAACAAGACATATCACTTAAATGTCAGCTTTGAAGAAAATCTTATGATTTCTGTGAACTATGCAGAAACTGACCAATCATAATTTATTTATTAAAATAGTGTAAGAAGGTACAAATAAATGAGAGGAAATAAAAACCAAAGTACAGCATTTTAAACAACTTTGATAATAATGTTTTATCAACCTCTAACTTTCTGTTCTGAAATTTGACTTTTTAGTCCATAATTTTGATTGGAGAGGTACTCAAATCACCAGATTCCAAAAACAGCTTAAGTGACTCTATGTCTTGCCAGCCAGACATGTTAAATGAATAAACCTCCTAATGTGAGAACTTAATGACAAATGAAGTTCTGCCTCTCACCTTTGCAGAGCACTGCTGCTCAGAAGTTGCTAGCAAACAGTGGTTAAATTAAGCCTTTACCTATTGAGTTACTGGATAGATTTGAGTCTATACTATAGATGATACCTTTGTCTTTTAAGGTATATTTTGCTATTTTTTCCTAAAAAGAGAAAGTCAGTTCTTCATAACACATCTGGAATAGTAAGATACCTGTATCACATGTAAGAAGACGTTTTTTCTCTGCCTCATCATGGTAAATCAACTCAATTAAACCATGATTAATGTTTGGCTCAGTGTCACATAAATTTGTCTAGCAGCTGATACTACATAAATCAAGATGGCTGGGTGCCAATTCTCTTTAAACACTGCAGTCAGTTCATACCATTCATTCCATTCCAAACACAGGTTTGCTTCCTCTAACTGCAAAAAATTGCTAACACAAAAAATGAAGACCTAGAAACACCCATCCTGTCTCTTTTGTTTACTGTCAAACATAGCTAAATATGAAACCATAAGTAGGTTTACACCACAAATTACAAGTTACAGGAATACACTTCAGATTTTACACTCTGTTTCCTATTCCTTTTACTTGCATGATAACATAAAGAACACTAGAGAAACTGGAAGATCAATAAAGCTGTTATGTTCTTTCAAAATAAGAATTCTAGATACATCTCAGAAAACTTTGATTAAAAATTCCTTAAGTTTGAGTCATTCAGATCTACTGTTTGACTTAAGCCATCTCTGCATGCAATCAAGACATCTATCTCCATGCTTATGGCAAGGAATGGCTAATGCTGTGGTGAGCTCCACAGCAGTTTCCTTTCAAAAAAGTAAGAAACTGACTTCTGAGTATTTGTATATGCCGACCAGCAAGGATGTAATCATGTAAATTGAGTCTCTGAATAATTTGCATAGGAGTCCCAGACATGCAGGGGGGGACAGTGTGCTAAGAATGCAGAAAAATACGGTAAAATACAGTTCACAACTTATGTGTTAAGAATCCAGTTGCCCTCTTGATAATACTGTGCTAAGTAATCATGTGTAACATGTGAATGGACAAGGTACATACAACATTTTTAAATGTACATCTTTCATCTTCTGATCACAACAAACTGGTGGTACCATCTCATATATTTAACTAACAATGGTTGCAGTAATATGGCCAAAAGTCCATTGATCTAGAAAAAGCCTTTCTAGAACGATGAAGTCATTAAAAAGCAAGTGAAAATAACAAGCACGAAATGCATAAGCAATTTATGATCTAAATCATAAATTTACCATACAGGGAGTAGCTAGTATCACTTCTGATGTATCTAATCAATATTGATTACACAGTTTAAAGATACTCACGGTGGTGAATAGTTCCATACTATGCTCTATGGAAATAATTCCATGCTGTATGAAGCACAGTACTTGATGTAATGTGTAGTACTCAGTATTTATGTTAAAACCATTCTGTGTCATCTCTGTCATTTAGCATTGGGCAAGATCCAGTTACAGACAAATGCAAACTGTAATTAGAATGACGAGTCAAGCTTACTTGCACAATGGCAGATATCTATAAATTGACTAGACTTCTCAGTTATTTCAGATTACTTTTCTCAAAATGTCTAAGAATGTTTACCAGTGTCCCCATTTTGGTTTGAATTAGATATGCATTACGCAATTAGACATTTGAAATAGCTGTTAGAGTTGTTAGCTGGCTCCCTCTTCTCAAAAGGCCAAAGTAGCTGACAATGGCTAATAACTAAATATTTCATGTGAAAAAGGATATGCAGACATAATTACTGCTGCAACCTCATCAGACCAGCCAAGTCTAATTAAGTGTCAAGCTAGAGTTACAAAACGGTTATGAGATTTCCCTTAAAAACGACGACTCAGCTACGGTGACACAGAGAAAATAAAACTACCTCAGGACCAAGAGGAACATGACTTTTATGTAGGTCTGTAAGCAATGTTATGATAAAGACCCTGTTCTTTCACATTATTCAAAATATGTTATTAAAAATAAAGCACAATTGAAATATTCAACCTGCAGTCAAAATCAAAAAAAATGTGGAATATTTCCTCCTTCATTAACATGTCCTTAAATCAGTTAATAACCCTTCTAATTGTTTTTCCTTCCAAATCAAACATAGGAGGCTTCACAAGCTTTACCTCTTTCCATTTGTAATTATTTACATTTCTAATTACTAGTATATCCTATTAGTATCTTAATTATTATTAAATTGATCATTAAAATATGAGTCTTCTGTATTCTGTTTATAGGCACAAACAAACCACACAGGTAAATGAAAAAGAGTAGAGTGTTAGATATTCAGAAATAAAGATGGGTAGGAATTAATATTATTGGCCCATTAACTTTTTAGATTTCAAACAGCTTTCCTCATTCCACATGGCACAGAGACAGAGCTTTCAAGTTTTCATAAAAGTCTTGCCAGGGTAAAAAGTCTGGGTTTTATCTAGCCTTAGTCTGTACTATGTAAAGAGACCGTACATATCTCAGGGATGATGTCAGACTCTCAGATATCAGCATGCATTAAAGCAAAAGTCTGATTCTTAACAATAAAAGATGTAAAGATGACAGAAACACATTTTCTATTCTGTTTATCATCCTGTATGTATACACTGACATTCTTCGTAATTTCTTTATTAATGTAGCAATGACTTTTCCTGATTTGAGAAACATCTCTCAAAAATAAAAGGCAGGCAGTGCGGCATTATCACATCCTATTATTTCTAGAAGTGGCTGCCCATCTTAAGTTAGAACAAGGATTCTTCTTTTACTTCTTCCACAGAGCTCTACCATTTTCAATGTATTTGTGCTAAATAATATTGATCCGTTTTTAATTTTAAAATGTACTGGTGTTTCAACTCAATTCCTGCCACATTACTTACCATGTAGAGCAACAGAGCTATGCTAATTCTTGCTGTGGTAACAATGCAGAATTTGCTCAGATTTTACTATTAGGAGACGCTAAACTCTTCAAGTGTGGCATGTTAATCATGTTCTAATTCTTCATCCATCTCTTTTGAACTTTCCTTCATTCCTCCCTCTAAATCTGCTGACAATCCCATGCCACTGATTATTACAGCTCCTAGAACTGTTCAGGATATATTTTATCTTCCTCAGGGAGTCCTCCTAATAATATGAATATGTACATAGAATATCTTAAACTGATTGGCAGCCAGTCACCTTCTCCTCAGCAAAGACAGCTATTTAGTATTTTAATATCTTCTCTTAAAAATGCAAGAAAAAAATGCAGAAGTTTAACACTGCCTTTAACCCAATCACAGTTCTGATTTTCCTTCCTACTCAAGCAGTGGTGTCTGTGCTATATGCTAATCAAACACCATTCAGCCAAGGGGATGAAATCCAAGGCTTACTTAAAGAAATCACAAATAAAGTTTCTATTTGTTTCAGTAATTTATTTTTTTTTGTCATTTTGGATAAGTTTTCTGATATTTTGCTTTGTCATGCCGTCAGTTTGAATGGGAAGACATGACAGAATCACTAGCATAACACAGCCCACTCCTGCTGATGATTTTGAATGAAGGTATTCAGATTTACACTTTCACATAATAACAACTTTTCTGCCCTGGTAGAATACCCTTTACCTCAAAAAGCAGATAGGCTGTTAAATCTATTTTATTCTTTTCCTTTAAAAAAAACCCAAGAAAATAATTTTGTTTGGCATTTTAGTATTACAGCTGCATTCAAAATACAGTCAGTGCTACACAGTATTGAAAACAATCCTTCATTTCATAGTCTGAACTGAGGAATCAATGTATGCATCCTACAGTCTCCTGATTATCTCCTTAGATAAGGACATGCATCACCTCATCCTCTCCACTCTTACTGAAAAGGGCATCAGTGTGCTTGAGCTGGACTGCTAATAACCAGGGCAGTCAGAGCCCTGAGCCGAATGACACCCCATAATCTAGTATCACCAAAGAGAGAGATGGAGTGAAGGACTTAAAAACAGAGCAGTTCAGGGGGAGGTAATATGCAGTGTTTATGCACTGACCTTGATTACATTTATTTGCTTTCCTAAAACTTTTTTATTTAAAAAAAAAAAAAGAAGAGTCATTGATTTTGAGAATCCTTCAGGAGAGAATGGGCAATTTCTGAGCTGATGGGTGCTGCAAGCTACATTATGTCTCAGAAAGAGACATTTTGAAAAATTAATTGAGAAATTAAACAATACCTAATAACAGCCAAAGAAAACTTAGCTCTAAGTGTAAGTTGTGTGAATGACAAGATCCTGTTTACATGCTGTATTACAGCTTCTCTTTTTCTGCATGCAAGTTTCATTTTACTATTGATGACATTTGTTTAATTGTGGGATATCACTCACATGAGTAGATTAAATTCCGAGAGCTTTGAATAATGGTTTACACCCACGTATGTGAGAACTTGTTTCTAAATACTGCTGCAAAAAATTACTGTCTAAATGACTTTTCAGGTTTTTGTTTCAATAGAACTTTGTCCATTCAAGCAAGCCTACATTGCTGGCCACAGTAATACAGATAGCATGGTGAAATAGAAGTAAATCAGAAAGAAGATAAGCTATTGAACTGACACATATTTCAAAGGCATTTCCTTTGAAGATGAAAAATAATTTTTTAGAATTTTCCAGTCATTAAAAAGAAATAGATTCTAGGTAATTATCTCTCTCAAGTATCATAAAAATAAAAATATGTTTCCTGTAGTGTTTATCATAATCAAATGTTTTCAGAACCACACAGGCAACATCTGAAATTTACTTACAGAACGTGCTTCTAAGAAGGTTGACACTTTGAAAAAACGACAACTAATGTTTCCCATCGTCTCTGTATATACAACAAACTGACTGCTTAAACTATATTGCAGTAAAAGTCTTGCTGGAGTGAAATTTTAATATTGTCAAATTTTTATAATTGTTCCTTATTTTTGGTGCAACACTCAGCATCCTTGCTGTCACCTAGTGTTGCACAGATAATTATGAAAACTAAAATCCAAACCTGTGAAGAATATTTTTCATGTTATAGAAGCAACTATTAAAAAAACCCCGAACAGTCTCCAGTTTTAAATCTATATTTCATTTTTTGAGTAATAAAATACAAAACTCTGGACACTTACTGTATAATAATCTACGAGAGTTAAATGCCATAAATCCTCAAATAAATATGTATTTTGAAAAAAGTATTCATCCACATCACGCACAAATAAAATTTTCTAGGGTAAAAATCTCAGAAGAAAATCAACAAAACAGTTTGGAAAGTTGGAGAAAATACATCAAACCTTGAATATAGTAACATAACTATGTTGTTGCAATGACCAGAAGTTATCTTATATAAATGTGATTTTGAGCAATACATATTGGAATTGAGTTAAATATTAACACGCTACTAGTCTCCCAGTGTCAAAATATACCTTCTGTAATGCTTTGCAAGCAAACGTTAAGTATCTGAATTAACTAAACTGCTGCCAGGAGGTGGCCCTTTCAAATAATTTTGTTAAAGCATGAATAGAAAGATGCAATATAAAATAGAAAAAGATATATTGAATGTCAGCATTTTGTATTACAGGGTCAGCAGACATACTTTACATCTGAAAACACTGATAGCATTTACTATGCTATGGGAAGCAGGTAGCCTTGAATAGACATTCTTCCTGTTACGTGCCACTGGTTTTCCACCCACATTTTTGTAATACCTAGGAATTACTATAAATCAAACCCCTTGTTTCAAAATCTCATAAAACTTTTTTAGAAAAAACATACTTTTTACGAATTTAAGCTCTTGTTATGGCTGTCAAACACTATCAGTCAAATTTAGCTCATAAAGCTCTAAACAGGCTTGGGATGCTAGTTATACTAATTTGAATCATAAATTTGAAAATTGCCTTGTCCCTATTATCTATTTACAACAGACAAAGATCTCAATACAAAAGAGATTAATAATTTTGGGGGTTAGCAGGGGTGATCATGTGTCATACTATAGATATAGTACTTTTCTTAGACAATTCAATAATTATTTAGGAGCACTGCAACAGAATTATTTTTTTGATCCACTAATATTATATATTAGATGAGAAAGATTTCATCTTTCTTCATTCTCAGTCTTACACCTATAGAGGAGCTTCTCCAAGGTCAAAACCAATAAACAAAAATTTACTTTAAAAAACTTATTCTTAAGGGTTTGGTGATATCCATCCACATTGGTTTAAAGTATCTCTTTCACAGATATCTCACCTGAATATAGATGTAAGGGAAAGACAGTTGTTCATGAGGGAAGGAATACTAATGTCACTGATAAACTTTGTTATATATAAAAAAAAAATCAGATCAAAGTCTTTGTTACTAAAAAATCTGTTTGCTAGATGCACTCTATCAAAAATTTGATTTTAAAAAAATAGATAGGGATTTGCTAATTTTATGAAATTATGGCCAGATGCAAGAAATTATATAAATCCAACACACCCTGATTCAAAAGAAAATAGAACAAACAATGCAAAAAGCTGAAGTCTCTGCTTGTCTGATAATATCTGGTGACAGCAATTCAGTAAGGAATTTATACATCTGAGAGGTTTGGGACTTGGAAAATGGAGTAGGTTTAAAGCGAATTATTAAAATTTGCAACATTTATATTACTGTGAATCAATTTAATTCAGCTTTTACAAGCATTTCAGTACTTGGGCAAAACCAGACCATGAAACAAAGCAATACATTCCCTACTGTCATTCCACTGCCTCTCCAATTACCAAGCTTCAATCCACTTCTCAGAGGGGTAAGAAACATGAAAGACAGGTCTGTGAATGACTGATTAACATGGAAAAGATCATTTCATGAAGATTATATTGTATTCCTAACAAGATCAAAAGTGTGCACTAAATTATTGTTATGATAATTACCTTTAGCTGAAATTGTCTTATTGTTAAAAAGCAATAATAAGGTACCTTAAGAGGCAGAATAATTACACTTAACTGCTGTAATTAATAAGTTAATTCTCAAGAAAAAATGATTCATATCATAGGAATTATGTAACTGCTGCCATTTAAATTCTTACTGCAATACGTTAATATAATTTAAATCAAGCATTGTTAATATTTCTAAACCTTTATTTCAATAAGGTAAGAGAACAAATTCAGTTCAGGAAGAAGACTATTTAATTTCTGCGTCACTGGACTGGATTGTCTGAAACTGAATACCAAAATATGCATATGTAATCCAGATGAGGAGAAGGGAAGGAGAAGAGAGCAGAGGTTAATATTTGTACACACAGCTTTTATGACATCAGTCTGTTCCTTTTCCAGCGTGTGTCATTGCAAAATCTTTCTTCATTATGAAAGACGTTTTGCCATCAAACATTAATTGTTGTATTTCACTGCATGATCAAAAAGAAATTTCACAGAGATTTAATACTCCATTCTGCCCTTAAAGAATTTGTGCCAGAATTTGCAATTTGATATAATTTAAACAGTTAATTTAGCTGTCTTAAATTTTATTTTTCTCTGGTGACCTACGTTGCTGTTTCTAAGTGATCTTCAGAAAGCCAAAAAAATGTCAGAGTGGTTTCAGTCATGTTTTTTAATAAATGGTTCATTAGAGCACTATGACTATAAACCAACTCCCAGACTACCTGCATTTTACTACCAATAGTCCTAGATGATTTCTAAATGACACAACACAGCTCTCTCTGTTCTTATTACATGGGAAGTCATATAGCTCATCATTTTTCCAAGGATGGCATACACAGTTTTTACTATGTCACAGCATGATTTATGAAAGACTTTCTGCAAATAAAACCAACTCAGCTTGTTGGCAACCCTAGAACTTCATGATATGGGGATTCACTGGCTTCAAAACTGGCTGCCTTAAAAACTGAATACAGAAACACTTTGTTAGTCCTTCAGAAGAACAAATCCCGCTTTTTCGATGTGAGCACAAGTACCTTTTCTGCTGCGTTTTTAATACTTAAGTAAATTTCTTCCCAAATACTCTACAGCAAACTTTCAGTTGAATTGATGATTTTTTGAAAAACATCACTCTTTGGCTACAGTAAATTAATGCTATAAGAATACAATATTTCTTCAATATATGTGTCACTAATTAAATAATCAGAAATCGTTCCACACTTGGAACTGCATATAACTTGTATCTCTAGGATCCATTTAAGAAGTCAATAATTGTAGGTAAGGGCTACACCTCTTACCTCTCACAGATGTTGAGAATTGAATTAAAAGTTGCTGTCAAACATAAGTGGATGCAGTTTTATTTTAGTTAATTATTGTTGTGAGTTAACCTCAGTTAATGAGTTAACCTCTGTGGGGCTAAGCCCCAAGAACTGCCTGTTCACAACCCCATGGGATGGGGGACACAAGAGGAAGAGTGATTAAAATAAGAGATCTTTTCACTGCTTCCCTTTGGCAGGTACATGTTTAGCCATTTCCAGGAAAACAGGGCTTCCTCACTGTGATAGTTTTAAGCCCTGCCAGGACCAGAGACCACGTTGCTGTTGTCCCTCCCCCACCCTCAGACACAAGTAGGGCACAAACCCTGGGTTAAAATAAGAAGAAATTTAATACAACAGTGTAATACACAATATGAACAACAACAATAGCGATAATAACAAGAAGCAGTAATAACAGTAAACAAGACAAAAGATATACAGAGAAATACCGCAATGGATACAGACAGCCCACTCCGCGTGCTCCCCAACACCAAAGCCACAAAGGAAAAAGCTTCCCACACTCCCACACCCGGACCTGACATCAGCATGGTATGAATAACCCGCCTGGAGATCCCTTCCTCCTCCCTGCTGGGGAAACTTAACCCTATCCTAGCTGAACCAGGACAATCACATGTAACACTTACCTGGGAAGACAAATGCCATAACCCCAAATGTCACCCCACTTCTTCCTCCTTTCCACTATCGTTCATATGCCGATCATGAGCCATGTGGTGTGGGATATCCCCGGGGTCAGCTGTCCCGGCTGTGTCCCCTCCCAGCTTCTTGTGTCCCCTCCCAGCTTCTTGCGCCTCCCCAGGCTCCTCACTGGTGGGGTGGGGTGAGAGGCAGAAAAGGCCTTGGCTCTGTGTCAGCACTGCTCAGCGGTAACTAAAACACCCCGGTGTTACCAACACTGTTTTCAGTGCAAATCCAAAACACAGCCCCATACTAGCTACTGTGAAGAAAATTAACTCTACCCCAGCCAAAACCATTACAATTGTGTATAATTGATTATACACTGCGTATGTAAGGGAAAGACCAATCCAAATAAAATCAGATTCTCAAATTATTTTTCTATGTATTTTCTAGATGTTGCTAAGGATAACCTAAAAATTTTAAATCTAGTAAGGTGCTAATGTGATAGCTATGTACTATAGTGTATACATATAATAAGCCAGAGCAATTAGTTTGATGATAGTCCAAGTATCTAAGAGGCAAAAGTAACATGAGTACTGATTGTTCTGTTATTTTGCAGGGAAAGCAGACCCAGGTGTCAAATGAACTCAAACATCACTCAGAAGAAAATAAAGAGATGGGCAATTCTTAGAATGCATTTTAAAGCATTTGTCTGGTATCTTTTTGTTGTCAAGCAAGATGATATCATTTGTGTTTTCATCAACATTGCGATACAACACTGCAAGGCTTGAACAGCATCTTCTGCAGACACCCCTCACAGGAGCTTTGGGACCAGATGTATTCACTCAAAATTCCCAGCAGGGAGGGTCTCTTCAAGCTGGTTGTCAGGTGAGGCCCAAAGTGAGAGACAAAACCTTAGGAATCAAAGGTTGTAGGAGATCATAGTTCAAAGAGGCTGAGCTCTGCCTGCTAACCAGTTTTACTAATTCTCTTGATAACACAAAGACACCCAAAGACATCGTATTTACAAAACATCATCTCCTTTGAAGGGATGCCCATGTAACCTCGACAAACATGAGCTGCTAGTGTATGATGACACCAAAATACTGAAAAGTAGGAAAAGAGAAGGCACCCTTGAGATTCACATGTACTCAGCTGATAGCAAATGAGGCAGAGGCATAACTAGTAAACAGCAAGCAAAGAAACATTTGAGTTGTGTAATAATCCCCAACCAGCAGGACAGTGAAGGATTTTGACCACCCTAAATGCTAGCAAATGGCCTGGAAGAAATCTAGACTAAGAGACTTGGGCTTTGAGTAGGTGTTGATAATGTATTCTTTTTTCTTTTTTGCAACCTTTTCAAATTTTGTAATAACCTGCCTAACATTATACTTTCATAAAGTAAACTAGAATTTTTTTTTTTTTTGCATAAATTTGTCTAGTCAATAATATTGGTCTTAATTTGATTTGATGGGACGTGGGCTTGGAAGTGGTAGGTCTGTTTCCAGTGGCACACATATTTACATTCAGTGCCACATACCCAAAAGACATTTAGGATTCCAAAGAGCGGGCGCAATGTTTTAGCACCCACCTGATAGGGTGAAATTTATGGATTTATGATGTCAGGCACTAAATCAGAGGGAAAAATAATGTCCTCTGTCAAATGGAAGAAGCTGTGATTCTTTAAGGAAAGAGAAGATAGCTTATAACTTCTGACATATTTAGAAATTTTGTTGTGATTTTATTGCCCTTTTTTAAAATATTCGCCCAAAGATGAGAAAAGTTAAAATTAAGTACGATACAATGACAGTGAGCAAAATGGGGTAATTGTTTCAAATCTACTGAGTTTCGTTGATACACCTCTAAAAAAGTATAATAGTTATTCATGGTTATTATATATCCTGAAATTAGATGTTGGTTAAATGTAGGATTTTAAAGTGTTCTTGTGAGTTAAAGTGAGAAGAGAGTACTCTGATTATTAA
Organism: Athene cunicularia; assembly: GCF_003259725.1. Classification (NCBI taxonomy): domain Eukaryota; kingdom Metazoa; phylum Chordata; class Aves; order Strigiformes; family Strigidae; genus Athene; species Athene cunicularia. The sequence goes on from NW_020799099.1 coordinate 745,768, forward strand.
AGAAAATATTTATTTATTTATTTAATACATTAATTTAATCCATTTTTAATGTATTTTTATTTATTTATTATTTAATGTATTAATATTTTTTTAATTAGACTACCAGTGTCAATTCATCTAACTTGCATCCAAAATCTCTTAGGTGCCTTTCTTGCAAATATCTCTACAAACAAGTCCAGCGAATGCCTCTGTGATTTTTATACATGAAGGAAATGCCACAAAAAAAGATTTTCATAACATCCAGGCTTCTTCAGATTTAAAACAGATGACCATAATATACATGTGTTAAGAAAATGTTCTTATTGTCCTGTAGATGGACAGATAACTAAAATAACCATTGTAAGTGTTCTTTGGACCTTTGCTATCCATATATTTTACAGGACTGTGACTACAACTTAGAAGAGGGAAAATATCGGGGGAAAAAAAAAAAGGCATGAGTACAATCCATTATAGTAAAAACTTTTCAGACAAGTACAATGTAAAATAATTTCTCAAATTGAACTTACTAAGATAATGACACAAGTCTTACAAACTTTAGTCAATCACTTTTGCAGAAGACAACTGCATACTTAATGTATAAACCATACATATAAAGTGGTTAGTTTTATTGGTATAGATGGAAATATAGGAAGTGCATGAAATATATTTCTCCCTTATAAGTTTCAAATACCTGTTTCTTTGAGCAGTGTTTCCTTCTACAGTAAACCAGTTACACTAATCAATGTCTTTCATTATTCATTCAGGCCATAATTATTTAAACAATAATAAGTTCAACTTTGCATATTTATCCTAACTTACTTTTCTGCAGACAGTTATGAAAACCTGTGGCTCGTTATGCTGTACAGATTGATTTGAAACTGAAGCAGCAATTAATTCTATAATAATAAAAAGGAGTATTAATTATCTGAAGATTCTAAACTCTGCTAAATTATTATTTCCACCATAATTATCAGGGTATACAGGCCACTGATTATCATCAAAAGCAATTAAGAATATCTCAAGACACCACAGAATCAAGGGATCACAATAAATCTTTCAGATTATTTCTACAAAGCTGTGACCTACCCGAAGGCCTACAAGAGTTACAGTGAAGAGATATCGAGGGTGTCATACCTGAGCTTAAGCTCACATTTGAGAATGCAGGATAGCTCATACTCTAAAACTGAAACACTCCAAGGTCAGATTATAAATTTAATTTTGGTATTCAGGAAGACAAGGAAAAATGAAAGCAGTTTTCATGTTTCAAAAAAATTCTTTCAGAAAGAATACTAATACAATAACTCTTTTCTTGTTTGAGAGAAACAGTTCTCTTTGAACAGTTTTCAGCACTTACCACACAATCTAACAAATGCAGTTTACTTAGATCTTATATAATCAAGGATTTTGGAATCTGCCTTTAGAATGAGCACACCACTCAGTTGACTAAAGAACATATCAAACTATTTAATCAAACAGGTATGTGTAAACAAATAAAAAATTCAAAACTATTAAAGTTTTAAAAACACTTCTCACTCTGTTATCATGGAGAATGTGCCCTGAGAGAAATTAGATGAAATTCATACAAAAGTCAAAATTTCATCAGTCACTGTTACACTTACTCTAAGGTTCCTTGTTAGTTTTACAATATTGAATTTCCACTCCTGTCCTCCAGACTATCCAACCAAGTCTCCCTGCAGCTAATAAACAGATTGCATCTTCATTTTCCTCCACTTCAAAGCAGCCCAGTTACCTGAACCCTGACCCTGCTGCTATGGACGTCACTGATTAACCTCCCACTTGGAATAATCAAAGATGCATTTTTCACTTCAAGGAATGCAAGTGAAACCAGATAGAATACCATTTTTAAGAAACATGTGCCTCAAAACATAATAAGACTGCCTTGAAAAAAAAAAATAGGGAATAGTTCAACCCTTTGCACACATGTGTTAGAAAACCATTTCATTTATTCTTCCCGTCTGAAAAGGAGCCATAAGCAATTATTCTTGTGAAAAGACTAGCACCTTTCCATACCTATTTGAACATACATTAATGAAAAGATGAATGATTAATGAGCATAGGTTTCTGATGAAGACTTCTGTCCATCATACAGAAGACCATATTCCAGGACCTAACATCATCTCTCCCTCTACTAAGCATATTCAATACTCTGTTTTTGTTGTCAGGTCACCTCTACAACTGGCAATAGGTGGTTTTCAGAAGAAATATAAAAATATCTCTGAGCCATAGGTACGGAATTTAATTATTTTCCTGAAATAGTTTTTGTGTGTAAACAGTAACACAACACATCTGCATTCTCTTAGGTATTCTGTCCTCATTATAACATTAGTAATTATCATGGCATGTTTCATGTAAGACTATATATGTACAGGTTTGCTAAAATTTGCATTACTGGGAATCAGCCATACAGAGAAGAAAAAGGCAGTATCATGCAGATACATGACAGAAACCTGCTTATCAAAGAAGAGTTCAGGATGTGGCTTCTGTTCCTCTCTGCCTCAGCTGGAAGGCCAATTTTCTCAATGTTGTGATGTCCGTCTTCCTAAGATTCATCATCAGTCTTTGGTATTCTACAATCCATTTATGTTATTTCTATAACTGAATCCAGCAGTTAAAGGTCTGACCCTCCAAGAACAAAATCTCTACACATACACTAGCAAGTGAGTACTTCATTCAGTTTCTACTGACATGAGCAGACAAGGAGGTTCTATGGTAATGTCTCAGCGTTCCCTTTGGCTTCAAAAAGAACATTTAAATTCTCAGTGTTCAAGCCAAAAAATCTACCTTCGAAATCTGGTGATCACACCAATATTACCAATAAGCAGCATTGCTGATATGATAATTTCTTTTACTTAAATTTAGATTTTTTTCCTCATTAAAAATCCCTGAGAATCAATAAATACTTTTGAAGATAAAATAAGCCAGCTGCTACATGAGAAATTAAGCAGGTTCTTATAAATACGATAAAAGTTTAAAAATCATAAAGGGTTCTCTACAGGTGCTAATTTTACTACTTGAATGAAATTAATAAGGCTCTCCATAAAACAGCAGGAGATCCTTAGATTACACAAGTAATCAGCAAGAAAATTTATTGTAGATTCACGAAGCACAAAATGTTTGTGTAATGTATGCAAAAGTGGTACTTTATTCTCTGCAGTGAACAATTCTGAGTTGATATAACAGAAAAATATTTAATAGTTTGAAAACTCTTGAGGCATAGTTTTAAAAAGTTGTTCAACTGTGATTAATTGAACTCAACGACAAACTAGTAATGAAAGGACTGCCTTATTTTAATATTCAGTAGGATCCATTAATAAAATAACTATTTAAGGTTAAATAATGGATATAGAGACAACTGAAAATGCAACTTGATATCTAGGGAAGTAAGGTTTACGAGAGCAAGATTCACAAATTGGATTAATTTGAAAAACTAAACTACTTTTCATCCTCTGATACCCTGAAACAGCATACAGGCAAGTGATAAATTTAAAACTTGAATACAAAAAATATTAAAAGACATATTCCATTGCATGTAATTGTCGTCATTCTGATTCTTTAAGGACTGTTTTCTTTTAGGGTGCCATGCAGTTAGAATGCGCTGCTTGCATAACGTATTTAGTTCAATAGCTATCAATGGACATTAACATCACACCATTTCTTGGCTGCTGCATGATTAATGTATTTATTTACATGACTACTTATTACTGTAAACCTCATGTATGTTTTATGAACCATTTCAGATGAAGAAGTTCTAGCAGTAGTCCCAAAGAGGAAATTCTATCCCATTTGTGCTATTAAATTCTCAGCAAATTATGCCCCCTGAGAAACAAGGCACAGCCCAGCTTTTATCTTTCTTCAAAAATTTTCTATTACAGTGTACCATGGAATCATGAGTTTGTGTTCAATACTTTACATTTAATATTTATTGATTGCTGCAATTAATTGCTTTTGTTTTGTACTTTTGGGTTTAATTAAGTGGACTAAAAGTGTTGACACACTGTGGCTGTTCAACTGACTCACAAATGAAACTAAATAATACTTTACCATGACTAGTTATTAATGTTCTGTCAATGAAACAAGCAAGGGGACTGCATGGGTCAGGGAATTAGTAATAGTAACAGAATACAGAGCCTTTAATTTTTAGATTAACTGCTCAACACAGATTAATAGTAGCTAAAATGATTGTAATCTAAGGACACTGATTTACTTATGTTGTGTGTGTTATGTGAAATGAGTTTACTAGTAACAGTTTCATTTCTGGCATCCATGCGTCAAAAGCCATCACAAAGCGGCACCCTTTGCTAAGTACACTTCCGTAGTACAGTGCTTAAAGACATCATCTCTTTCTGCTCACATCCTGCCTAACTTCGGAACTGACTGAAAGACACACAGCTGTGTCTGTTACAGCGCTAAATCAAAGCCAACACATCCTACAGACAGACCACAAATATTAGCTGGAGCTTGTGAGCATGAAAATACGTTCATGTGGCTTCCAAGTTTAATCTGTGTCACATTCTGCAGGCCTATAGTGTGGGTAATGTCAATATATGGTGTGGATATATCCATTGACAGTTCAGTAAAGAGCCTTTGTATTTTGGGACTGATCCACGCTGTGACATTTGCAACTGTTCACCCCATTACAGGATTATAACCCAGTAATGTAAATAAATTCATTGTTGCGCTTGTCAAGTAGAAAAGACCACTATTTCCAGAGCTTTGGCACTTCTTAAGAATATTTTATTAAGTATATGCAAAGAAAGAGGCTATGTTTGTTGAGGTAAATTGGTACATCTTCTTCAATAGCAACATGAACTTGGAGAAGTGAGAAAACCTGTTCCAGAATATGAATTAAAATCCAGTTTCCCTGCTTAAAATGAGTATTGCACATTAACAGATGTTATCAAATCTAACTTAGTAGTTTCCTGTATCTATTCTATGCAGGTTCTTCTAGAGTCGTCATCTGAAAATCATCTGGACACATACTGTTTCTAATCAGTTAATTTACCCTAAACCATGAATTACTCACAAATTGTTCATCACTAACCAGAAGGCTTAAAGTGAAACTTCATTTATCAGTATTGCAGGTTATCCACGAAGCTGCTGCCAATCTTTCTGGGCATCAATATGCTAGCAGGCCATCCTTTCCCAGGCTTTCAATGCTTTCCCTTTTCTACATGCAAGGGAATTCATCATTTACCAACTTCCTTTCAAACTTCCAAGTCTCTCCCCTTATCAAAAGAGAGCATTCAGCTACAAATGTTCCTAAGCCACTTAATTTTGAAAATTAACCTGACTCTCAGAGTATCACAGTTTTCTCAGAACTTTGGAAATTTTTACCAAGGATTCACGTTTTCATCTCCTTTTAAAATTACTTCAAGCTTTTATTCCCCTCCCTCCCTCCCACCACACACAAACACACACATGCCTATGTGTATGTATATTCATACATATATAGGTTTATGGGGCCTTATCTGATGCAGATTTCCTGTAATACCTTCAGCCATTTTCTCCCTGACTGGAGGCAAATCGGTCTCCCTAATATTTCCATTTACTATGTAAGGACATCTACTAACCTTGTGTTCTGGGCAAATAAAATCAGACCACCTTCAATAATAAAGCACCATGTTTGCATTATAGAGCATCTATAAAATGATGGGTTACACAGGGAAATAAGATTCAATAATTTGTGAAAGATTTACATTTTGGAATAATATTTGTTTTTCATATTCTCTGCAAATACAAATGCAAGACACAAATCATGCCCTTTAACATATTTCCCTGGGTTTTCAGAGACTAGATCAGATGGTACATATCATCAGAATCCTTGAAATCATGCAACCAACAAACGCGAGCATCTGCATTTTAAGTATTAACTGCTAAAGCACCATGAGAACCTTAGCACTGGCAGATTAGCTCTGACTCCTCTGCCAAAGGGTGGGTTTCATACTGTTTACCCTGAAAGCATTCGACACAAGAGATGAATGTGAAATTTAGCTTTCATAGCTGAGACACACATCCCCAAAAGCCTTACCATCATTACATTTAATCCTGATAAAGAACACAGTAATTTCAATGCTACATTATTTATAGATTAATTAAAGAGAATATTCAGTAGCCCAAAAGGCAAATAATGATATCTACTATTCCAGATACCTTTGAATCCTATTAATGTTAGTTCAGCATCTGCAGAAGTGATGTTACTTACAAACACACACACGCACGCACAAACTCTGCATCATGATGGGTTAGTTCCATCCTTTAAGGGCCTGTTGCTCTGTGACTCATCTTTATCATTTAACTTCTTTGGCCACATCTTTATCAAGGCATTTAGAAAAAAAATAGGTTATTCCTTAATAAATAATCCCATTTAATCACAAAGTCTAAAGTATGCATGGTGAAAGCATGGACAGCTGTCTACCTTTATCCACTCTGTAGAGCAGTCTCAAGTTTCTCAGCAATGTTTACACTGAGCAATGTAGAACAAGCGCAAAGATTCCTGCAGTTGAGTTCAGCCAGGCTGGTAAATCTGGAAATGGTATTCACACAGTGCTCTGCCCAAAGTGCTCTCTCTGAAAAAATACCTGGGAAGATGACAAAAAGAAACAATTAATGGCGTGTACAGTGCCCCTGAGAAAGATCAAGACTTTAAAAGCAACAATAACCACAAAAGTATACAGACAAAATCTGAACCGTGCACATAAGATAAGAATTGGAATACAGTTCATATCTTGGAAGAGTTGCAACTTCAGTTTCTCTGTTTCCTGCTCCCTTCTACCATATATCAAGACTTATGTGTGTATGATGTGGTCAAATTAAAAGATGTACAAACCCTTTAAAGAAAAGAAAATAGGCCTAAGGACCGAGGATTTTATAACCAGCCTGAGATTCCAGTCTCTAAAATCCCCAGGGCTACTTTGAAAATCTCAACCTAAATGTTTAGCTGAGTTACTATCTGCTTTTCTTTCAAACTGCAAATCCCAGTTGTTCTAAGAATTTCCTAATGCATAACACACTTATCCATGAAACATAAGCTGTGGTTAGGATGAAACCTTTGCCCTGCATTCTCTCCATAGATACAAACTGTCTGTCAATATACTATCATATGGCTACCATTCAGCTCACATTGCATTTAGGAATCCCTGTACTTGAGGATTTAGGAGGCTTCAGAAAGCAGCTTTTTAAAGCATTTTCATCCAGCTCTAATGTAAAAAGCATTGTTGGTCTATTTCAAGATTTTTAATATGATGTAAAAGAATGTGAGGTAGTTAAAAATACAAAGTGCTGCGGAAAGGAAGCAGGCATTCTAGATAAAAGTACTTAAGATTAATTTAACATGCACAGGATTTCCCAATTAAAACTTTCACATTAGCGCTGCATTTTAAACAGTTAATCTCCTAACGAGACATCCCCAGCAATGAGAAGTGAATTGCAGGACTGAATATGGCCCTGAGGCCTGCATCTGGAAAAGGCTGTACTTTGTAAATGCTGGATTTATGCTGCTTTCTCAAATTCTGCAAAGAAAGAGCTGCACTGCCACCTACTGTCAAGACGTCTTTTCCCATCAGGAGCTTCCACTGAAAGAGAAATCTCATGCTCCCGCACAAATTATTAAACGTTGTTGACCAAAGCGCACACTAAAGAAAATGGTGTAACTTAATTCTTCATGCATACAATTTTTTTTATTATTATTATTTTATTTATTTTTTTTTTTTTTTTACTCTGGTAGCTGGAAAAGCCGATTGTTTCTTTTCCTCGGTCTTTTCTCCATGATACAATAAAAGCAAACGAATGCTGTGCTGAACGTGGTGGGAGAGCCTATGCAAAAGTCTGTTTTTCTTTTTCTCTTATTCCCAGATCTCCACTGTCATACCTTTGAATCCTGGCTGACCTGCAGTCATCTCAGCTAATGATACTCCGACTGACTCATCCAAAAGAGGTATGTTGCGGTTGACTTCTTCCCTTCCCTTAGGGGCCAAAGGCATTACCTCTGTGATGTGCCTGATTTCCAAGAGTCTAGATGCGAAGGAGTCTTGCATAGCAGCCCAGGGCACCGCTGTGGAGATACTAGCTTAATTGAAAACAAAGTTTTACTGCAGTTTCCTCTCAGGGTCTTTTTTTGACGGCTGAATTTGCAAATCAATTAACATAGCAAGAACAGCTACTCCCTTTCCTAGTAGGCATACTCAGTACCAATTGCTCATGAAATAAATTTTCATAAGTAGCAGAAAACAAAGGGAATTAATATTTTAGAATGCAAAGAAAGAAACTTATCTAATAATGAAATAGGGAAGACAGAACATCAGGAAAAATGCATTATGTGTCAGCTGTGCTCTCTGTAAATTCTAGCCAACTGAAACAACCATTTATCTAGGATTTAAGACACAGTAGCAGATAACTGGGTGGTTTTTCTACTCTTTGCCTTGACTGTATATGCAAACAGCATTATATAGATATATAGGTGAAGAGAATCCCCATCTTCACGTTTATAGTTGTTTGGTAACATTAAAGCACAGACCAATTCAAGCTGCTGCTGGGAAAATCACAGTCTTACATATCATCTGCAAGCACCCTGAGGGGAAAAATATCTCCAATTCAGTGTGTGTCAAAGGTGTCTAGAAGACTGAAGTTGTGAGCACAAGCTCAAAGAAACATATGCCCTTCCTACATTACCATCAAAATAAGTCCAAAATAAGCAAAATAGCTTAATTGCATTTTCTAAAGACTAGAGTTCGGGTTTCTGTTGGTGTTTTTTTTGTTTTTGGTTTGTTTTTTTTTTTTTAGTTTGTAGTAGACAGGAGCTCCTGCAACTACAGAAGTGGTGAGATTCACTTGTTTAATAACTGGGGAAAAAACTCCAGACATCCTGACACTATCTCTCCTCTGCCTTCAGGCCTAGCAGTACTCCACATTTCACGTACAATACAAGACAGCTACTAAATTTGTGTGTCTCCATTCTATGTCTTTTTAGATACATAATATGGTCACAGCAGCAAAGGGTTTATGTATTCAGACCCTAGAAGAGAGCTGTTTCTTTTTAAAAGCATAAACACAATACAATAATCCTTAAGAAAACATAAATTTCCATACATTTGCACATGAAAAGTCTCCTTGCACTTTTCATTTATCAAGAGAATAGTTCTGAAGGATTAATTCTGTTAGAAATTCTATTCTATCTGTTGCCCTAAGATTAAAATCTTGTATTTATCTGTTCATCATCTTACACGCTGTAGGGCTTTTACTGCAAATAAATTCTGAATTTTTGTCTCCATTACAGAACAGTGGCAACAGAGGTAATAAAAAACAAACATTTTTTTTTCTTCTGTCTTGACAGAAACGCTACCTTTTCTTCCCACTGGAAGTTCTTAAAACATCTTCCTTCCAGCAACAAGCCCACATGATAAGTTTTATATGGCATATTATGTAGCATTAACAGAAGGAAGTTGTGCTTTACCTATTCCTTATATCCACTGTATTTAAATTAATCTAATGGAGCTGTTTCCATTAGGAATAGTAGATTTTTAAGGCGTCTCTACAAAAGCCCTTCAGGCAACAAAGTGAGTTTAATTAATTATATATTTTTTGTCTTGTCTTTGCAGAAAATCCTCTGACAAGACAAATACATAGCAAGAGAAGACCAGAAACAAATTTTAGGAAGACTAATCTGCCCCTCTACACTTCCTGTAGCTGCTCGGTTGGGTTTCATCCTCAGTTGGCCATATCACCACCATACTTGGCCACAGTCAGTTGGGACTTTTACCTGTGTTAGCAAAAGCTTTGTCCAGGAGACACATATGAACAGAAGTGTAGAAGCCTGAGGTTCTATACCACAAGTATTTAAGTAGTCCTGAATTCAAAAGCATTTCGGATAGCTGCTAGGAACTAAAAATAATGAGTTTCTTCATTTAGTTTCACAGCACTGATTCTTTTTCTTACAGAATCACAGAAACGTCTAGGTTAGAAAAGACCCCAAAGATCATCCAGTCCAACCATCAACCTAACATTGACAGTTCCCAACTACAGCAGGTCTCCCCTCAGCCTCCTCCAGGATAAACCTCCCCAGTTCCCTCAGCCACTCCCCGTACGACCTGTGCTCCAGACCCTGCACCAGCTTCGTTGCCCTTCTCTGGACACGCTCGAGTCATTCAATGTCCTTTTTGGAGTGAGGGGCCCAAAACTGAACACAGGAATCGAGGGGTGGCCTCACCAGTGCCGAGTACAGGGGTGAGATCCCTTCCCTGTCCCTGCTGGCCACGCTATTGCTGACACAAGCCAGGATGCCATTGGCCTCCTTGGCCCCCTGGGCACACTGCTGGCTCCTGTTCAGCCGGCTGTCAATCACCCCCCCAGGTCCCTCTCTGACTGGCAGCTCTCCAGCCACTCCTCCCCAAGCCTGTAGCGCTGCTGGGGGTTGTTGTGGCCCAAGGGCAGCCCCCGGCATTTGGCCTGATTGAAACTCCTCCAGTTGGGCTCAGCCCATGGCTCCAGCCTGTCCAGGTCTCTCTGCAGAGCCTCCCTACCCTCGAGCAGATCTGGGTGTCATCTGCAAACTGACTGAGGGTGCACTCGATCCCCTCCTCCAGATCATCAATAAAGATGTTAAACAGGAGTGGCCCCAACACCCAGCCCTGGGGGACACCACTCCTGACCGGCCCCCAACTGGATTTAACTCCGTTCACCACAACTCTCTGGGCCCGGCCATCCAGACAGTTTTTTACTCAGCAAAGCGTGACCCCATCCAAGCTGCGAGCAGCCAGTTTCACCAGGAGAATGCTGTGGGAAACGGTGTCAAAGGCCTTGCTAAAATCAAGGTAAACAACATCCACAGCCTTTCCCCCATCCAATAAGTAGGTCGCCCTGTTGTAGAAGGAGATCAGGTTTGTCAATCAGGACCTGCCTTTCACAAACCCATGCTGACTGGGACTGAGCATCTGGTTGTCCCGCAAGTGTTGTGTGATGGCACTCAGGATGAGCTGCTCCATCAGCTTCCTGGGTACCGAAGTCAAGCTGACAGGCCTGTAATTTCCTGGATTATCCTTCTGACTCTTTTTATAGATGGGCGTCACACTGGCCAACTTCCAATCTGTCGGGACCTCCCCAGTCAGCCAGGACTGCTGGTAAATGATGGAAAGCAGCTTGGCGAGCACCCCAGCCAGCTCCTCCAGCACCCTCGGGTGTATCCCATCTGGTCCCATAGACTTGTGTGTGTCTGTGTGATGCAGCAGGTCACTGTCTCCTCCTGGATTGCAAGGGGGGTCATTCTGACAGTTTCTGTCTTCTGGATGAGGAGGCTGGATTCACTCAATACAGGTCTTTTCTATTCCCTTTCACCCAAACTGACTCTACTGGTATCCTTTCTCTTTACACAAAAACATATCCAGCAGTTTTTGAGTTGACCTTCAAGCCTAGAGTGTTCAGCTGTGCCTATAGTAGTAGAAAAGCAGGCTGTCCTTTTTCAAAACAAACTACAGTGAATATGAGAATCAGTGAAAAAATACATGGGAAAAATAATTAAGATTGTTTTGACAAATGAACAATTTTTAATACATATTAGTTTTTTGTATTATTCATTATGAAGGATATATCGTGCAATGCATTTTGTTTTGCAAGTTACCACTTTTAATACTGGGGAAGAAAAGACAAAAGCTAGAACCTCAGATACTGTAAATGTGGTCACTTGATGGCACATAAAAGCACTGTGCTAATAGTAAACATGAATAAGCAAAATCCTGATATACCATAATGCAAAACCAGGTCTTCTGTTTGAATTCACTTAATGAATAAGCTTTGTTACACATGTTGTTATACAGGCCAACAGAATAACACAATAAACCTCTGTCTCTCAAGTAGATGCAACCTTTCAGAGCCCCAGTGCCACTTTCTGACAGAGACTGAGTGAAGTACTGCCCAGCTTCCTGCTGATGAATGACAGGATGTCCAAATGACAACATGGCAACTTAACTGAGCAAAATAAAGACACAACCCTCCGAATGACAGTGGTTAACCACATAGTGAAACATCCAGGCTAACAAGAACAAGTTACAAGGCTTTACCTGTAATTTTTCCCAATATTGTCTCATTATTAATAAACTGATCCCTGCTACAATAGTGAACAACACTGTCAACTGTTATGACTTAATATGCTAGCTAACCAGCAAAGCTCCTTCATATCTTTCTCCACTCACAAACTACATTACTGGTAGTCTAAAACAGAAGTTGGAGAAATATCTGCAAGATGTGCATACATAGTTAGATCTCTGCTAACTAAGAATTTAAAGTTCTCTTTTATAAATACCTAGTAGCAAGCCCAGGTCTTTTTAAGGCATATCTTCCTGAAAGAAGTAGCATAGCCAGCAAAAGGATGGAAAGAAATGAATTCACCTATTATACAGCATCTCTCAGTTTACTTGAAGATTCAGGTTGGAGCAAGGCAAATAGCCCTATGCTCCAGTTCTGCCCACCTCCAGCTTTGTCCTATGGATACAGAGAGTATTGCCACAGGATTTTTATTCAGGAGCTGACATCTGTTGAGGAATTAAATTTTAATGTTTCCTGATTATTTAAGCTTCAGCTGACTAAATAAATTAAATAGATAGCCTAATATGTTAGAAACTAGCAGTATACTGTCCCTCATTTTTTACCAGATGTTCTTTCTCTTTTACATATTTATAACCTTGATAAGGATCCTCAAAGAAAAAAAGGGAAAAAAAAAAAAAAAAGAGTATGCTTTCAACTTTAATTATCAGTTTAAAAATGCAGTTCTGTATCCTGAATGCTTTACAAACCGTCTTCCTCATTTTCTGATCTCTGTGATGGTTAAGAGAAAAATAGACACATTCAGGAGCTGAAAAAATTTCCTGATACACAGTCTATTTTCAAAAGGAAGAACGTAGCTCAATCCTATACGTAAAAATAGTTTTACTAAACTAATGTCTTTAAATATAGATGGTTAAGTTTAAACCACCACTGTTTAAGGAAAAACACTTTTTTTTTTTTTTTTTTTTTAAGGTACCACTGAATTGCTCTTGAGATTAAAGAGAAGATGATCAGCAAAATGTTCTTCGTGTTTTCCAGATGCTGGCAAGGTAATATGCTGTACATATGAACATTTGTGAATACCTGACAAGTGTGGAGCATACCTGAAATGAAGGCAGTCCCTGTCCAAGAGTTCCTCCAGTCACAAAGAAAACAGAAGTTAAGACACAGAAACATAAATTTAAACTGAAATCCTGCAGCTCAGAGAGATAGGATACTGTTGAGCTGAGTAATGCCTTTGAAGTGAAACAAAGTTAAATTGGTACTACTTATCCACACTATCCATACAATGATTTTATATACTGATTATACCTTCAAAATACTTGTGCCTGGTTTTCAACAGTGGTTCTTCCACAGTCATCTATGAAGCACTGCTGCTGAATATGTGACCTTCAGAGATCCATCTAATCCTCAACTACATGAAAGAACATGTAAGATTTGAGTTTAATAAAACCTCACTATTATACATGGTCAACAGCCAGACTTTAAGATTTACAATTATATGTGTAACAAAGTTTATTTGCCATTTACTTGGGTAAACATTGGTGAAGGGTGTCCTGATTAGACACAGAACACTCATTTGTTTCTGACTGAGTTAAATAATTTCAGATCTGATATCAAGTGAGACACTTCATTTCTGACTTGCTTTCTCCCACAGCTCTGTGAAGCTGCATGCAACAATTAGGCTGCCATTCTGTTAAGGCTTTGCAATTGGACTCAGGACTCTGTAGCTATGGCAGAATGCTTTACTAAGTATTTTCTCCATGAAGGGAAACTATGAATCTGTTTACTTGCCAGTTGAATTATTAAGCTCCTTGCTCATGTTTCAGTCAGGTGAAGAAGAATTTTAAGAACAATGTAAACTGAAAAGGCTCTCATGCTAAAAAAAAAAAAAAAAGAAAAAGCTACAGTGTTTAAACAAGAAATGGAAGGGAATTATAACCTCTGAAGAAATCTATTCTCACTCTCTAAAACTAAGTGTTTCAGGACACACAACACAATGAGGTTAGATAAGGTGGGAGCCCTCCTCCTCATGCTTGAGAAACATGCATGTTAAGGTTATTTCTCTTTAATGAATCAACCTAGGATGCCCCATCTTTCATCTCACACACATTAGTGCAAGCCCCTCTACCCTAGGAACCTTGTGTGGGGTACAAGGCATGAGTACTTTTTTGGAAAAGGGATAAACAATGGTCAGGACTGACAGAATACCTGAGACTGTAGGCAAAACTCTTTATAAAGTCTGATTCATTCCTCCATCTTAAAAAATGTTCTATTATTCTTGAAGGAATAAGGTAACTGTCAAGAAATCTTGCCAGAATTTCTTCTAGGTAGATCAGTCACTTTCTTTGATCTTACAGCCAGAGAGACCACAGATATTTTCTGCTGTGCCATATCTATGAGTAATGATTAAAGTGTCAAGCCACATTTGCAGATTACCCAGAGCACATACTTTGCAAGAGTTCCAAGTGTAGTGTTCTGGCTCTAACACACAACATGAAATTAAAGCAGGAACACCCACTAAAAATAAGACAGTGTTAAGAAATGTACTGTCACAAGACAAAAAAACCTTGAAACATGCACCTGTCATTTTATACTTGACAATGGCAAACTGAGAGCTCAAGGCAAGGTGAAAAGCTTAATATTGACCCAAAAAAAAAAAAAAAGTTCAGCCATTGCATTAAAATGCTCTTCGAGTTTTACTGAGCTAAACAAAATCGAGAAAACAGTACATTATTTCAATAGAATCACTCTTCTGAGAAGCTGCTGCAGTGGATGGAGTGAACCTAAAGGCTTATGCCAGAGGGCACAGCAGCAGCCAGAGGAATTCAGTGGTACGGGGGCCAAAAGGACCAGTATATATGTTGAAAAACACATAGACAGACCTGCCTCTAGAGAGCCCGGGTACAAATAAAGCTTCTTGATCTGCTGGCAGGAGCTCCTGGAACAGGTAACCAGGGCACCACATAGCCCCCTGCCTCGGTGAATCCCCACCTAGAAGCCCTTGGAGGACCTCAGCCAGGCACCCTACCCTGGCCTTCCCACCTCACTTCCTTAATTTAACCCATGGTTATCAGAATCTTCACACACACAAAACTTCTTTTGGTGGCTGCTTGCTGTTCACAGGTTATAATTACTTTCATAGGTGTGCATCTATGTCCAGGTTAGCGGCTATTACAAGCAAGGAAACACATTCTGTGCTGAAAGAGCAATGGAGTGTTTGTCCTCCAGCAAGACAAAGAGCCAGACTCTTCTCTGAATAATCTAGGTGTCCATAACACTATTATATGAGCACAGTTTCTAAGCAATTGTATAGAAAAACTGTTAAGCATAATTAAATATAATATTAATCCCCTCAGATCCTCATAAAATTCTCTTTAGGATTAGTTTTAGATTTTAAAAAAACATTAGATTAAGCACAGTTGGTGAAAAGGCATTAATAAACTTCATTTGTTTCTTTTATGAAGCTCTACAGTGCAGCATTTTGCAAAAATGAGATACAACGAAGGATGTTGAAATCTACAAATTGGTATATTAAAGATATTTCCATTGCTACCAACACACTTTTCACCAAAAATCACTGCAGTCCTAAACCAGAAATAGGTATCGAGAAAGAAAGTTCAGTGACACTTTGCCAAACTCCTCATTTAAATTTTTGTTCTTTTCCTCCTTCCTTCCCTCACTCACACTTATTTATTTACCTTCCAAAATCATGGAAACAGAAGTATCTTAGGCTAAGTCAGATAGATTTAAGAAGTACTTAAGAGAAAATCTGTCCCAAATCTGCAGGTTCAGAAAGTTCAGTGAGAATTTGGACATCTGAATCATATCGTAAGTGCTGTGTTATCTTTATTCACAATTAATGTTATATATGGATTTTTTTATTAATGGGGTATTCCTGTATCATATACAGGAATGGACACTGTAGACCTGAAGTCTGCCTCAGGCCTCCTTTGCACCATCAGGGTTTTCCAACAGCAGTCTATCAGCAAACACTCCTAACAGAGATACAGTATTTTCTACCAAACTAGCTGTTTTGTTGGTATAGCTTTAAAAAAGTACCTAATTTTTATGGGCACAGCTATGTCAGATGGCAGAAGGTGAAATGTGATCCCTTCATAATACTGTGCAAGAAAAAAGCCAGTAGTGCGTAGACAGTTGCACTGTGTATCTGCATCAGCAAAGTGGCCTTTGCTGGTCTAACCTATGTTATGTTACCCTAAAACTATGTTCCCTAGTTTTGTAGACTAGGTAACTTCACAGGAGATTAGAGGAGACCAGAATCAATCTGAGTTTAGGAAATGGTAGGAGCACACAGGCTCTTGGTGGGAAGTAGCTGACAAAGTGAATTTGATACCTTGTCCCACTGTATTATATACAGGGTAAGTTGTTTTCATACCCTGATCTTAAGTCTTCTTTCGGAAGGGACAAAATCTTTTCTCACAGTAATGTATGCACATAGCAATATAAGAAGAGAAAACCATAATAATGCTCTTCACTGAACATAATTAATGCACATTTAATATCGAAGTTATTATGTAGTGACAATCAATTATTTAAAACACAAATTAATTTCTGTCCTCTTTCACATGCTAATTAAATAATGTCCTTTCAGCATTTGTGTTTCTATTAATGATTCTCAGTTTGAAAATCAGAACCATTCTTGCGAACATGTTAAACTCCGCAATGGGTTTCAGATGGTCATCTCCTGAGAGGTAGGAGATGATGGATGCGAATGCACAGTGCTTTTCTGTTGTCTCTTGTCTTAACTTATTCACTTGCATACATTTATGTGTCCTGAATCATCGCATAGTGGCATGACAATTAGGAAGGACTAAGATTCCACCAAATATAGGCTCCCATTAATTAGTTTCCTTTTTTTATGATTTCCATGTTAACTTTGCAGAAGGGTCTAAAGCATCATAGTCTTACTGGTTTCTATAGAGTTGAGAAAAAAAAATTATAGAAACACTCTATTATTGTCATGTTCCTTGTGACAATATTAAAGGTGTACATAGAAACCATTTCTTAATACAGGATCACAAATTAAACCACCACTAAGCAGCAGCAAAAGCATTTGCAAATACGCATTCAATTATAGATACATCATGATGCATTTGTGACTTATTTCAGTCACTTTCCATAAACATTCAAATGAACACATTTATCTTCACACAAATACGCATTGAAAAAAACAAAAAAATGATGTGAGTAATGATATGGCCATGCAGCTGCGTAAGTCGGTATGTTAGATGTATTTGTGTGTATTATGCGAGCTTTTTGTGGGGTTATGGTTCATCTGATCACAGTAGGGAAAGAAATAGTATGTAACTTGCTATTCAATATATTTATGAAATTCAGACAGCCCAAAGATAATTGATTTGTTTTAAAAACACAAAAGAGTAGATTGAAAGTGGTAGTGGAGATGTAGCCTGTTACTCAAATTCAGTTGCAGTGGAGACTTTAGATAGGCAAACTATAATCTGTAAAGTCAATGTGCATTGTGATCAGGATACTAGCAGCTAATAATGACTTCTAACATTTCTTTTAATAATGCCTGAATTTATTTCATCTACAAGCTTGTCTTTTTGTGTCATACTATCCACACATGCTTCAGGTATGACCACTCTATTTAAAATGGCTTAATAAATATATTTACGATATTTTAGTTAGAAATTATAAACATGTATTAGCTTTTAGGATTCCTTTAAAATGTTTATACTTCTCTTTATATTTTCAGGTTGATAAATTTAAAAGTAAGAAGACATGCATTTTCCATCAAAACTGTTTAACAACAATTTTATGAGTTGTTCAGATTAATTAATCCTGTTGAACCTTTCATTAATAATGTAGTGTGTGCTGTGTAATGGATGCATTTAATTTCATTCCATTTTGCTCTGTTTTTTTAAACTAATCCAGTATCACCTCACATGAAACTGACGTTTTTGTCCAATAATTACTATCAAATGAAAATCAAATAAGATGCAAGCTTAGACCTTCATGCAATGAAATATGTCAGCACACATTTCAATTTAAGCATGCAGGTTTTTTCTGTTAAAGTCGTTATGGATGGTCACATGATTAGATCTAAGCAGCCCACCAAGTAGTATACTGGATTGGGGCCCAAAGATTTAAAGGAAAAATCAATCCTTTGAAAGCCACACTAAACTCAAGTAGGGAAAGCTAGGGCTTTCACTTACCAAGATTTAGGAGAACAGTCAAAAATGATTAACTGGAATCAATTTGCACACATTGTATGCACCATATTTAGATCACACAAATTACTTCATATTAGCAAATCAATACTTACATTCATTGCAGGCTCTAAGACCGATTATCCCTTGCATCTCTGAAAAGACTATAGAGCATTTTTATGCATTAATAATTCATATAAGGATAGAGGCCTTCTCTAGGCATATTAAAACAGATACTTAAAAACATACCTTTGATTAATTTAAAAACTAAATGAGAGAACATTTGCTAACATGTTTTGCAAACAGCCAAAGAAAAATTGTGGTATTATATTTGCAGAATGCTATTCTTTTACTGAGCAGTGTGTTGTTTAGTACTTTCCCCCATAGCAATCCAATACCATTGTAAACAATTATTACTGTATACAGACAGGTGAGCAATATTTGTTTATCTAGAAATAACCACCTGATCTACATAAAATACTTTGAAACAAAAGGACCTGGGGTTTAGACAAATACCCAGATGGAATATCCATGTGGCGGTTGGAGGCTGACTAGGGCACATGATCATGAAATAATAGAGTTCTCTATTCTTGGAAAGGCCAGGAGAGGGGGCAGAAGAACTGATGTCCTGGACATCCAAAAGGCTGACTTTGTCTTGATTGGGCACCTGCTTGACAGGGTCCCTTGGGAGACGATCCTGAAGGGTACAGGGGCCCAGAAAGGCTGGGCGCTCTTCAAGAAGGAAGTGTTAATGGCTCAGGAGCAGACGGTCCCCAGGTGCTGTAAGAGAAGCCGACGCCAGAGAAGACCACCCTGGCTGAACAGGGAGCTTTGGCTGCAACTCAGGGAGAAAAGGAGAGTTTACAACATTTGAAGGAAGGGGCTAGCCACACACAGTGATTACAAAGATGCTGTGGCCTATGCAGGGTGGAAATCAGGAGGTCTAAAGCCCAACTGGAAATTAATCTGGCTTCAGCAATCAAGGACACCAAGAAATGTTTCTATAAGTATGTGAGCAGCAAAAGAAAGACCAGAGAGAGCCTCCATCCCCTGCAGGAGGAAACATGGTAACAAGTGATGAGGAGAAGGCTGAGATGCTTAATGCCTTCTTTGCCTCAGTCTTTAATAACAAGACCATTTGTACTG
Source organism: Athene cunicularia (assembly GCF_003259725.1). Classification (NCBI taxonomy): domain Eukaryota; kingdom Metazoa; phylum Chordata; class Aves; order Strigiformes; family Strigidae; genus Athene; species Athene cunicularia. Next base: position 765,138 of record NW_020799099.1, read on the forward strand.
AGGGAATCCAGCCTCCTCAGGCTGAAGACAGAGACTGGGAGAAACACCCCCCCCCCCAATCC
>NW_020799099.1:765249-835175 GCF_003259725.1 Athene cunicularia
ACTGGGAGAAACCCCCCCCCCCCCAATCCAGAGGAGACAGTCAGTGCCCTGCTGCATCACACGGACACACACCAATCTATGGGACCGGATGGGATACACCCGAGGGTGCTGAAGGAGGTGGCTGGGGTGCTCGCCAAGCTGCTTTCCATCATTTACCAGCAGTCCTGGCTGACTGGGGAGGTCCCGACTGATTGGAAGTTGGCCAGTGTGACGCCCATCTATAAGAAGAGTCAGAAAGATGATCTAGGAAATCACAGGCCTGTCAGCTTGACTTCGGTGCCTGAGAAGCTGATGGAGCAGCTCATCCTGAGTGCCATCCACAACACATGAGGGACAACCAGATGCTCAGTCCCAGTCAGCATGGGTTTGTGAAAGGCAGGTCCTGATTGACAAACCTGATCTCTTTCTACAACAGGGCGACCTGCTTATTGGATGGGGGAAAGGCTGTGGGTGTTGTTTACCTTGATTTTAGCAAGGCCTTTGACACCGTTTCCCACAGCATTCTCCTGGTGAAACTGGCTGCTTGTGGCTTGGATGGGCACACGCTTTGCTGAGTAAAAAACTCTCCGGATGGCCAGGCCCAAAGAGTTGTGGTGAACGGAGTTAAATCCAGTTGGGGGCCGGTCAGGAGTGGTGTCCCCCAGGGCTGGGTGTTGGGGCCACTCCTGTTTAACATCTTTATTGATGATCTGGAGGAGGGGATCGAGTGCACCCTCAGTCAGTTTGCAGGTGACACCCAGCTGGGTGGGAGTGTTGATCTGCTCGAGGGTAGGGAGGCTCTGCAGAGAGACCTGGACAGGCTGGAGCCATGGGCTGAGCCCAACTGGAGGAGTTTCAATCAGGCCAAATGCCGGGGGCTGCCCTTGGGCCACAACAACCCCCAGCAGTGCTACAGGCTTGGGGAGGAGTGGCTGGAGAGCTGCCAGTCAGAGAGGGACCTGGGGGTGTTGATTGACAGACGGCTGAACAGGAGCCAGCAGTGTGCCCAGGGGGCCAAGAAGGCCAATGGCATCCTGGCTTGTGTCAGCAATAGCGTGGCCAGCAGGGACAGGGAAGGGATCTGACCCCTGTACTGGGCACTGGTGAGGCCGCCCCTCGATTCCTGTGTTCAGTTTTGGGCCCCTCACTACAAAAAGGACATTGAATGACTCGAGCGTGTCCAGAGAAGGGCAACGGAGCTGGTGCAGGGTCTGGAGCACAGGTCGTACGGGGAGTGGCTGAGGGAACTGGGGGGGTTTATTCTGGAGAAGAGGAGGCTGAGGGGAGACCTCATCGCCCTCTACAGCTCCCTGAAAGGAGGCTGCAGAGAGATGGGGATGAGCCTCTTTAACCAAGTTATAAACGATAGGACAAGAGGGAAAGGACTCAAACTGAGCCAGGGCAGGTTTAGACTGGCTGTTACGAAGCATTTCTTTCCAGAAGGGGTTGTTGGGCGTTGGAATGGGCTGCCCAGGGAGGTGGTGGAGTCCCCATCCCTGGAGGGGTTTAAGAGTCCGGTCGATTTAGTGCTGAGGGATCTGGTGTAGTTGGGAACTCTTAATTTTGGGTCATGTTTGGACTGGATGATCTTCAAGGTCTTTTCCAACCTAGATGATTCTGTGACTCTGTGATTCTTTGAATAAATTGGCAACGATACCTGACATAAATATCCATCTGAATGGGGCGTGTAATATAGTGATGAATTTGCTGGAATGAGAATAGGGAAATACAGATTCTAATCTGGGTGCTGTCAGTGAGAATACGGCCATTAGTAATAAAATTGATAGGTGCAAACTCATTCAGTTTGCTGGCTGAATTGTCCTCAGCTGAAAACTGTGAGACTGTATTACCACAGAGCTAAGCTAACAAGCCCACTGAGAGCTAAAGCAAATTCCTGCAAGTTCAGGTCTCTGCTTATGTGGTTATTCAGCTTTCAGTCCAGACCCCTCTCATCTCTCACCTCCTTAGTGAATTGGTTCTCTGTCTTGGACAAGTCACTTCATCTTTTTGTTTCTCCCTCCCACTTTCCACGTCTTCCCCACTCAGAGTAAAAGCTCTGCAGAGCAATGCAGGCATGATCTCAGTGGGGACTTCTAGATGCTTCTGTAATATGAACACTAGCAATAAATCAGCAGAGGATAATGGAAGTGTCAACCAAGTCCTAAGTGTAGCAGCAGAGCTGTAATGTACTGTACTATACCCTACATGTAACACTATTCTTCAAGAAGGTCTTTGCACAGCATGGTTTATTCCACTACAATAATAAATGTATTCATGATACATCTCCAAGTATTACACAGCACTAAAAATGAATCACAGTAATGTTACCTTCACTTCTCTCCAACAAGATGATAATACTTTTTGGATGTGATGCCATTCTGTATAGTTTTTGACAAACTGGAAATACTTTAATGAAGTAATAAGACTGTACCAGGAGCATATGATTCATCTTGAGGCAGTAGTATATAAAAAGAGAGAGCTGGAATAAGTGAGGCAATTCAATTTATATCTGTTTAGCTGTGCTTGTTTATACTGTTATTCCTAACTGTTCTAGATTCTAGCGGATACTTCCTTTGCAGCTCCTCCCATTCACCATGACCAAGAGTTTGCAAGAGGTTCATGAGATGACAGAAGAAATGAAGGAGATGTTGGCAAATGTGCGTATCATTAACACATAGACAAATCAGATAGTAAATGATGTGTAATTTCTAATTCTCCATTAAGGCAATGGTGCTTTTTCAAAATCTGAGATATTGCCACTGCTCTTCTATAATTTCTCTCACAAACCAGTAAACATTTTTATTAATAATTAGTTATAGTAATAAGTTATTAGTAATTAATGTAATTGTAAAGAGCATAAGCGAATCGTTAGCATTTTCTGTCCATGCTGTTCTTTATTACTGGATGATTGCTCAGCCCACACTACTTCTATTTCAACAGGTTTGGCTGATATAATGTTTCATGATTTTGTAACTCCATCGAAGTATCAAATGTTTCCTAAAACCTCAATAAATTCTCCCATGTAGCTCTTTCAGTGTTATCTACTCATTTAGTAATGTTCAAACGAAACACATTTATCAGTCTCAGTGTCCTCTTTATGAATCAATGCCAACAGACCTCTCAGTGAATGACGTTTTGTGTCTGAATATCCTGTAGTTTGCCAGTATTTCTATATCTTCCCATGAAAATTTAGTGCATTCCCTTAGTACCCACTACTCTACAAAACCATCTTTCTCTCCCCTACCACTGATCACATCTATTAGTCCTCTTGGCAGAAGACCTTACTTTTTCTATTGATAAAAATTTTTGAATCCTAGTATATGATTCTTCTGAGCCCGATTCTTTGTCAGCTTTTGATGGTTCTAATTGCCTTATTATCATCTGCTCTCATACAGTGATAAAGACTTTTAATGTTTCATGTGCTAGGAATGAAAGGGAAAAAAACGTGAGCAAAATCTTTCTTTGTTCCTGGAATATTACCACCTCCACAGTTCATAATCATTAGGGTGAAGAATTCTTTTTGGCCCTCTGTTATGTCAAAGTTTCATCCTTTCAGTGGCCCCGCTGTCTCTTTGCTATTTTGTTCGCTTCAGCAGCAAAATGAATTGATCATTGCTGCTCCTTTTGCCACCTACTATTTCATATGCTACTTTAACATCCCAGAATAATGATTTGTACTCACTTCTTTAATTTTTCTATGAACTGTATGTCTCATGCATTTTTTAATATAGCTTCTTGTATCTATGTATAATAAAAAAAGTGTATCATCATTACATTTGCCCAGAGTCTGAATTTTATAATCTCAGTTTTAACATCCTTTTCTTCATTACAAGAACACACTTTACAAAGCAGAGATTTAAAAACATGACTGAAATTCTGCAGATTTGCCTACCATTTTGAGTTCTGTCCTTTGAGATGTTAGAAACGGCTCGAAATAATACAGTCTCTACCATCCTCCAAGATACGCTGTCTTTGAATTTCAGAATTCAGACACATCTACTAGAAGTTTACACCAAGTACCACCAAAATCCTAATTTTAAAAACTTTCCAGATTATCCTTCAATTTTGTAGCCCAGTTAATTCAAAAGCAAATAAACTTCATCTTGCAAAATGAGATATTTTAGTTTCAATCAACCCAAACTGCTCCTAGAAACATTCCAGTTTCAACAAGCATTTTCTCCAGGACTCCTCAGGTCCACAGTACAATTAGTGCTCAAAACAAAAGGCAAAATCAGAAAGAACAGGGAGAAAGAAATACTTCGGCCCAGGTATAGTCCAAATCCATCCACCCCCAGGAGATTATCCTAACCAAAAATTAGAGAAACAGTCTGCCCGTTGCCCACTGAATATTTGTTTGTAATAACTAACTCCAATGGGTGGAGGAAGAACAAGATAACAGCACTGGCTGTACAGTACTGCAGCAAGAGCAGTAACTAGAAACCAGTTTTCCTGCCAGTCAGTGAAATACAAAACACTCATTAGAGGGCTGTCCATTACAAAAGTAAAATTTCTACAGGTTGTTATTTACATTGCAGCAAACTGCAGCTATTTGCTTCCAATTAAGAACAGAGTATTCTTTCACAAGTGAGAAATTGCCTGGGATATAATGGTTATACCATCCAATGCCTCCAACACTGGTCTGAAATGTCATTGCTCTACAACTTCATGTGAATTAATTAGATAATTGCTGTTGATCCAATGTGAATTGCCTATCCATTCTGAAAACATTCAAAAACCTGCATAATTCACAAGGCCTGCATATTCTCTCCCCTCATTTTTCTACCCAGAAAATTTTACACAGAAAATTTTACAGCCCTGATTCTCAAGAGAAACGTACAACTCATGTTCAAAGAGAAGCCTCCAAACTACGATTTGTGACCCAACAGGACATCTGATATCACAAACTGAATCGGGATACAGAATTCCCTCGCCTTGCAAGCTCATTCCCTTCAGTGACAACTTCTTCATATGTCTGTGAGTAACCTCTGGGTCAGGCTGCTACTAAGAATGGGTTTCAAGGGGAGAACCAGCATATTGCACTTATGAAGTGACCCACTGCACTAAATTACACCCATCAAGAAGGATTCCAAACAACTACTTACCAAGGTGGTAATCTAAACCAGGAGCTATTCAGAAGGTGTGGATGTTGCTGTGGATGGCCTGCAAGATAGTACAAGTTTAGCAAACACAACCTTGAACAATAAAGAAGGAATAGGAAGAAAATTTGTTCTTGTGGATTAAGGAAGAATAGTTTGGGCTTTAAAGTATGCAGCCTATTCTCTTTACCATACATGTGTGTTTCTCTTGATTACCTCGTGTGTTTCAGAGTACAACATAAAGGAGATTTAGGATTGTGCTCACTTTATGATCCTGAAGTCTGACCACTAAGAAACATTTAGGTTACTGGAGGGTTTTTTTTAAGGGACACTGCAAATGATTGATTGCATGACTTTCACACACCAAGACACTTATAGATTAGTAGCAAAAGGGCTAAACATTAGAAAGCATTCAGGTACAGAGTTTAAGACAACAGACAGTTTCAAATTGCAATGATAAAAATAAATCTTTGATGTTAAAAGCTAAAAGAAAGTAAGTGCACATGAAACTTGACAGTTACTTTCAGCAAGTCTAAACACAAAAATTACACTATTCTCACTAAAATAATTTTGCAGGTCCATTTCATTAAATAGTACAGACCCATGTGATCACTTTTAAACTGGTCTGCAACAAGTTTCTTGTGATTTAGCTTAAGTCAGTAAGAAATCTGCTTAAGGTAAATCAATATAAGACCTCTGTAAAACAATTTAGGAGTAGCTATATGAGGGCTCCAGGACTGTAACTAAATTGATTTATTTAAATGTGAGTTCAATTAAACAGGTGCAGCTTTTATATGTGGACAAGGCCTAAAGGTGAGACGTATTGTCTTGTCTGCACTGACTCCATACCTACTTTTAATGTTTATTAGATTTTTTTATCTTGCTAATGTTATGGCCTTCCTCTGAAAAGGCAAAATGCCAACCTTATTTATACATACTGTGATCTATACCTTGCTCAAGAAACTATTACCTATGGGTAATCTCTTAAATACCTCCAATCAAATCCCAAAATAAACTTTACTGATTAAGGAGGCCACAAAACTGCTTAGTCCCCTTACCCTTTAGGATAATGAGTAGCATATTGTACAAAGGAGAGATTTCTTCCTTTATATATATATAGATAGATAGATAGATAGATAGATAGATAGATAGATAGATAGATAGATAGATAGATAGATAGATAGATAAACACCCTGACTATTACTGTAGGCCACTGACAGCTTTGAATACCGCTGGTCACAATGAGGTGTTCATTGGTGTGAACCAACAGAGCGAAGATAGCATTACAAACCAGAAGCTATTCGATCTTAGAGAGAATCACACCTGTTAGATTCTGCAGGACACAGCATGAAAATGAACATGTAAATGACATTGTTTTAAGATATTGTGCTATAATCAGAATGGTGATGGACCTCATGTGGTCCACACAATTTTCTCCCAGAATGCAGCAATGTGTAATAGGCTGCTTAATACATCTAATTACACTTTCTGCTAGTGTTCAGGTGCCCCCAAAACAGGGAAGTGTGTGTTATGACCTACCTACTAATTAATAAAAACATGACGTTCTGGTGTCAAAGCCTCTAGATTATGGCCCACAGACATATTTATCTCTAATTTTCCTTACTGGATTGTTCCCTGGCTGACTGCTTCCAAACACAAAGAGGAATCACTGATGGCCCAAGATGCGAGGTACCACACTGAAAGTCTAAAAAGTAACATACTCTGCAAAGAAAGCCTAGCTACTATTGCATTTCTGGAAAGTTTCCTGCCCTTGGTTCTCATAAATATGTGGAGGACTTTAGGATATACACTAAAAATAACAGAAAATCAAAATGACTTGGAAACAGTCCTATATTTTACTTTGTTCCTTTAAAAAGACATACCCTGATCAGGAAACTGTGATCTTTGAAACCTCCAGACCTTGAATCTGTGGAACTGTCTCCAACAAACTTTAATCAAAATGAACTGAATGCTACCATTTAATTGAAATTAAATGACAATGTCTTGCCATACAAGCAGATTTATTGAAAGATTGCTCTTACATTTCCAGGTACACCATCATTATAATCACATTATTCCATGCAACAGCATAGAATATGCATAGGAATAAACATTCTTCTAAATTCAAAGGATAAATATAAAGGATATATTTCTACTAGGGCAGCTGTGGTTTTGGAAGAAAACTAAAGTGTTCCTCTCTTACATCTTTAATAATAGATAGCCATAGAGCTAGTTATGCAGCCAGTGAAAGGAAAAAAAAAAAAAAAAAAAAAAAAAAAAAAAAAAAAAAAAGGCAATAACAATTAATCCATAGCTATGCCATATATTGTAAATTAACAAGTATCATCATATTTTAAGGGATGTATTCTAAGTAATAACCATTTAAACAGTACTGTAAATGTATGCAATACATTACAAAAATCTAAAGACATGTTCCTTTGTCTGGATTGCTTACAAGCTACCAGTTATAAATATTCTAATCAGGCTTTTATACTTCTCCTGTCAGTGTGGTAGCGGAGTGCCTTTCTATTAGTGCATTAAGCTACATGACCAGCATTTTTCTTTCTTTCTGTCCCCAGGTGGAAAATTGCATGTATTTAAAAATAATTAATATTTTATTTTTTATCTATGATGTGCATACACTTTCACTAGCAAATGCAGACAGAACAATATATATCACGTTTTACTGTGTGGAATTTAAAGTACTAGACAAGACTGTTGTATTAAAATAAGTATATTTATATGCTGAATTGGTGGAGAACAACAGCTAGAAATGTCTTGAGGAATATGTTTTATACCCTTAGCAGCAAATATTTTTCATTATCCACATTCCAGAGTAACCACTGAAGAACACTTCAGATGGATTTTCAGATACGCTCAGAACTGGCCTAACTTTGCTTCAACTGGAAGTTTTATCACGTAGTGTAATGGGAGCAGAGTTGGGCTACTGCTTAGTGCATCTGCAAACTCCAGACTCTGAAGACAGTGTGAGAGTGTAAGCACACCGGAGAGCCCAGAAGTCCCTGACTAGCTGCTCAGGGACCTAATTAATCTGCCCCAGTTCTCTTCCAATCTGATGTAGCTCTTTGTTAGCTTCCATATGTATGAATTGCAAACTTTCTACCTGCTACATCAACTGTAGTTACCAATAAAAGTTTTCTGTTTCTTATAGACAGTTACAGTTAACTTTACCACAGTAATTCTTACCACTTTCCAGTTCACAACAGGATGGAAAACAGAAACTTTCAAATATTACACTGAAACTGTCAGGTTTAGAGAAGAGAAAATTTACATCACCTACCACACAAGGTTACACCGGAACAACACCTGCGTGTTACCTAAAGAAATTTTGTCTGCATTATATTATGCTATTTTGCGTATTACACTGACTATTCATGCCACTACTTTGTTATTACAATCCCTTACTTCTCCAAGACATAATCATTCAGAGATTTCAAATCCCAGTCAATTGTAGAATACATAGTTTGATCAGGTTTAATAGTAAAATGATAATACACCAAAAAGCTTTTTCTATGAGGGACATGACATAAAAGGCATTTTATTAAAGATGCTAGTAATGTAAATCTGTACAACTTTTTTTGACATTGCAAGGAAAACATGGAAATTAATATCCTGTTTTGAAAGACAGAAAAGACAGATCAGTTATCAAAAGCAATTGGTCCTTCCACCTATTCAGTATACTCCTGACATTTGCTTGGGAACCAGACTCACAAGAACAGATTATACAGACTAAGAGTCCAGGGAGACATTATACTATCACATAGGGAAAAAATTCTACTCAGCTATCCTACATAGGTTTCAATAAACTATAAATATAAAATTAATTTATGTTTAATTTTTTATGTAGAGATCTCCCTTTTCCCTTTACCAAAAAAAAAAAAAAAAAAAAAAAAAAAGTGAAAAGTGCTTTATAGCAAAGTATCACAAACCTTGCAGCAGAAAGATGTGAAGAGCTCGATTAACAAGAAAGGATGTTTAAAACAGTTGTCTGAATTATGCAGCAGCCTGACATTCAGAGTGCATTACTACACCAGTGTACACGTTCTCACGACCCCATCCCCAAAACCCAGCAGTCATTTTGAAAGAATCTCTCTTCAAGCTAACCTGACAATTTTTTGTTTCTATAGTCTAAAATGGCAAAGTTTTGAACTGCATTCCTCCTTTACACACCAAGGTCTGTTCACAGAATTGTATTTTTGATTTGTTCTATCATTCAAATATTTTTATTGCTACAATACTATCATGATTAACATTTGAAGAGAACTTCTGAGCTCAGAAAGACTGATGAGGCAGAGTTTCTTATGGGTATGTATCTTCTCTTCTCCCTATATCTATACTGCCATAAAGCCATCTCCTCTCTCACCTCTTCCCATACTCCACTGTGATCCACACCACCTTTCTAAGCATCCATGTGACTTTTCCACTGGCCAATAGGTAGCATATGTAGTCACTAGAAAGGTATTTTCCTGCTGACTGACCAGAGTATATATATATTCCTGCCTTCCCTCAGACCACAGGGAGGACAAACATTTCCTTTTTCTCTCTTCTGCCCAGCTTTCGGTTTTCATGAAACTTGCAACTTCAAGATTCCTACCTTCCTTCAAATTTAGATGAAGCTGAACAGCTGGTTCAAAACCTACTGGGAAGGGATTAGCAGAAAAGCAATCAGACAGCTTTCATCCCTGCCCTCAAAAAAGGAAGAAAAATCAGGATTGTTCAAAAGTTCACCAGCAAGTAAAAGCAGCAGTCATGTAGCACCTTTCTAGCAGAAAAAAACAGATTTTCACTGTTATTCTTAATGAGGCCAGAATTTTGTCAGAGTAACATGAGTATACTCAGTATTATCTGTTTCAAAGAACAGAGATCACCCAGTCCTGTCATTTTGCCAATATTTAATATTGCAAATATATAAGAGCAGAGAACTAGGACAGCACACTTCAACGTTAAACTATTATCTTTTCAAAACAGCTATACTTGTGAGTTTTAAATCTGCATGTTTTAAATATGGATCTCCTCTTAGGACATTTATTCTTGATTACAAAGTAATCAAGAAGAGAAAGAGCATATCCAAACACAGTCCTATGTTTTATTTCTAATCTCAGAAATTGATTTAAATCTAAACACGTCTTGTTTATGTATTCAACTGAGGCAGCCAGCATATGAAAAAAGTCCAGAGTGGGACCTAATCCCACAGTGGGAATGACGTGTCGATTAAGGGTGCTGACCTAGGATGCAGGGACAAGCAAGATCACCTGGGAGGTTTCTGCAAATTTCTCTCATGTCCCTGAAGGTGAATCACGGTGGCACATGACCACCAAGATATTTACATATGTAAACTGTTCACCCAGGAAAGCTTGGGAGATAAACAGCATATGAACAAAAGTGCACTCTAAATGTCTTTTTTGATGCAGGTTTTCAAAATTTTGTGCCTCCCTAAGATGTAGAAAATACTGTTTGTCTGCCATATAGAGGTTTTGGGAAGAAAAATAGACTCAAAAAAATCTACGTATGCAAAGCACGATCATATTTTGGCAAAATCTTCAAATAGTAAAAGTCATTAACTTCTCAAGAACATGGTTTACATTGCTTGTAGGGTACAAAGATCTTCTAACCATGTTAATATCACTGGACCTGATGCAAAAACTGATTAAAAAAAAGGAAATTTTTAACTGACCTGAAATAAATTTGAACGTGACCGAGCCTCAGCATTGGCTGTTTAGTGTGTATACGTCTCTAGACCTGTTGCTTTACCAGGGGCTGACAGATCAGCTTTGTAGTGAATGTGCAGAAAGACCACACCTGCTGAAATGCATGGAGCCCCAGAGCTCCTTAGTGTGAGATGTCAGGCCTTTCCAGCTGGAGGCTCAGGACCAATGCTCCGCGAGTCTGTGCACATCACTCCAGCCAGTACTCACCCAACTGCCTGTAAAGTATTATTAATCATCTTACATTTGACAGCTTACTGTCAAATACTGTTGTAGGAAAAAAAAAAAAATCTTACAGAAGTTGTAGTATATATTATTTTACAGATACATATCAAACAATTTTAAAATAAAATAACCTAAAGTTATTTAATCATCTTCCTAATCAATGTAAATACTCTTTCATAATTTGAACATACTCAATCAAAAGATAAATCTGTGCAAATACTTCAACCATACAACATGAGTAATTTAAATTGACATTTGGTTAACGATATGCTTTAATTCCAAAATTATATTAAATCTGGTGGCAAATTATGATTATATTCTAGAAACTGAATGGTAATACACATATGTGAAAACAATACATTTGATTGTACTTCAGAGAAAATATTTAATATGGGATTTTAGATTTTTACTTATATTCACTAACTCAGTAAATCCAAGACAGTAAAAGAAGGAAAAATAAACAAACAAACAAACCAACCAGATTTTGCAATGGCTACAACAACATTCCTTTGGTGATCAATTTGACGACCAAATAACTACAATACTCAAAATATTTTTCCTATTTTGTCATTATGGTCTAAATACAAATACAAAGATACATAAGAAGTTTTAAAATCCACAATAATAAGGAGTCTCACGGACTCATTCAATAAAAAGTTCCTATTACACTTTTAAACACAGCAGATTATTTAAAGCATGTTTGGACTAGAATACTTCTATTTTAAAAGCTAAAGCAGATTTTTCAACCTCAGTTCAATTCATTAGTGTATTTTTTGAATTAGACTCCAAAAGCTACAATAATTAAAACCATATGTAGAGCAGAAATGTCTCATTTGTTATGTTATATTACTTCTTCAGCATTATTACAAGTTCAGCCTGCCTGATGTGAGTCTAATTTTCTACTCAATCTTAGGCTGAGTCCCACTGGGAAGGTGAGATATTGTGATTATTAAGAAAAGCAGAGAAAGAAGAGATTAAAGACTCCCTGCTAATGAGTAAGAGAGAAAAGAAAGAGATGTGCCAATCTACAGTGTAGTACCTCTAAATTGAACTGCCAAACAATAAAAAACAACAGGAAATAAACAATTCTTCATTACAGAGAGAGACATTTTTAGATGTTCATAGATAATAAGTGCAGAATAAACAAAAATACTGGTAAAAAGAGAAAACACCAAAACAGTCATATAAATACTGGAATTTAGAATGTTTCAGTATTTCCCTTACAGCCTTTGATAGAACAAATATAATACAGACATCCAGTATATTCATCAAATATTTGAAAAGATAGATGAATAATGAAGGTCCAGTAAGATACTGCTAGTATTATTAATTTTATATCTACTTTTAGTCTTAGCTGATTAAAGTAAAGAAGATAATTCAGTTTAACTGAGAAGGAATGCAGCTTTGCTGTGGAGTGGTACCCAACAACAAAAGCGTTGAACTGATCAAAAAGATCAATAGTTGTGCAGACAAAATATTTAGAAATGACTGTTCTCCAAAGTTGTTTGATTGGGGTTTTTAGCCTCCAGAAGCTCTCAGTTATGCCCCCTCTACTTCCACAATCCTAATTCCACATAATCTAGAAAAAGCACTGTTATTTAAAGAAAAATATCTCTGAAGGTTGTCTACAATGTAAATTCTTTCAAAACTGATAATACATCATCAGGTAAAATATTTCTGTTTGCAATGTTGTTGAAGAGAGACCATCTTGTCATCAGATCTCAATATATTTTACAAAGGAGGAAAGCTCTTAGATGGAGAAAACGAGAGAGAAAAAACAAATGGAATACCTAAATTTATGCAGTATATTAATACCACAGTGGTATTAATAGTGATTTTTTTTTTTAATTCACACTTTTACAAAGCAATATTTGTAAATTACCAAGAGTAACTTGATGCTACTTGACAGAATTAGAACCAAGATTGGTGGAACTGCAGACCTACATACATCTACTAGACAGTTCCAAAATAACCTTAAAGTACTTCTGAGAATCTGGAAAAGAAAGAGCATTCTGACCTTGCCTCACACAGATGCAGAATTATTTGTGATTCAAAGAGGGTGGAATTAGCAAAAAAACCCCAAACAAGTTCTTCTCTGCATAAATTGAAGCCACTATAGGGTAACAACAACACCTCCTCATGTAAAATTAGTCAGGGAAAGTGTATCACAGTTTTCAATCGCCTCTTATAGTGGTCTTAAGATTCATTCCAGCTATCAACTAAGTGACACAGTTAAAGATGCAACACTTGACTCTTAGCACTAAAAGAATAGAAACATGAATATCCATGTTTAATACTAACATCAGATTACAAAATGAAAGGAAACCTTTGTGGTCACCTAGAATTAGTATTCCAAAAAATAATGGAACCTACAAAGACCTACCAAGATAAAAGTAGATGCTCTACTCCCACTCAGTGTTCCTGTTTAAACCCATAAGGACTATACAAGTCATATTGTCCACCATATATTAGAAGCTAATTATTTAATCTTTATACTTCGTGAAGTCTGTTATGCTATAAGCATTCCCCCATGCCTGTCTTCCCTATCCACATGTGATTTTCTCACCTTCACCCTGTTTACCGACCATCTGTGTTGCTCTGAGTATCAGTGATCTAAGAACTTTACGTTCAGATCTCTCAGTCTTTGCATCATCTGCACATTTTGTCACTAATGTTGTTTACTCCAGGCCATTGACAAGCCCTTAAACACTGTGTGGCTATCCCTGACTAAGATCATGAGACCTGTGTGTCTGCTTGATGATTACTCATCACTCGTTTAGACACTCTTCATTCATGTGGCATGTACTGGGAAGATTTTGTATTGTTCTAGATGCTTAATCAAAATTCTTTGCCCTCCCAAGTCCCCCTTTGCCATAAAAAACCCTCCCTACATCAATAGCTTTCTTATATCTATCAACCCAAACTGTAATCTCATCAAAAGCATGGCATATCAGCTTTACAATATCTGTGTTCCACAAGTCTAACAATTATTATTACCCTTATTTCATTCTTTATAATTGAGTTCTATATCAGCCATGCCATTATTTTACCTAAGATGGATGTCAGTCTGACAGGCCTATAATTACCATTGTAACCTCTTTCACCCTTTCAAAATATTGGCTCAACAATAGATTTCTTCTCATCTTCTGGAACTTTCCAGTTCCAGTTTTATTGAAAAGCAATGGCAATGGTCCACTGAGCTCTTCAGACAGCTTTTCTATAACATTTGGACACCTACTATAAAGACAGGCTGATTTTTAAATGTCCAGGGTTAGCAGCCTGTACCCATTTTCATCCTCATTAATCGCTGAAACAAGGTATTTCAGCTTCAGCATCAACATGTAGCTATCACTCTGTTGCTTTTCCACAGAGAACCAGGAGGAGCATTCTGGATCACCATTAACTTTGAATTTTGCACATTAACCTGTAACGAGCCCCACTTAGGAAAGGCAGCAAGTGAGACAATAATGGAGAAATAGATGGGACTCCTGCTCAGTGAATAAAATGGGTTACAAGGGGAGAATATCAGCCTTGGAGAACCCGGAAAAGGCAAAGGAATTTGCTTCCCAGGGTGAGGACTACTAAGCAACCCTAGATATTTGAAGGGACAGCAGCAATTTTGCAGCTTAAGAGTCTGTAAGAACAAAATAAAATCTGTTCAAAATTAATCCTTGCAATACCAAAATCTTCTTCTAAGATTTTTTTTTTCCCTCATCTCAAATTATTTACCAGCTTATAACTCCTCTGCTGCTGCTAACCTCTACCTACTTCTGTTTAATCAGAAATTTCCCTGATAGCACTCTTTTCTGTGCCCCTTAAATCCACACAGATGAGATCACTGAATACCCTTTGGCTGGGAAACTAGTTATCTTAGCTAAAAAAGAAGGACAAGTTAGTGCAGAATTCAGAAAATTAGTTAGTTAAATATGTAACAGAAATGTTTATTGACTACTGCTTGTTTTCCTGCATTATTACACACATTTCTGCCTTTTCCACATAGTAACAAGGGAATACCATCATTAGGATTTTCTCCAATTTAAAAAACTTTTTAAAGTCCTTAATTCTGGTGGCCATAGGTTTCTCCTTGTGTCCTTCTGCTTTCTTTACAAATGCCTTCAATTCCTAACTTCTAATTTATATTCATTTATTCATTGCTATCAACTTCCCTTTTCTCCCCATTTGTTTCATTATATATTAGATCTGCTTTCTCTTCCTCTGTAAGCCAGGCTAGTTTTTAGCTGTTGGAGAATTTTCATTAAAAAATGCCAATGAAGTGACCCTGAAACATTTCACTCAAGACATCCCTAGTTTGATAAAATTTTTGTGAAAACCAGCAGAGGACTCAGAAAGAACTCAGTTGAGATGCCTTGGGACTGCCACAGGGCCACACACCCTCTCTGGGTTCCTGGCTATGGGGAAGATCTGACAAGTGCAATGGCAAAACCCCAAAGTCTGTAATTACCAAACAGAAAAATTAAAACAAGGGGGAAAAAAAACAAACAACCAAACAAAAAAACCCTACATTTGAGATTCTCAGTGCTTAAAAACAAAGGAATGTATCTCTTAAAAATTCTTTCAAAACAGAGACATCTGAATGGGGACTGCAACAATACAAAATCATAGAACAAGTAGTCTAGGTCTTAGTATACGCTTGTCTACATTAACAGTGCTTTCTTATTTATCCATGGCTCACTCAATTCAAACATTTTGTGTTTTTAAATTTGTTCATCTAACTCGTCAAATGTCTCGGGAAGTGTCTCTCTGGGTGAGAGTGACTGACAGGTGCTGTGCAGGCACGTGTGTAATGAATGTCACAGACAACACGGAGGCCTCCTCAGAGAATGCCACTGGGAGAGACAGCTTGTCTTCTAGCAGTTTGTAAATAGAAATCCGGTGGGAGTTACATGGATTTGAGTTACCAGTCACTTTATTCCTGCCTGCTCTCTATGGGAATCAGGAGAATAAACAAGTACTTTTCATCACTGCACTTCCCATCCACACTGAAGACAGTGTCTATTTGGAACAGACCTTTACAAAGGATAATCTCTCTTTTGTTTTATCAACAGCCCAATCACGTCACTACAACTGCAGTTATGGCCAAATAGTTATCACAGACCTAGATATCCACAAAATGCATTTTTATGATGTGCCTATTCTATCCTCTCTCAAACAGAGCATGCACACTGTGCACAAATGGTGGATAGGATCCTGAAAGCAAAGTCCTTTAGAGATGCAGTAACATGAGCATGATGTCCACTGCTTATTTTATGTAGTGACACCTGGACACTGAGCAGATAGATATTTCGTCAAGACCTCACTCACATATCGATGCAGGGAGCATGTTTTCAATAGAAACTGTTCCTATTCAGAATAATGAACTCAGTTGTATATTTGTCAGGATCCTTTTTCTTTTGGTTTTTGTTTTGTTTTGTTTTGTTTCTCTTACTGCACCTTTCTATCAAGAGAGTAGAAGAGCAAAGATGAGCAGCAATACCTAGTTTTATTCAGTGAAATGTGGATACTAGGAAAGCCTTGGAACGCATACACAGTTGTTTGTCTTTTGGTCTGCATCTCCCTAAGACAGCTGACAGGCATGAGAGAATTGTATTCTCTAAGGCTATATTCAGAAACTGGCACCTGACACAACAGTACACACATCTTCAGAAAAAAAGTCTGCAAATCAGTGCATGGCTAAGAGGCAAAAAGCCAGCAGGTGGCACTCAAAAACATGTACTGATGCTTGCATGAGAGTGTGATCTTGTGCACTACACATGGCAGCTCTTCCTCAGCAGTATCTTGTCTACATAACCAGACAGAAAACAAAGAAGAAAAATTAATTCCTGTTAAGCAGAGAGTCTTATTTTTAATCAAATATCAGAGAAACATCTATGAACTCAGCCCCAGGTGAAATACTGTGTCAATGACATCTCAAAAGTCACTTTCACACAAACTGACCGGGAAAATTCACATACTCTGTTCCATATTCTTCTCTTTACACCAGTGTGATTTGCCTGTGCAAAGGAGATTTCCATACATGATTACATTTCCCAGGTCTCAAGAAGGAACAAATTACATCAGTCTTCTGTGACAGGAACCTGCTGGTATGGGATTGGTATTTTTTTCCACTGACTTCCGAGTTCAGTGGTGAAGTATCTGAACATCTGCAGGCAATTGTACCAATTCACTGAAGATGATGATTAGTTTTCTAATATTTTTGCTCCACCCAGTCCCCCTCCATTACTTTCAACATGCAGCCATTTGCTCAAATTAGTGTGTCCAAGCTTGAAACTAAAGCTATCATCTTTCACTGGTAGACATTCAGCACTGCTTTATTCATGATTAAACCAAGGTTGCTTTAGTTTGTGAAATGGCATCACTAATGGTCACTAGCCTCCTCTGTCAATAAACAACAAGAAATCTGTGCTGCCTCTCATTCCTTGAAAGACACTGAATCCAAGTCTGCCACTTCAAGCACTGCTCTCATTATTTATTCTCTTTCTTCTACACTGTTATCAAAATAGACTGCCTTTCATATTTCACAGTTTTTAAAAGTTTAAAACTCGACATTTACAGGTTGGGGTTTTTTCTCCCCTAATTAGACGTCCTGAAAAAAAACACCTAAATAAATTTGCAACATTGGATCATATAGCTAAAATTTTATTTCCTACCTTTTTACAGTTCTCAAGGCTATATCCTACAGTTTACAGAGCAGCCTATATATGGGTCATTAAGAACAAAGCCCATACTTAAAACTCTTTCTGAAAGACTAGCCATACCACTGATTCCTAGATCAAGCAGGCTCTCTGAAGTGGCGAGACTGATGACATTCAGAGAAGCCAAGACAGGGATAAATAAAAAAAACGCTTACAGCTCTTTTTTTTTTTTTCTTTTTTTTTTTTTTTTTTTTTTTTTTTTTTTAACATGAGCCTTATTGTTCATCCAGTATCAAGGCATACTCAGCACAAATAGCACCAAATAAGCATATCCCTTCCCACCAACCAAGAAATCCAATAAGAACAAAACTCTTCATTCAGATATATACAGTACATAGCTTGTGAGATAAAACTATAAGCTCAGAAGTACTTCAAGACATAATAAAAATTCATACAGTGCTTCAAGATCCTTCATACTCCAACCACAGAGTCAGTGTTGGTGAATATGTCTCCTGATAAGAGGGGGAAATGCTACATGCTCAGATTTAATTTAAGTGATATAAAACCTGTATTTTGTTCCCTCTAAATGACCAGATGGGATATTTCAGAGGTATTTTTCTTTTCCTCCCCACAAGAGGCAAAAATACAGTGTACAATGTTAAGTTCGTTCTGTTCTGTTGCTTTTATTAAAATAATTACACTGTGTATGTATCCAGATAGGCCTAGGGGATTTTTTTTGTTGTTATTAACAATTCCAGTTCAACACTCAAATGAATAAGTAAATAAATCTAGTTCTAGTTAAGGAATTTGTTAGCCAGCTTTACAAAGTGCAGACTATTTTTGGATAAGCCAGACCCAAATTTTACAGTCCTGATTAAATTACTCTCAACCGTGAGGAGATCATTTTCTTCATCATTGAGTCAGAGTTCTGGCATTACAGTCGGATTTCAAAGGCAACGCTCAGACATTGTCAGCCTGTGTGGAATTCTCACATATCTCAGACTTTATGTTTTGCAAATTTCGACTTAAAGAATATTACTGCCCCAATTACTCTGTTGCTCTTGTCTCACATAAAATTTTAATTTAGTTAAAGGTGAAACAAATAAGATATTTAAATATTTATTTGTATTATAAAAGACAACAAAACAACCTTTGTCTTTGTATTTCCTCTTTCCCATAATTTTAAGGAGGCAGATTCTTTCATGGAGAAATCATTCATGTTACTGTTAGATTACATACTTTGCTTATAGCTATAAATTAAATATCAAGTACAAGTGAAGTGCATTTTAAACATTAATTAGAAATTACATACCTACTGTACAGTGGATGGCAGGAAGGGCTCTACGTTGATCTGACTGTTTTAATTCATTCTGGCTGACTTAATTACACAACTTAGATTATTTTTTTTTTTTTTTTTTTTGCAACTGAATGGTAAATCTTCAAAAATTCTTCCTCTTTCAATAGATTAAAACCCATCATTATACATTAGTGAACTCAGAATGGAACAGTATTAGAGATTCACGGAGAACACATTATAGCCAGTGGCCCATCACCAGTGAAAAAGGTGATAAGGCCATTTCTGTGAAAAACGAAACAAAACAAAAACTGCAGAATCAATTTCATTGTCCTTTTCTGGATTCCTGACTTTAAAGAAAATTCAAATGTCAAAAATCTTAATATTTAAGGCCAGTTAAAATACAAATATATAAAATGACTTATATATATATTTATATGTACATTAAACACATTTGTACATGAAAATAAAGTTATCTGTTTGCACCCATCCTTGTGGGAGGATCTACATCCCTTTCCTAACTGTACTACTGTGTTAAGTGTCCAGGATTTGTCCATGTGTCCACAAAGAAAAAAGCTTTGAACAGATACTTACTTGGGTATGTGTATATTTTCAGACTTTGATAAGCAACAGGTTTTCACTACTGCCCATAACAGTAGCTTGACGTCTGTCTCCCTCTTTATCTTGATGATAATTTCTAGTTATAGATGAAGGTATCACAGTTACGATAACTGTCTTGATTTGAGAAGTAGAAAACCAGCATAATCAAAACCATAGCACAGTAAATTTTATCAGAAGCTTCGGATGCATAATGAGGGAGATTTTTTTCTTAACTGGAAATGGTTACAAGTGCATGATATAGGTTTACGGAATTCCAAAATGGAAAGCGTTTTTTAAAGTTATAGAAGGTATAAGGCAGTTCCTCTTTGTCTAAATTTTTTTTATTTCTTTTTTTCTACAGAAAGTTTTGCAAGCCTTAGACAGACTCAGTAAATGACATGGGTGTCAGAATATTTTCGCACATGCTGTAACTGTATATAAAATGTTGACATTTGGAAAAATACTTTTTCTTTTAATCAGATTTTTATCAAAGAAGTAGAGTCCTTCATTCTAAGATGAGTGACTATAATTAGATGGTTCCCTAACCAAATCCTCCTACTCTCCCAGCTTTTGATACAACTATAAGTTATTTACTCATAGAATAAGTCCTGCACCAAGTTAATGAGATGCACAATAAATGCATCATTAATTTATGCTAGATACTATTCTGCTCCCTTCATATCTATTGTCATTATCCTCCCACAGCACTCAAGCTAATTCTAATTGATGGTTTCCATCAGCAAATTAAAAAACAATATACTCCAGACTTTAGTGATGAAAAGCATACACAGTAACACAATATGTTCGAAGAGAAAACCACACTTTATTATCTTTATGGTGCAGAATGAAAGACAAATTAGTTAAAGAATGCTGTGCAAGTCTTTTTATTGCTTTTATGATAATAAGAAGATAGTCCTTATTTGTTTTGATTGGATGGTACAAATTCATTGTCCTGTTACAAATTATTGATTTGGTTGAAAATCAGTAGTTGCCTGATTTAATACTTACAGGTGTTTCCTTCTGATAGTTTACATTTGCAATTTAAATTGCATTCAGAAAGCTTAAATGACTAATCCTCAACTTGTAGACATGTTCCTCTATGGAAAATATAAATCCAGTGTCAAACACCTTTTTTTGTTAAATACATTATTGGTGAAAAATTTGTTACTTGTCCTGCTAAATGGAGAGAGAATTAGAAAGTTTTAGTAGGGGTAGTAGAAGCCGGGGGGAGGGGAATGGAAGTATTTAGGTTTTCGACAGCAGCCCCAAGCTAATTGCATTCTGTTTGGTCTACATACAGAAATAATTTTATGCTCTTACAGGAAGAGAAGGCAAGGAGCTGCAGTTTATTTTGGGCTAATCTGCGGCACTGCAAGCCAGCAGGGGACAGAGCGAGCCAGACACAGTGGTACTCATGCCAGTGCTGACATTTCCTGTTGGGAAATATTTATGCACTTATGAACAGAGAGTGCGGCTCCTCATTGCTAAAGAGCAGAGGTAAATGGGGACCACAGCCACCAAACCCACAAGCACATCTCCTGAACTCAGGACCTGCTCTGCTGTTCCCTCCCTTCCCACCCCATCATCCAGCATAGCCTCCAGCCCTCACCGATACCCATGGGCTTTCCTACTTGCTCACCATCCCACCCATAAGGACGAAAACAGAGGGACCTGTGCCGCTGCGCGGGCTCACGCTGCTGCCAGGGTCCTGAGGGCACCAACAGGCCTTCACAGCGGGCCTCAGCAGCCTCACCTGGGCCCTGCCCTCCACGCCTGCTCTCTGGACGCCATTCACCCTCAGCCTGGGGCCTTCAGCCCCGCTGTGGTTGCCATTCCCCCTCAGCCCCGCCGTGGCTGCCATTCCCCCTCAGCCCCGCCGTGGTTGCCATTCCCCCTCAGCCCTGCCGTGGCTGCCATTCCCCCTCAGCCTGGGGCCTTCAGCCCCGCCCCTCAGCCTGGGGCCTTCAGCCCCGCTGTGGTTGCCTCTCCAGCTCAGCCTGGGCCATGGCCGGCCTGTGGGCCACAACCACAGGACTCACCTGGCTGCCAGGCAGTGGGAGGGCCCTGGTTCTAACAGTATTCCATTTATATAACGGTATAATATATCTTACTCCTAATTTGGGTTTATTTTGACTTCTGTTGAAAAAGCAGTTATCTTTCAGAGGAAGTGATTTACCACCTCTTGGCAGAAAAGCTATCGCTTCAGCAGGGAGGTTTCCCAGCTCTAGGGAAAGATTTAGAAAATCTTTCACATGAGCCCTTCCGTCCTCCGGCTTCTGCTGCCCACCCCATCATTCTGACAGTAGGTTCCAACAGCAGCTCAAATTCATCTTCCCTGTTTTACAAATAACTTCTCAGCTGTCTTCTTCAAATGACAGTCCTTCCTGCATGGACGCTTTCTTTGATCTCCTCAAGACCCCTTCTAAGCCACCAAATCAGGCAGCTGGCACCACTCAGGCTGTGTCCTCAGCACACACAGCAGTATGTTCATAATGCTTAGGTAGCTGTTTGCCCTCTCTATGCCTGAATTTCACCTTAAAACTCTTAAGAGTAGTATCTAATACCTGTTCATGGAGAAATGTGACAAGTAACAAAAAAACTCCCCACAAAAAACCCCAAAATGCAAAACCTTAATATAGTTAGTGTGTCAGCTGAGCAGCAGTTGAAAGTAATGATAGTTTCTTGGACTGTATGGTCATTTTTTGCATTAGCCATTGAAATTATTGTACAGAAGTAGCACTATTATATTTTCACCCCAATCTAATATCAGCAACCCAGTTTGCAAGTATTTTTTTAATGTTTTCATTTAATAGTCTTTCATTTCATTTTCTCCTACAGACTATACAAGACAATTTTAAGTTCTTCCTCCTCTTCTGTCATGCCTAGCAAATAGCAACCTGTCCTCTTACTTAGATTTCCATTTCACACCTATGTTTCTGAAAGTTCCCCAACTTCAGGCACACATGAGTAGAAGATGTACGATGTAGCTTTATGACGAATGTGGTACCTTACATTTTTCTAATAACATAGTCCATAAATAAACAATATAAACATGGCTTTTACACTTGATGATAGTGTCTGGCATTTTCTTATAACTGTTCTCCATTTATTATCATTATTAGCTCTGTCGCTGACCAATGAAAGAAGCTACACTGTCATATGAATTGACACAACTCCAGTGGACTAACTGGACAAGTAAACAACCTTCAGTAAGACCAACACAGATATAATCTAACTTTCTTTTTTTTATTGGGAAAAATACTATTTAGTACAAACGCACTTCATTAATGTCTGTTGAGTGCTGCAGCTTATGTCAATTAACCTATTCTTTCCTGAATACCTAGCAATACTCAAAAAACCATCCCAAACCTCTTGTTTTGAGGTGTATTACATTCCAGTCAAATTATTTTCCTGTAGTTATCTTTTAAAAATTAGCTGAAAACACAAGTCAACAGATGTAAATTCAAATACAACATACAAGTCTTCAAGTCTTGCATGAGTGATGATTTAAGGATTTGACACTACAAAGTGTAAGCCCAATTTCCAGTTTTAACACAAAGCATTATTTTAAAAATCTCCTCTCCAGTTCCACCTTCAACAAGTAAAATTCCTGTTTTCTAACTCCTGCATCTGAAACTCTCCCTCATGCAGTCCCGAACAATTGGGGCAGGGCATACAGGGAAAGAATTGATGTTTCACTGTGCCTACTTTCTTTGCCCTTGAGTTTTGCAATTTTATTTTGAGCACAATTTATCCTGTGCCTTGCATACCCAGAATATCATCTGGGAAGGAAGCAGCTATGTGCCTTTCCTGGGTGGGTCTGTCACCACTCTGTATCTCCAAGCAGAACCTGTGTGATGGAGCATTCAAATTGAGGGAGCCAGCAACGAGGTGCAGCCAGTTATGACTCCTATTAGCATACAGTGCTATGATGCATGTGAACCCAATCTCTTGACCTTTTTCAAATATGAATTCAGTGCCATGTGGGTATAACCTGCTGAGTGACATTACAACCAGTCTCCATTGCTGTGTTCAAGCAAATATGACCCTAAGAGCTGCAGGTGAATGAAAAGGGAGTAAAAGCACAGTTGTTACCAACCTAAGCCTCCACCAAACCAATAGGAGAGCTCTACACTTATAGAATAACCAGCAGCCAGCCAAGAGGTTTCAGCAAACACCAGCAGGATGCCATTCAGAGGAACAAATGCCATTTCTTAAAAAATAGATCACAGACTGATGGGGAGTCTACAGATACCAAGCCACACTGCGAGCAGCCACAGGAGTTGATTCTTCTGTCAAAGTGTATCAAAGGAAAGGAGCTGCAAAGGGGAAGAGCACTCTAAAGGCTTGCAGAGACAGAAGGTGGTCATTTCAGGTTACTGCTATTGAGAGGAAGTATTGTGCATGTGCTGTTCACTTTTAGCACTCAATTAATATTTTAAAGACATTCTCGAGCACTTCTTATAATTTTATTATTTTTCATTTCTACTGTTTTAATGCCCTCTGAGAACCTTGAAAAGCCAATGTCTTTCCCTATTAATTTTGTCCTTTTCTATTTGACACACTCATTTATCTGAGTTTCATAGCAAGGCTCAAATTAACGTCTTTTTCTTTCCCTCTTGCTTTCCTGTTTGGAAAGTCTGTCTTGCTTCACATGCAGAAAATAAAATATCTTAAAGTGAACAGCATAGCACATTACAAAGAACTCAGCAACTACATCTCTTAACTTCTGAAGTGCTAAGGCTTGGACAACTGGCCCAAGCCAGAGTTGACCTATAGATGAATCCTGTATATTTTATAACTGATAACCATTGTGCTAATAGGTGTTATACTAAGTGATAACAAACCACCTATTCTGATGCAAAAAGTGTTGAAGTATTGAAGCCTGAGCAACAGCCCCGAGACGAAGCTGCTAACTTAGTACGTAGTCATTAACAAAATATGTATGCTCATTAATGAAAGATGTAGCTTAGATATCATATACTCATTACTGGTGATGAATGTAATGAAAACATGTCTATCCTGAATGTATCTTTCTACTTCTTTACATAGGGGCAAGTTAACAAGCCTATGGAGCCAGCTGTCCAGCCTTGGGACCAGACACGTGGCCTTGTTCTAAAAAGAACATAAATAAATTAGATAAGAAGGGAAACTCCCCGAGCTTCTCCCTTGAACCCTGGCCAGGCTTTGGGAGAATCTAATGAGACAGTGAAACCAGATGTTCCACTCAAAACAAAGGTGCCAGCTATTCTGGCTTGTCGATCTCTGGTATATAAGGCTGGACCCACTTGCTTTGGACTTTGGAAACCTCACATACGGGTGGAGGCACCGCGTAGGATTTCCCACGTGCCAGGACAGGCTCTGCAAACCCTCGCTGTAACCAGGGCTGCCCAGTCACTGCGGGGCTGGGTGATGGTAACGTATGCAAGTGGTGATGGATCTTTCTTAACCACTATTCTCTCTCAGGTAGTAATGATTTGATGCATTACCCTGTATTTTCCTATTTCTTTAAGTGCACTATTCTGTCTTTTATTACTGTATGTTTTCTGTATTATTCCATTACATTATTTAGCTATTTTGAGTAAAATATGCCTACTCTTTTCACTCTGGTGTCTGAGTTTAATTGGTAGCCCTAATCAGCAAGTTAACTTCCCTGGGCATGATCAGGAACTGAAGAATATATCCCACAATAAGGTATGTCTGTAACAGCAGCCATGAAACAAAGGGTAAGGAAATAAAAAGATACGTACTGGTTTCCGATAGCTTGGGTCCAGGCATCCTAGCATTAAAATTTAAATTGTCAATTAAAAATGTCAGAGCACACAAAGTCAGCCTGAGCAAGCTAGGGATCTCACTACAGAATTAAGGTAGAAATACCAAATCCAAAACTACAGTCCTGAAATCCTTAGTTTAGCACCTGCCTAATTGAAGGTACCTAAATCCTGGGTATATTCCACTTTGGATTTCCAAACTATGTTCTTTTTACAAGTGACAACAGTTTCCTAATCTGACAGATGCTTTCTATGCCTAGAACTGCCTCACTCAAAAGAAACTGACACTTTCAAGGCAAACCAGTATGCAAGCAATCCCACCTATGCCTGTGAGGGGCCAAATCCAACAGCGTCTGTCACGGTACAGTTAAAACACACCAGCTTGGATATTTGGTGAGACAGTCTGTAGGCACCCACTTTGGCAAACAGATTATGTGGCAAAACTCTCCTAGCAGTCAATGAAAAAGGCAATTCAAAGCAAAAAGCAAACAGGCGCTGAACTGTATTCAGGAAGAGACTGTCTCTCTGCTGACTACTGCAGAAGCCTAGCTAGATAATTTTGCTGGCTAAATTAAATGCCTATAGTAAAGTACTAACGCCAAGTGATACAGTTACCCTTTGTCCTAAAATGCAGAGAGATGGTGAAACTAGCATTCAGTAACCTTTCATTCAATAGGCTTCTCTCAGCCAATTCCCTGGGCTGTTTATGCTTTGTGGCCCCTGACTGCTGAATGTAAATTGCACAAATGCTGCTCTAAGCAGAGAGTAGATGTTAATACTCCTCCTTCTGCAGGCATGCTTAAGCTATCTGAGTCATGGTCTCACTTGTGCTATCTCTTTTCTTGTGACTATTGAATCCTTTTCTACATAGTGGATCAGCTTCAAGGGCAACGTTAAGATTGCTGTTGAGATTGCAGCCCCACTCAGATTACTTTATGATTCACATCACTTTCTGGTGCTAGAGAGAATATGTATGAAGCAAAGGAGCAGCTCTACAAGTCTATCGCTCCTGCCCAGCTCTGGTTTAGAAATAGACACATGCTCACTTCTTAGAGGAGCTGGTTAGAAACACTTACCGTTAGGAAATATTTCTTTAGAGGGGAGATGCCTGTTTACAGGTCTGAGCGACATGGTAAAGAGTAAGAGGGTGGGATTTCAGGCACAACATTTATTTTTTATTTCCTACTTATTAGTTAAAGCAGTTCGCTCCTCTCATTGTGTGATTTTGGATGACTTTGAGCAGCTTAACCCACCACACACAATGCATAGGGACATAGATTAGTTACCCAAAGATCTGTTTGCAGCACATACCTTGCAGATATTTATATTCTTTATCAGAACTACACGCAGTGGAAGCAGTTACTGCAAGCCATCTTCTTGTCAAGAACAGATGACTGTAAGAGAGCTAATACGTGGATAAGCGGGAGAAAGACTGGCAGAACAATGAAGGCGAGAAAGAGGGCTGTTAAGGATTGCTGAGTTGCCTTGCAGCAGGTATTATCATCTGAAGAGGGTGTGGATTTGTTAATCCCAAATGGTCAAAAGAAACAGCAGAATAATTTTCCTTCACTTAATACAGCAGCAATATTATGCATTCTCTAAACCAGTATGTGATAAAGTAACCAAACACCAAGACAGAGACTCACAAAAGGATTAAGCTTAGAAGTTTGTTTATTACCCTTTCCCTTGGAGCATGAGTTCTAAGTAAACCATGAAACTTCTAATTCCATGAACACTTAGGAAAGCACATGGTTTCCCAGCATTCAGATAAAGATCATCTTCCATGTAACCTTTGATGTCCTCTGAATCCTGGGGTCCAAGAATAGCTATCCTGGCATCATATAAATTGACTTACTTTACAATTTGACATACCTCATGGAGGTGGCAAAACTATGGTTTATCCTCCAGTGCAGTGAGGAAAGAAACCTTCACACCTGTATTTTGTTTCAGTTTCCTATTTTAATGGAAAAAAAAATGTCTGCTTCCCTTTGGTTTATGACACAGGTAGGATATCACCAAACATCATACATTCTTATCGTAATAAAACTAGTTCACTATCTTTTAAAAATCAAACTCACAAATAAAGCAACTGTTCCCCGTTACTCTTTATATTTATTAAAACATTAAAGAAAGAGTGGATTTTATTGTCTAATATTCTTTTTCCTAATGCCTGCATCAGAGACAGATTTGAAGATGTGCTATCACGTTAAACATAACACAATAACAATTATTTTAAATATCTTTTCTATAATAGACTTTGGTCCTGAAAATTAATCTTTTAGAAATAAAACTCCTACAAAACCCTGCTATTACTGTTTCTTTTCCCTAAGATATTTCTGAGTAGTTAGCATTTGTCTATGTGCCTTACTTATCACCTACTTTTAAAAGCCATTATAAACTTTTAAATATTTTTTAAATAGTTGTCTCATTTTTTCATAACTTTTCCTTATATAATACATTCTCTTTCTATGCAGAAAATGTGCCAGCTGTTGTCGGCAAGGATCTGTGCAGTGTATTGTACAGGACTTTATTCTTGCCCTTCTACTTAGAAGTAAGAAACTGCTGTTGCAGAAATGTGTTGATCTTTGGGAATAAACCACCCTTCCAAAAACTGAAGATTGGATTGACACTTTTATACAAATTTAAGCCACCAGAGTTGAAATAGAAAGGTAAGGGAAGAGAAGCAAAAAGTGACTGTGTCTCACAAGCACGTGAGCTGAATTTTATCCCGTGGCCTTCACTCTGCACTGCTCTCTTTATTTGCAGAGGACTCACATTTTTCAATTTATGATTATCATTATCCAGTCTTAAATGGATTACTCCAAAAATTCTGTATAAGTAACAGTTTGTTCTATGTGAATAAATACACTCTTTAGTTTCTATCTTTCTTTTCCTTTCTTGAATAGAACTGAAAAGACATTTTCCTAAACTCATTAACACTCTTCTAGTAGTACAAGAATGTACAGATGACCCCTGGAAATATCCCATATTAAAGCATGTGAGGAGTGGTGTAGTAAAGGATAAGCATCAGCAGGGAGGATATATCCAGACATCTGAGCACTCTCCCTCAGGTACCCTTTTCTCTTGGCCTCTAGAGTAATATTCCGTTAGCCAACATATTTACTTCACCCACCTTACTTGAAATCACAACTGGAAGAGTAGTAGTGCTATCAGGAATTATTCTTTATCATGAAACATGCAATAGAATGAATTTTTTCTTTGTTCCTGTATTCAAATAGACACTTGAAAACATTGACTTCCATTCAAAACCAAACCAAAACAAACAAAACTACCATCAACTGTGGAACTAATGAAGCCCAGTCTGATACATCTCAATGCCCTCAGGGCCTTCTCAGAACACCACAAGAAATCCTGACTCTTACAATCATCACACATAAAACCACACATAAGACAGCAAGCTGACTGCTGCCACACAGGATGTGCAATACATGTCAGTGCTGTCAGGCTTTTTTTCACTGGAGACAGTAACATTTTTTCTCTTTGCATTCCGCTTACTGATTCTGGGAGGGAAAAAAATGTTAAGAATGTTGAGATCTCAACCCTTCTTTCTAGACTGATCGAAATTGGCTGGCTAGGTTCAAAAATTATTGGACAGAGTGATGCACAGACAGAGAAGTCTTAAACTATCATTTACTTAAGCAACTCAGTAAAAAAAGTTTTAGAGATATGAAGAAAATAGTTTGAAATGTGACTACAAACACACCGAGACCTTAAAAGAGAGAGACAAGTCTTTTGAAGGTGTTACATATTTGAGTTCTATATCTAGGCAAGAGAAGGCCGATTAAAAATATTTTAGGAATGGTAATACTAAACATGACACAAGAAGATCTTCATAGAATCTGACTGGCCATTTTGCTTCACAAGTAGCTTTACTACGCTCAGAGAGGAAGGATTCCAAAGCAGCTGTTGCTTATAGGGGCTAGGTATTGAGGTTTCTCATAAGTCTAGCTTGTGCCTCCTTGCTTAGGCAAGAGCTTACATTTCTAGTAAAGGTAGTATTCATCTATGTGCGATGCCCTTTCAGTAGAGTACAAAGAAGACTGTAAAGCCTTTAAGATTCACTGCACTTGCTATTCTTCTTAACTACTGCCCTATTTATAAAGATCCAATTACTCCAGTGGTCTTGTTTGCAGATATTAGGTCAACAAACAACAGGATAGATACAATTCCATGTGACTTCAGTAACCAACATGAATATATCATTCTGTAAATTATACTCAGAGGAGCACTTGCAAAATTCTATGAGCCTAATGTGATTGTAAGATTATTTGATGAACTACATAAACCACACATATTCATATAAAAAAATCATTAGCAGGTCATGGATAATTCACAGATAGAAAAACTGATTAAATCCCAAAGCAGTTATATACAACGAATGTCTTGACCTGCTCTATTCAGTACATGCATATTGCAGAAGTCAAGTATATTGGCTCTTTCCTGACACTTCATAGATCTTGACATATATTATTCCAAATTTTCCATAGATTAGAGTAAGAAAAAGATGTTAAGTTAACAAGCTGCTTCTGAAAACTCTAGCAATTACAGTGATTCATAAGCCAGACTCTGAAAATCCTTCACGGGTTCCATTAAAATTTACTTTAAATCTTTTATTGAATAAGCGATGGAATACAAACCCAATGGTGTTCTACATTTTTATTGGAGAAATGCCTTCACTCTTTCAGAATAGCAGTTTACAGGTGCTCATTTGACTCTCTAGCCAAGTAAATTATTATAGGGTTATTTAGAGTCCTGTTCCAGTAGAGTTACTCAATGTGTGAATGCCTATTGATTTCAGTGGAACTTACATTACACTATCTGCTCTGAAGTCCTATTTCTTTCTTTTAAAATCCTCACTGCTGTGTTTGCTCATTTCATTATTGGTTCACATCATTGTGACATTAGAGCTAACATATCCAGAGTAAATCTATGAAATGAGAGAGACTACAAATCAGAATGCTAATGATAAAGATGGTCACTCACAAAGAGAACACTTACCTATTTTCTTTGAAGACTGCCTGGTATGAATAAACCTAATAAGTAAATGACACTTAAGAAAGGTTAACTCTAATATACCATATAATCTTATTTGTATCCATTGTTTTTACAGAAATCTCCTTGCAATGTAAGCTTAACTCTATTTAATAATTAAAATTACTTAAAAGCAAAATTGACTACTTACAGGTACAAGCCCTGATTATGTTAATTTAAATTATAAATGCTTTTTCTTCAGTGCAATCATGTATTTTTAAGTCTTTTAGACAATCATGCTTCAAGCACATTTGGTATGGAGTATATGAACTGATAACTTTCATATGGTAATGAGTTTCCAATTTCATGTAAATCTTTTTTTTTTTTTTTTAACTGAAAGCATTTATCTTTTATTCATTACATAATCCTCTTTACATACAATGGTTATACAAAATATCAGTAATAATCTGTTTCATCCTTTTGATTGTTTGAGAATTTTATGCAGACCAAAATTTGATTTTCATGTTTTCTGACTGCAAGGCTTTCCATATTTTGCTTGGTTCATTTGCTGCTCACACCCAAATTGGGAAACTCTGATGTAAACACATGCAGGCCCTGCTTCAGTAGAAGTACTTAAAGCACCTGTATTTAAGGCTGTCTGTGGCTTAAATGTGCCTACTTGAGTGCTTAAAGCTAGTCAAGGGCTTATGTGCTTTGCTGCATCTTAAAGAAACTTGATTTTATATTCAAGACATTATAGGACAGCCATACGACTCTACTCTGAGACAATACCATGTTAATAATCAGCTGGGTTCCATGTATATGAAAAGAGTCCACTGAAGTGCTAAGGCTTGGACAACTGGCCCAAGCCAGAGTTGACCTATAGATGAATCCTGTATATTTCATAACTGGTAACCATTATGCCAACTGGTATTATACTAAGTCATAAAAAACCACCTATCCTGATGTAAAAGGTGGAAGTGTTGAAGCCTGAGCAACAGGCTCTGAACCGAAACTGTTAACCCGGGATGGAATCCTTAATGAAATATGCATGGAGGGTGTAGCTATCTGCAATGTATCTTCCCCTTCCTTTGTATGTGAATAGGATAACAGAGTCATGGAGGCCGGTGTCTGCCTATGTGACCTGATGTGATGTAGCTACTTTGAATGTATCTTTCCCCTCCATTGTATGTGAATAGAATAACAGAATCATAGAAGCGGGTGTCTGTCCCAGACACCTGATGTGAGACCTTGCGCATAATCCCATCAGATAGAGAAACTCCTCTGACTTCTTCCTTGAGTCCTGGCCAGGCTCTGGGAGGAACCTCATGTGAGACTGAAACCAGGCATTTCCGCTTAAAACAAAGGTGACGGCTCTTCTGGCTTGTTGATTTTTAGGTATATAAGGCTGGACCATGACCAAAAGCTGACATCGACTTTGGCCGCCTCACCTACGGGTGGATGCACCACGTAGGATTTCCCACATGCTGGGACAGGCTTTCCAAACCCTCGCTGTAACCAGGGCTGCCCAGCCACTGCGGGGCTGGGTGATGGTAACGTATGCAAGTGGGGATGGATCTTTCTTAACCACTATTCTCTCTCTCAGGTAGCAATGAATTGATGCATTACCCTGTATTTTCCTGTTTGTTTAAGCACACTGTTCTGTCTTTTCTTACTGTATGTTTTCTGTATTGTTCTGTAATATTATATTATTTACTGTAATAGTAAAATATGCCTGCTTTTCTCATTCTGGTGTCTGAGTTTAATTGGTATCCCTAATCAGCAAAACATCCAATCAAGAATCAGCTCTTTGTATATATCATCTACAAGCTATTTACCATCAAATCTGTTGAATTTTTTTAACCCTTTTTGTGGTAAAAATAAGAGCATCATTAGTTACTGTTTAACATTCTCAGAATACCATTAATTGCTGTGCTGGGCTCTGGGATGCTCTGACAGTTCAAACAGATGCTTGAGGCTCTGCAAAGCCTCAGTAAAGACAGCAGAAATGGGATTCAACTCACCTCACTCTAAATGTACAGATCTAAGCCAGCCAGTTATTTCTTCGTTGTAGTTACTGGAGAAATAGGTTTATCTATACAATTATTTATAGCATCAAAATGCTAGTAAGGACCACATATCCCCTAAATCATGTTTCTGCTTCTCTCTGCTGACCATAGCAAGAGTCTCCATGGCCACACTAGTTAAGGCCATGACACTGCTAATGACTCCCACCCTGCTGGGAGTCTCTCACCCTCTCATTTTTTTTTCTTGAAGTATGATTTTTCCTTAAAGTATGTTTAAATATTTTTCCATCACTTGAAAGCACTTATGTTCTGATGGAGATCCATTAGTCCAAAACTTTATGAGAGCTCTTAAACATGTCAAAACCTCTATTGCTGAGGGAAAAAAACATAATGTATAGTCCAGATAAAATGATTGAACTATTATCACTAGTCCAAACGTTGGAACCCTACCTGGTTTATTATCCAGTAGTCTATTATCATTTCTCCTTCAGAAAAGACTCCAAATAATGTCCTTTAATGTTTCCATAAAAAAATAACAGAATTGCACTGTGTACAAAGTGGGTTCTCCAGATGCTAGATGGGTATGCAAACACATCAGAGGTTTGTTTCCTACCTACTTGCTAGGTGGTTGGTAATTTGTCTGACAGTCAGTTCTAATAAAGTGACCACAGTTTTTGCAATTCATTTTCAGGCACAAACAGTTCACAAAGATAAGGTCACTGTCTGAGAACTGAAGTGTCAGACCAATCATCATTCAACTTGCAAACTGTGCCTCTAAAGAGACCAGTGTGATTTGAGACTTCAGGGTTTGTTTTTTGTTGTTCATATTCCTGAGAAAATCACTGTGGAGATCATTTGTTCCAGAGCCTGCACAGCCAGAACTCCAGCACAAGGAACTTGCAGAAGGCATGACCACCAAATGCACTGCTCTTTTGTTCACAAAATAGCACCTTCCAGAGGTCAAAGGAAAATAAGTCTGATAAACTGATGCCAAGTCATACTTCACTGCAGAGATGGTTGACTGAAAGGGGCAAAGTCAAAAATCTATTTCAAGCTTGGATCATCCAAGTACATCCTCCACAGCCAATTTCCCAAATACAATACAGGAAGAGAAAAACCCCAGTGCCTGCAAGCCGCTTAAGAGACTGAAAGGAAATCTAGGGCTGTTTGTTGACAATAAGAATGCTTAGCTGAAGGTTCAGTCATTGGTTTATATGTGTTTTCTTAGGTTTTGGTTGGTTTTTTTTTTTTAACATGCAAACACAATTTTTATGACCTTCTTTTGAAATTAAAATGATGATCCATATGGCTATTTAAAGCTGTTTTTTAAATAGGCCATTATGCATCTTCCATTGCATGCTAAAGATTCTCATAAAACTGGACTGGAATCTAAACTTTTATAGGAACTTAGATGATACTATGCCAGCTGTCCTACTTTTTAATTCCCTTTTACCTATAGGAATGAGGTTCTGGTTAGGGAGCCTGCACTCTGCACATACATTACAAAACTTACGTATGAAAAAAACATCAACAGGAGACAGCATGGAATGTCATCTACATTAGCAAATTGTAAAACACAGCTAAATATTCATCATTACCTATCTCTCTTTCTGTAGTTCATTGCAGAATCCTGGTTTACTTATATCTGAAAAGCAAAACAGACAGAGTCTTGAGTCATTTTTGCAAACATCTGGACACCCAGATTCAACACCGTGTACTGCCTCATTCTGTATATCATGAGCGGTTTAGCCAGTAGCCTCACCTACAGCAGAGGATGCAGAGATACATAAATGGAGTGCAACTCTCAACAAAACTCCTGTGCAGGATCTTCTGTTCAAGCTACCAATGACAAAAATCTCCTTTGAAATAAGGAGGCAGCACATTGCTTAAAATCCCACCTTTGCAGCTTTGGTCAAAGTTGAGCTCCAGCCAGGTCATTATCAGTAAAATATTATCACCACATCTAACCTAAGAGCATGCCTGCAGGAAGAAACTGCAGGGTTCAGCAGCTGCAGAGCAGGGGTTAGTTGCTGTCAGCAGTGTCTATTTCATGCTCCCATGTGCACTTACGGTTGTTATTTATGCAACTGGAAAAAAAAAAAAAATCATTCTCATCCTTCCTAGCATTGAGAAAAACTATAGAATAAACCACTTACAGTAGGAAAGGTTTCGTACCTGAATCTGGCCTGATTCTGTCTAGTCAACAGACAGATCAAAAAAAAGCTAATTGTGCCTTTAAAGCTGGTACTGACGTACGTATGTCCGTATGTCCGCTGTTCACTTAACTGGGTCACACACAGCTCTACTGACTGACGAAGATAATTTGATTACACATAGACTGTTCTCATTTGCTCCTATTGTACTTGAAGTGGATATTCTTGTAAAGGTCACTATTTCATTGCACATCTATTAGGTGCATCAGTACCTCCTTAAGTGATGTGGCTAACGTCATCTGGTGGATTCTTTGTCAAATTGCCTGAATTTAGTATCTGTCTATGGAGGCATAAGTCAGACACTCCACAACAGTATCTGAATCTGTCACAACTGCGAACAGTTCTTTAGACTTACAGAGCTCTGGGAGGGAAATAAAATTTTTTGTTACAGATGGAGAGCAAGGGCACAGGCAGGAGATGACTGACCCCACGCCACAAAGGATAGTTGTGCTTTAACTGAAAATTGACCCTGGGTTTTTTATGTCCAAGCCAAGTTCATTACCCTCTAGAGCATCCTCCCAAGTGCAAAGCTAACTGCATATTAGTTAAATAAAAACTATTAGATGTGCAAGTCTTCCTTAGGCACCTGTCACTGAGATTGGTATGTTTAAAATATTGTATGTCACACTAATCTTCAGAGAAAAGTGATTTAAATATATTACCTCATCACATCCACAGACATCTTTTCCATTATCATTTCAGGGGGCTTTAACAAATGGAGGATAGATGGGAGAAAGTGTGTGTTAACATTAAAAATGTTTTTTTCAGGGTCTAGAAAAACATTGTCCAAGGATATGTTTTCAACGCATTCAATATTTATGTGCTATTAAAGAAGATTTTTTTCCCCTTCTCTTATACTTTGGTACTTGCAGCTGTTAATAAATTAGCACATTTCAATTCCAATAAAGTTATCCCATCTGGTCTGAAGTAATTTAATTATTTCCAGAGTGAGTTAAATAGTCATCTTTAAATACAGCTCTTTAAAAAAGTGGATATTTTTGGTACAATTCTACCCTGGCAAAATCAAGAATAAATCTCTTGAATCTGAGTAAAATTTTGAAGCCATGTGAATTACTGAAATACATACAAAGCCCAAAATAAAGCTTGTGTAAATCCTAATAAGATAAATCCTAAATCCATAGACATAGATCATATGGAAATATTTCACTAACGTAAAATGAACATTTCAGCCTAGGAATAACAGAGATTAAAAAGTGTTAAAGATGGGTGTTCAGGAAGGTTCTGTTTTGAAGGTTTAAAGATGAGTAAATTTTGAAAATTTTTCTCCTAAAACTTCATTCTTGACTGTGCAGATTTTTCTTGTAAAAGATATTAAAACCAGGCAATTATAAAGTAATGAATTTAAAACCATAAATCAAACAATAAGGAACCAAGTCAAAGAAAATTCACCATAAAAAAAAAACAACAAAAAAACCCCCAAACAAACAAAAACAAAACAAAACAAAAAAACCACCCAAACATAAACACGGCTTGACATTCCTTCACTGTCCAGTTCCTAGTGTAATAATTTACAACAGCCCGAGGTCTGCACTAAGTTGTACCTTGATATCTGTAGTCCAGAAAAGCAGATCTAGCTTCAGGAGACTGGTGGAATGCAAAGGTCCTTAATGAGGAATCTTTTACCCGATAGTTTCCTGTATGCAGAGAAAAACCTTGCCTAGGTGGTTAAACCACCTTTTAAGCCCTTCTGTGGAGAAATGTTAGTGAAAAGGATACAGTGAAAAAGATACACTGAAAATCAACCTTCCCTGTGCAAGCAGACACAAGGACACCACCATCTCACTATTAAACACAGAAGTATTTAACCAGAAAGTTGTTATTTTCTTTTCTGTTTTGTTTGTTTGTTTGTTTGCTTTTTTCCCCTCTACTAAATCACTTAATTTTTCAAGTGTCAATCAATAGGTCAATCCCCAGGCACAGTTTTAACATTTTGGGGAAGTTATTCAGCTTATTAGAATTGTGTATGTGTATTTTTTAAGCCCTGGTGTTTTGCTTTAGGAGTTAGTGCACTCTAATATAAATTACTGCATACATTTATTCCAGGTTATATAAAAATACTTGTTACCTTGAAAAAGATAAACTGCAAGAAAATGTCAAATGACTTCATTGTTAGGTATGGAAAAAGCAGAAGTGTTTTTGCATTAGTTGTGTTCTGCTTTTAATCTATCTGTAAGATACTATAACATAATTGGAGACAAAGCAAACGACGTTGCCTAACCAAAAGCAAACTTACTTAGAATAATTGAATTGAATTTCCATCCAATCTCACTAACGGGTATCCTCAGCATAATTTATGAACATTTCATTTTGAAATATTTATTGCAATTTTTAAAGGTGAATTGTTGAAGATCACTTCAGCTCTCCACATTACTTCTATAATGCTCACACTTTAATTGAGTTTATCCATCAATGTCGTATACTGTTTGGAGAATGGATGCAGGGATAGAACTGTTAGAGCTGCATGTGGAAAGGACTTTGATTTAATTAACAATAGTATCTCTGTAGAGAAGTTAAAGGCTATATTCATTCTGTTCTAATAAATTGGATTCAGGCTCTTTGTTTGGACAGAGAGTGGTGAATGATGTTCAGGTCTATTTCTTAGAAGTGGCAGGACATGAAACAGTGATAGGTTGCAGAATGGTAGTAAGTTCAAACTATTAAAAAAAAAAAAAATATTACCTTACCTTATCAGAAACATACCAGTAGTGCTGTGCTACATACTTGTGAAACACTATTGCTTTCTTGATTCTGTGTGGGTTTCACCTGCCAGGGTGAAAATTAAGTTTCAAAAACAATACTGCAAATATAAGTATGGACTTGAATACATGAGACATTCTCTGTTGTTTTTGCCTTGGCAGTCAACTCACTGAAAAGGCTGAGTTAAGATAATTACTCACGTGAGTTATGCATTCAAAGGAGACCAAGATACTCTGAATGTGTGTTGATATTGCCAAATAAATCTCATTCAGCTTCATGGTTTTCAATACATCTTAGTTTCTTTTGCATTTTGTACACTCCACTGAGCATCTTTAAAATAATAGCCAAGTAAATTTGGGTTTGGAAAAAACTTTCTGGCTAATGCATGAAGCATAGAGTTGAGTTTGGACCATGAAATAGAGAGAAGTTAATGCTCACTTAAATTCTCCCTAAATACAGTTAAACACTAGCACTGGCAGAACGGTTTGCCAGTGTTTAAGGCACAGAATGCAACATTAAACAGGTGCACGTTGAAAGGTATCCTCTGCTTTTTATAGTAACTTCTAATCTGGTGTGTCTGAAGCGTAATAACACGTGACAGAAGCAGCAGTAACAGTGGTTGTTCTCATTCTAATCCAGAAATCTTATGTTTTAATGTCAAACAATGAAGAGCAAGAACCTTGCAGAAAGAGAAATGGAAAACACTATTTCTGAAGTAGAAATACACTAATCAGTACCAAAAGGGAGGACTGGTGATGCTAAACAGAACACAGGACCTGAGGAAAGAGCAAGAGCAACGGATAAATACTTCAGCAAAAGCTGATAGGAGATTCCAAAGTATTGATTCTATCTTTTATCTTCCTACGCTATGTGACAGGAACCAATAAGCAGCAGTACAACATCCAAACCAACACTATTCAACGGGAAGGACAAAGATCAAAGTAGTCTTGAATGTATTTTATCTTTGTTTCCTGATGGTAAGTATTGTTAAATTGAAGTGCAGTACAAATGCATGAAAGCAAAACAAGAGTCATGAATTTGTACTAGAAGGCTATACATGATGTCTAATTAGAGCACCTAACAATATATTAGCTTAAGTTAAAAGAAAGAAAAAGCACAGTATTATCACATGCAGAGGCTGAATCTAATAATTAGTAATCTTACAGTATTTTTGAGTACTTCAGGCCGAATCCTCTCTATGGGGTTTGTTTAGCTTTGTTGTGATTTTGTTTGTTTGCTTGTTGAAAGAAAAAGGTCATAAGCTGTCACCATCAATAAACAAAGATGTTTAGGCGCCTCTTATTAAAGATGACAACTTTTCACCTAGAATAAAAATATTCTATGAATTGAGTAGTCATATGAATGATCCGAAAGTTTGGTTGAGGCACTGCTTGATTCAAGGTAGCTGTAATGAAGTAACAAGCACCACCTAAGAATTATCCCTTTATGCAAGGTAAAGCCAGTTCAGTCTCCAGAAAAAAAAAAAGGTAAAGTAACCTCTACACTGCAGTTAACTGCCATCAGGCATAAGCCATGGGAAAATAAACACAATTATATGTAATCTTCCACAGACTCACTTTTCTATGAGGAAGGCAGAATAAATTAGGGATCTGTTTAATTGTATGAAACCAAGGAATGTTTAGTATCTCAATGAGCATATAGTAGAATGTTCTTGTTGTCCTATATATACAAATTAATAATAGGATGGAAATTCCTATGAATAAATTGCAATTATCCCTTACTGTCAAAGTTTGTTTACCTTCCTGTTGTCTGCACACATCATCGTTTTAGAGGATTTTCTATGGAGCATTCTTTCTAATAAGAAACAGAGACATAAAAGTATCAGAAATATCTTTCTAAACAAATGTCATGTGATTTGGGAAGGAAGAAATTATTAACATCACTAATACACCTTTAGGGAAGATTTTCAGGTAATGTAAATTGTCAAAAGTCATTAAAGGGTCTGTAGTAATTAGCATCAACCAGAATTCTGCCCTGTTCACATCTTTGTAGTTCAATAGTTTTCAACTTTTATAAATCTGCAACCCACCAAATTTTTCAGTGAAGATGCAGATCCAACTCGAACATTTTTCACATACATAGAACATAAATTAACATTTTTCCGCTTTTCCTAATTTGCAATTTCCTTGGAGACAATCCACAGATCCTCACCCCATGAATGATTGATCACAGGTCAAAAAAAGTCCAGTGTCCCAATTATAAGGTACTTGGGAAAGCAATCTCTGGTAACCAGACTGTAGGTACTCTTTGGAAAACTTTTATTTCAGTTCACTCCTTTATTCCCCTCATGACTCTGGACTGTAAATGCTTTAAAGTTTTGTTATTCTTTATATAATTTCAAATTTTCATACACAAGCCACTTAGAAAATATTAGCTTCCAGAAGGTTCAATAATAATTATTATTTTTCTTAATAAAAAAAATGAGTGAGGATGATACACGAGAACAGGTTGCCCAGAGAAGTTGTGGAATATCCATCCTTGTGAGTATTCAAAACCCCATTGCACATGGCCACAAGCAACCTGCTCTAACTGGACCTGCTCGGAGCTGGAGATTGGACGAGCTGACTTCTGGAAGTCTCTTCCAGCTCAGATGATTCTGTGACTGTGCTGGAGGTGACATTATCAGGTGTGTTAGACAATCCTAGACATTCAGCAACTGTGCACATTTCAATCATAATTTTCTAGTGATCTTCAAGCTTCCATGGCTTTACTCATTATAATATTTGTGTGGTCCCATTGCTATACTTTTATAAATTTACCCAACCCCAATTTCCTTCAGAATAACAGCCATGTTAACTGCTCTTCTGGGCTAGATTTGTTTTGAGCAACTCCTGTGTGTATCATTGTCCAGCACTAAAATTCAATGTCGGTGTAGGTCACAGATACCATACTAGCAATAGGTAGATAATCATCCAATTACTGGAAATAGTGGTAATTCTAACAGACTCAGTGTAGCTGCTCAGAAAACAAAGTGTGTTCCCTGAGGGCTGAAGGATTTTGACTTCATTCTTTATGGTTTTGCTCAAATTCTTAAGGTAGCACAAAAGGACTTGGAATAGCTCACAGAGACTTCCAGAAAATAGTCCTAGAAACAGGAAATTAAGTTAATGTGATGCCAATGAAGCTTATAAATGCAGTACTTCTAAGTCCAAAACATAAAAATTTAATGCGTATATATGTATATATTTAATGCACTAATAATGCACTATATTTATTTACACCAGTGTCATCTTGTTTACAGTCCAGACAGTCCTAAGACATAACAGCCACAAGTTAACACCTGCTTGACGTTGAATGTTAATTTAAGACTTTTGTTGTTGCTGGTTTTGTTTTGGGGTATTTTTTTGCATGTAATTGTACAGCAATGGGGTGGACCATTCTGTCTCTAAAGAAACTGTGATTTAGAGTTGAGGACGCATGGACAACCATCATGGCCAGTCATTGTTTCTTCTTTTTTCACTAAATGTAGTTTAGATCACAAAAGTCATGAAAGATATGTAAATTCACCCTTATTTAAGTTGCATAGATTGGATTCTTTGCTTTCTTGAATGCAATGCCATGTTCTTTACAAATTATCTGAGTTCTTTATTTCTCAATGTACAGATTTGCATTTGCTCAGTGATAGCTATGTACTTTAATATTTACTCTTCATCAATCTTAGTTTCACCTGTAAATAGTATCGGAATTATTTTAGATTTTCTTTCAGAAAAACTGAATAACATGAGAATTTTTTCCAGACAAATCCAAATAATTTTTTTCCTCCTAATATTAAAGCTCATAAAGAAGTATTTAGATGCACCAATTGATATCCTTCTAACAGAAACAAAAAGTACAACATTGCTATTGTATAATGCTGTTTTTTCAGTTGAGATGCCCTCTGTTTATAGGTTCACGACAAAAACCCACCAGGTCTACACAACACATGGAAATGAGTCTCAATATTTTTCTGCTGTCAGCAAGCAGTACAGTTTGAAATCCTGTGGCCTCTATCTGTAGTAGCTAGTCTACCTGAAAAAAATAACAGCTTATCAACTTGCTGAGTTAGATCAAGCAGAGCTATATAATTCAAAGTCCCATGTGGAGATCAGTGTGGTTCCACATGATAGAATTTTTCTTTTTTCACTGTTTACTCAAAAAAGTAGGAAATTTCACACAAAATAATTGTGTTAAAGGTTAAGACTGATAAAATGAAAAAATAAAATAAAAGTCTACTGTTTCTGAAAGAGTTGGCAGATGTGGTCGCCAGGACACTTTCCATGATTTAGCTGAAGTCATGGCTAACTGGGGAGGTCCCATTGGACTGGAGTGTAGCAAATGTGACACCCATATACAAGAAAGGCAGAAAGGACGATTCAGGAAACTATAGACCTGTCAGTCTGACCTCAGTGCCAGGGAAGGTCATGGAGCAGGTCATCTCAGGTGCCATTAAAAGTCATATAATGGACAACCAGGGGATCAGGCCCAGTCAGCATGGGTTTATGAAAGGCAGGTCCTGCCTGACAAACCTGATCTCCTTCTACGACAAGGTGAGCTGTTATTGGATGAGGGAAGGCTATGGATGTTGTTTACCTTGACTTCAGTAAGGCCTTTGACACCGTTTCCCACAGCATTCTCCTGGCAAAACTGGCTGCTCGCAGCTTGGATGGGCATATGGTCCACTGGGTAAAAATCTGTCTGGATGGCCGGGCCCAGAGAGTTGTGGTGAACGGAGTTAAATGCAGTTGGGGGCCGGTCACGAGTGGTGTCCCCCAGGGCTGGGTGTTGGGGCCACTCCTGTTTAACATCTTTATTGATGATCTAGACCAGGGGATCGAGTGCACCCTCAGTCAGTTTGCAGGTGACACCCAGCTGGGTGGGAGTGTTGATCTGCTCGAGGGTAGGGAGGCTCTGCAGAGAGACCTGGACAGGCTGGAGCCATGGGCTGAGGCCAACTGGAGGAGTTTCAATCAGGCCAAATGCCGGGGGCTGCCCTTGGGCCACAACAACCCCCAGCAGCGCTACAGGCTTGGGGAGGAGTGGCTGGAGAGCTGCCAGTCAGAGAGGGACCTGGGGGGGTGATTGACAGCCGGCTGAACAGGAGCCAGCAGTGTGCCCAGGGGGCCAAGAAGGCCAATGGCATCCTGGCTTGTGTCAGCAATAGCGTGGCCAGCAGGGACAGGGAAGGGATCTGACCCCTGTACTGGGCACTGGTGAGGCCGCCCCTCGATTCCTGTGTTCAGTTTTGGGCCCCTCACTCCAAAAAGGACATTGAATGACTCGAGCGTGTCCAGAGAAGGGCAACGGAGCTGGTGCAGGGTCTGGAGCACAGGTCGTACGGGGAGCGGCTGAGGGAACTGGGGGGGTTTAGTCTGGAGAAGAGGAGGCTGAGGGGAGACCTCATCGCCCTCTACAGCTCCCTGAAAGGAGGGTGCAGAGAGCTGGGGATGAGTCTCTTGAACCAAGTAACAAGCGATAGGACAAGAGGGAATGGCCTCAAGTTGCACCAGGGAAGGTTTAGACTGGCTATTAGGAAGCATTTCTTTCCAGAAGGGGTTGTTGAGCGTTGGAATGGGCTGCCCAGGGAGGTGGTGGAGTCCCCATCCCTGGAGGGGTTTAAGAGTCCGGTCGATTTAGTGCTGAGGGATCTGGTGTAGTTGGGAACTGTCAGTGTTAGGTTAATGCTCAGACTGGATGATCTTCAAGGTCTTTTCCAATCTAGATGGTTCTGTGATTCTCTGATAGTTCAGATCCGTTAGGCACAAACACTCTAAGGGGAATGCTGCCTTACATAAAATGCACATGCACTGTGTTCCTTTCCCTTTTCTCCTCCCCTCTCTGCCTCCCAGCCAAAATGACCCACTCTCATTAAGAAAAGTCCAAATGCTATGAATGAGTCGGTTTTTCCTTTGGAAAAGAAGAATGGTGATATCAAATCGGGTGGACCTTCTCTCCAGTGTCCTTAATACTGATCAACAGCTGAAGTTTCAGATACAGTATAAGAATAAAGCAAGCATATGGTGAAAAAAAATTCCCCAGAGTCCACTGACTCAAGGGTTTATAAAACTGATGTGCTGACTATTCAAATCAACAGGAGGTGAGCCTTGAATTCAGGAAGTACTACATGAATACTAAGGCTGATGGAAAACTGGCCCAAGCTCGACACCCAAAATCAGTGAAAACT
Source organism: Athene cunicularia (assembly GCF_003259725.1). Taxonomy (NCBI): domain Eukaryota; kingdom Metazoa; phylum Chordata; class Aves; order Strigiformes; family Strigidae; genus Athene; species Athene cunicularia. The sequence goes on from NW_020799099.1 coordinate 808,725, forward strand.
TTCTACTTTAAAATTTGTTCTGCACTAAAATGGGTAAGAAGGGGGAAACAAGGAAATGCTTAAGGTTGCTGTGAAGATAAATCGTTGGGGTTTGTGAAGCAGTTCAATACCACAGCTAAAGCATATTACAAAGGAGCACACAAAGAAATTAGTAATTTTGTACTCTGTGGGGTTTGGATGGCAAAGTATGTAAGGCTTAGGGGCATGTACCATATGATCCAGCACAAGCAAATGTTGAACAATTAACCCCATGGTGACCACTGTACATCTGTGAATAAGTGCATATATAAACTGTATATATACACACACAATGTAAAAGGCAGGGGTCCTGTGGGGGAAAAAACCTCTATGTGAACTGGTAATTAAAACCTTTCCAGCTGTACATTCACTGAGGAGCTGAACAAAATTTCCACAGACTTCCCAATTCTGACATTTGAAAACTTGCTATTCTATCTTCCTTAATGTGTTTCTTTGGGGTGCAAAATACATGCATCTAAATTTACACAAAGTGTGCTGGTTGACCAAATTACTTTTCAACACCCTTTAAGACACAGGAAATACTTTCTCTTTGGTTATGTTTCTTTTAAAGATATACATGGCATATAAACACACTTGAACTATTTTGTTACATTATTTTAAATAATTGCAATAATTAAAGTATTTTAAGGGGGGGGGGATGTTTCTGTGTACTGAAAGGGCTCAACCAATGAATTTCTGATTAAGACTAAATTGTGATGCATGAAAGTTTTGCTTGTGTTTGTTTCCCAAGGACTCCTCAACTGCTTTCCTTTGGCTCCTTTGTCTGTCTAGACAAAAGTAAAGTGCTCCCTATTATAACTCACTGACTCAAAGCCTTCAGTGGGCACTTGGGCAAACTTAAGATAAGGGGAACTCGAACAAAAGGACACAGAGATTCCATCTGGGGAGGATGATCTTGCCGATTTAGGAAGAAGACACCTGGACTTCACAGCACATGCTCTGGAAAGAGCAGACACCTTGAAGAAGACCCTCACTCTATTTTTACTAGGCATAGTCGGACTATGTAAATGAATTCTAGGAACTCGTTATCATAAGACACCCCTTTCCAGGAAATCTAATGAATATGTATGATTTGTGTGTATGTAAACTGATGTCCCTTGCTAGTTCTTGGGAGCCGTTATGGTGGAGAATCCCCAGGGCCACCCCAGCACTAATAAAGGATACCTGCTGAACAGTTATATTGGATTCTGACTGTGGAGTCAATTTCTTTGTTTCAGTACTCAAGTTGACTTTATTAACAATCTTTATCTAGGTACTAAGAATTTTTAATCTGCTTTTTAATGTACCCAGTTAAATAATATGACAACATAAAACTAGGCATTCCTCTTCATATGGTTGATTCTGAAACAATTCACAATCAATAAGCATAACTCTGCCTCCTGTCTACTGTAGAACAACAATGAAATTCACTCTGAAAGCTCAGGTACTTAATTCCTGAAAAGCTGAAGTGTAAGAATAATAAGCAGATGACATCTGACATCTACTTCCCACAAAAAGGGGGCTATTGAGAAAATATTCTCCTTTTCCTATGGAGCATTTTGACATATAGCTTAATTCCTTAGTAACGTTTCCAAAGGCATACTGAAACCTCCAGACTATTTAAACATTATGTCAGACCCTGCACTGCTGAGCCTTGACCTAGCCTGTCCCAACTATGGGATTTGCTATGTGCAAGATCAGCTTACAGAAAGTTGCCTTGGAGCCCAAGATAAGTATCAGTGCAAACCATACAAGTCACCAAATCCCCACAGAAGATCTGCACAAGCCCCAAGTGATGTGAAAAGACCTATCCTCGATTTTGTTACTGAGATAAATTTCACTCCAAGAGGAAACATTGCTAAGAGCAGTGACAAGCAGAAAGATAAGTCTCAAATCAATTTTATATAAAGGATGTTGAATCCTTATTTTATTTCCAGATCTTTTGAAATGTCTATCTTTGGACACGTGCTTATGTATACACTTCCCCTTCTTAAATCAGCACAGAGTTTTTTCACGGGTTTTACTTGACAAATTTCCTCTTCTGAAGTCTTGCTTCACCCCTCAGGAAGTACAACAAAAGCTCATAACATCATATTGCAAACTTTTAAAACTATTATTTAGATTGTTTGGGAGAAAAGTCTGAGTTATAAGAAACCTAATCATTAGGAAGCCTTTGGGTGCATTCTGATTCTAGACTTGTTCCTGTAAAAGTCCAAGTTTCACTCCCAGGGAATGCAATAAGCCAGAAACATCTGAGTATACAAGGCAGCAGCATCTTCCCAACCAGCATCAATACAGAAAGAAAAATGAAAAGTAGACTTCAGTACATGAAGAAGCTAAGAACTGCTGTCTGTGTGTGGCCCTCATTCTGCTATAGGTTCTGCTTCCAAGATATTGCAAATATTTGCTTTTACTTCTGTGCTATAGTCAAGTCAAAACTCAGGTCGTTACTAAAATGTCACTAAGCAGTGTTTCTGAGGATATACATTTGAAAGCTATGACTAAAGGTATGATTGATTCGTCTGACCTTTCCATGTTACTGTGAATACAGATATTCTAATGGCTAATGCAGGAAGCTACTGCATGTGTCACACTACACTTCTACTTGTTTTAACCTCCCAGTGTACGTATGTTTAAAAGTACCAAAATGCCAGTACCAGAAAAATAAATGTACCCAAAAACTTTAATGAAACCTATGACATTTTTTGTTTGCTTTCACCTGGAGATCACAGGTTAAAAGATTAAACTGAAGCTCTTCAGTAAGCTGCTTGTAAAGCGCCAAGAAGGACCTTACAAAATAAGTACATATGCACTCCTAGCAGACATCTATGCCAAAGAATGCAGAGCAATTTGCAGATAACAACCCAACTTGAAAAGAGCTAGCCTGGGCTTCCAAGTCTCAGTAGCACGAAGTTCCTGCAGGCACATTTTTCCTGCTGAAATGTGATTTATCTTGACTCACTGTACTCCCAGTGGTTCACCTTGTCAAGTAAAATGGTGTTCACTGTGCAAGGGACGTTGCAGCCTTTCCCTCTGTTCATGTATTGCCACGACTGTGTTTTGACTAAGACATCACCTCTCCACTGTTTGCCCTATTTGATGTTAAAACTAACACTGACTATCATACACAGAAAGCAGGACAGGTATTAAGAAATAAAAGCAAATCCCCTTCTAACCATAAATGCTTGTTGTGTGACCTAGTGATCAGTGCTTAAGAACACGCATGCACATTTCAAAAATGTTACCACTGAAACATTATCAATCCACCAACACAATTCTGTATATGGCTGTGGGTGTGCGCTGGTTTGCTTATGGGGAAGCATTTTCTAGGTAAATAAATTGCTTCTTCTTGAGCTGACAAATTGATAAAGCATACAAAGCAGCTAGAAACCACCCAATAATAGAATATAATCTCATAAACCCAGCCTTCATTAGGAACAACTCAGGAAAGCATTATACTGTGTGTAGAGTAATTTAAATTGTGAGGTTTTTGATAGAATAATAGAGGTTTGTCATATTTATAATATGTAGGTAACAAAAAATCTTTCAGTCCTAAAATATTCCTTAGATAATTTAAATGCATATAATTTTTTTCAGTAACAAATTAAAGCTTGGAGACTTGGAAATCCTGTCTGGTGAACAAGTTTAATAGTTTGTGTAGATGAAGAGGGATTATGTGCCAAGGAACAAAAGGAGAGGTTGACAGCTTTAACCCACCTTCTCATTCTCAGAGTTCTAAAGCTGGTCCTGACCCAATTCATGGCCCTGCTTTATGCTATAATGTGTTATCCTCTATTGCCAAGAATAACTGGAAAGCAACAGCAAACCAATAACAAGTCAGAAGTAAGAGGATGGGCAAATCATCCTTTTATGAGAGAACTATCTAATAGAATAGGTATTCTCAAGTGAGATTTCTGCTTTCTTTCCTGCATTGAATAAGTAGAAAAAATTCAGGGTCAAGCATGAAATCAAGCACCAGCTGTTGCACTGGCACCTTGGAAATAAGAATAGAGTTCTTCGGTTTGGTCCATAGCTTTTTAACTGAATCACAAAATTATTTCAGTGAAAAAATTTAAGAGTCTGATCCTGCTGTCAGATGACTCAGTGACAATGTTATTGTTTTCCTTTATGGGGCAACCAATCAAAATTTTAGGTGTTATTTTCTCCATTTATTCACCTCCAAAATTGTGTTCACTAAGGAATAGTTCCCATGTGGTCTTCCATGTATACTTAAGTGACTTGCATAAGTTTTTCTCCGTAGTCTTTATTTTCCAACTTCAAAAACCTGTAATGATACTTTCCTACCTCAATAGTCCTATACATACTTAACTGGGATATGCATAATTAATCTGTGCCATGTAATATTCACTCACTGGTGCTGAGTACAGAAGCAGAGCACTGATTTCACTAGGCCATTATCATATATTTAATGCTAGTTGGTAGTCAGTGCTTCACGGGAAGATCCAAAATGTTGCACACTGAAAGAACTGCATCAATAGACTGTAACATGAACATCTTCAGAAGGCAAGCACTTGAAAACATCTGAGAGACAAGACAACCTTCCTTCTCCCAGAACTGAAATTCCAGGCTGAAAAATATTTTTCAGACAGATCACTCTATGCTGTGTATATGATACAATCAGTTAAGTTTTAGTCACTACACCTTGAAATGTAAGAAATATATCTTTTTGCTAAAGAACAAGTAAGAAATGTTTCAAGATTAAGGAAAGACAGACTATTATCTAAAACTGTCTGCAGCTTTTGTGGATGTCCCTGAGTTCAGTCCAAGCGAACGTAATTAAATTTTAGCTGGGGCACACCAACTTCTCTTAAATGCTAACCCAGAGTGATAGCCTAGTTTATACAGCCCCCAGTTAAGTATATGCTGAAGCCCATACTTCATAATCTGTGTTATCTTTCCGCATTGTTTTTCCTAAATCTGAAAAAAAAAGCGCCACAAAACATCCTTACTTTTCACGATGAAAAACATAATAGTCACAGGGAATAATATTTGTTCCCGGACAAATGGTACAGTCACTGCCTCATACTTGTGGGGCAGCTGATGGTCCATTCCAGAGAGCAGTACAGGTTTCATGGACTGTCAGTGGGCCATATAACATTGATGTCCAAGCATAGATGGCTACAAAACATCAGATCCCATTAATAGTTATATATTGTTCATAGAGAAGTTTTGTTAGATTATTTCAAAGAATTTAGTAAATTAAAATTGTTTTCACCCTCTGAGACTAGAACAAATAGATTCATGTTACTAAGGAAACCTGTCTGTGCAAGTGCCTAGATAAGGAAATAGCAACAAAAAAAACCCTAAATCCATTGTTAATAAGGTTATTTTCTCTCATAATATTTGTGGCATATGCTAAAAGCATGACTATATTGTTACAAAGGCACTCACTTGGATGACCTACATAACTCATTCATGGCTTTACTGCTTATGAATCTTTGATACATCTGTCCAAAAGAGATGTCTGTAAAACATTTACACCACACCTTGCTACCCAATGTTCTGTTTTTTATGATAAATGCAAGTTGTACCTTAAAGTAGCCAGAATTTCAATACATGAGCTTTTCAATACTGAATTAAATTTTTGCCACTATCTTCTTATAAAAACAAACTGCAAGATCCTAAAACAGGGACACACTATAATAAATCTCAAACATTCCTTAGGCAAATGTACAAGTATGTAACGGGGATCAAAGCTGAATATATAAATCCAAGATGTGAAAAAGAATGAAAGAAAGTGTCTAAATTCACTGGCAGACAATCTACCTGTCTGGTAGACAGGTAGTCAGAATACCCACTAAAAGATGAAGAAAGCATATAAGGGGGAAAATAATAATTTCATACTAAAGGGGAGAAAAAATTTAAGCCAAAAATCCCTTAAACAAAACCCACTATGTACAATGCTTTTAATATCCCAGAGCCTATCTATGAATCCATCAGTCAGTATAAGGAAATATGTACAAACCCCAACTAAAACAGTAACATATAAAGATAAAACCAGTATATATTTACAGCAGAATTCTCAGATACAGCCATGTCCTGTATCTATGGAGACAAAAATAGGTTTGTAGGTAGAGTAAAATATATCTTATTAGGTCAAATGCTATAACTGATAAAACGATCAAGCATTCATGAACAGGATTTTTTCTTTGTGTAATTAAAGATGGTATAAATTTGCATCTACATCAGGTGGCCTGCAAAATGCAAAAATATATTAATACTATTTAAAAACCTGGTTTGCTCGTGTCCTTAGGACTTTGTTGCTATAGCAAAACATTTCTACCTAGACATGTCTACCATTTTTATTCTATTTAATACAGTTATTGGGATTTGATGAAAGCTGTATTAATTGAACAATGCACTCATTTAAATTACTCAATTTCTCAACAAACTCAGAAAAAAATCCCTTCTAAATCATATCTCAAGAATACTGAAAATCACCTCTTATTCTTTGTCAGGAATCAGTTTTGGGGGATTATTTTAAACAGAAAAAAAATTTTCACATATAAAATTATATTTTAAATGTCAGTGAAAGCATATCTTCTCCAAACCAAAGAGAGACATAAAAAGTGATCCCATGTTTATCATGCAAAATGCTTTGAGGTAGTTTTGAAAGAGAAGCACTGAAAAGTAATTCCAATAAAAATGTAAGGAGTATAACAGAATGAATAGAATTTTTAAAATGTTTATTGAGCCTAATTATAAATAATTTTTTAAGTGAAACTGCTTTTAGAATATTAAGCAGAAGTTTAATCATCTTGTTTGAAAAATTTAATGAAATATCAGATAATGAAATTTCAGGTTATTAGCAGAATATCATTATAAATTCAAAGTAAAATAAAGTGGTTCAGTTGCCTGTGTGAATTTAGATAGAAAATATTTTGTAATGTAGAAACATTTTAGGCACTGAGCCTGTAAAAGACACTTAAGCTGGCAAGCTTTGAGTGGCTGATAGTCATCTCTGAAGCATTTTGGTCTCATCTAACCACTGCATACTGCAAAAGTGCTTGGCATTGAGCAAATTATATTGTATGGCATAGCCATACAATAATCAACATTTAATTAAAAGTTAAAAAATACAATTTATATAAACAAGTAAACTCTAGGTTACCTGAAGTATGAAAATGTTCCAAACACAGGGTATTATTTTGGCTGTTCCATCTATTGGAATACTGTTGTATTAATAGACCTCCCAGGAAAAACATTGTTAAAACAGAATTTTCATAACAAAGGCATTTCAAACACATTGTTAGTGGAACATATATCAAGAGGTAGCCATTACCAGTAAATTTTGGATTTGTTGCACCAAGGAGAGGAAAGGTGAAGACCTAAAAAGACAAAACACTGCTGATTCCTCAGTTGTACAGATAAAGAATGAAGGAGGAAGCGAGCAGACAGTTTTGACGAGGGTGTAGACATGCTAGAAGGAATGATAGCAAGCCAAATGTTCTTAGTTTAAAGGGAAACTAAATTGTACAAAAGGTAACTAGCAAGAAGGTAGCTTCAGAAGATAGGCTGGAATTTGAATACAGCACAACTTTAGCTAGCGGATGAGGAGAAGAAAGACATGCTGAAGAAGAGACCTTGGCAAAAATTGGTGCTAGCAGAACTGGATTAAAAACACTTTGAGTTGAGGTGTCTGGGATTATGGTTAAGGACATATAATAGTTTATTTTTTTTTCTTTAAGCCCTTGTTTTTAACATGACAGTGATACATTCAAATCTAAATCTGAATAACGACGAGCAAAGCAGGCTGTTGTGTGCTATATGCAACATATTGTATGATGTACCCACAAAATTGTAAGTGAACCTGATGCAACAATCTGTTTGTAACATTTTTACTAGAATAAAATTATGTTTTGTCTCTCAAGATAAAATTAATAAGGGCAAATTTATTTATGCTCCCTCTAAACCGGTAGGCAGAGACATGCAGCCGGTATAGTCATGATAATGTCTGACTCACTTTTCTTCAGTGCAGTAAATTTAGATGAGGTATCCTCTATGCAAATTGAAAACAGATATCTGATCCAAAAGAAAGGGATGTTGTATGAAACAATTTGCAGGGTTGTGTCAGGCCATACTGACTAATGTTCCTCGTGCTATAAATCAGTGTGATATGAAGTCCATCTAAATCAAAAGCATTCTGTTTTTGACTTGCAGTATGAGATACAAGATTATATAAGTGACAGGATGGGTAATAAGTGTTGTAATTGTCCACACTTATTTTGCATTAAAATTCCAATCAGTGGCAAGGTTAGACTCATGCATTCAGTGAAGGATTTTTTTTGCATACAGGAATGACTCATAAAAAATTAACGACAGATGAGCTCTAGAAAACTCAGAGGCTGATCCTGGTAAAGCATGCAGTCTCAGCTGTGTGCCTGAATCTGCTGGCTATGCCAAATAGAGTGAAAATATTGCAAGCACAAGTTCTTGTGACAGTTTCTTTAAGTTCTCCTTTCAGTGCAATCCAAAAGCTGACCTCTGTCACCTTTCTGTCCATCTTTAATATGTTAAGCAAACTTCTTTGATACTCAGAAAGAAAAAAAGAAAAACGATTTGAGGCCTCAGCTCCACAGAGCTTCTCTTGGCACACTAATAGCCAAGTGGAAAGTTATCAAAGGTAGTCTCAAATGTACCATTCTACACCTTGACATTATGTCAATGAGACCGAAGGACACTAATATGTATCAGCTGGGTACAGTCTCTAGACTGGTATATCAAATAAACACAGGCAAAACACACTGTCGTGCCCCTCTCCACACCTCCTGACTTAAGGGCAAGTACAGGAAACAGCACAGTACCTGAGAGGTCACCTCTCCAGTGCTTTCATGAACTCTACACATGATCCACATTGTCCTGCTCCATTATCTGACTGCTTTTCCTTCCTAAATTAAATCTGCATTGCATGAAATGATCAAAGCCAGCATGTAGCCTGATAAGGTTCAATGCATGCAAGAAGCGGATATGTCTACCAGAACAAGGTGTATAATGGAAAATCCCATTTTTCATACAATAGAAAAAAAAAATACAATAACAACTCAAAAGTTTGATTTTGCATGCATTGAACAGTTCCTTGTGCTGAGTGGCACCTCACTCATACAATACTCATGCAGATTTTATGGATCTCCCAAGTGCATAAAACACCACCATTTACCATTGCCAGTATAGCCACCTGATCCAAGGTAGAAGAATTCTTCTACTTATTAGACTGCAATTTTCCTTCTGTATTAGTTAGACTGTAATTTTCCATCTTTGCAAATATGAACAAGTACACGCAGAGCTTCCAGCAAGCAAGTAAAGGCTCTCTTTCAAAGAAGCAAAGTGAGAAGCAGCTATGAATTTGGCAACTGAGAAGATTCTCCAGTCACAGTAGCATAACTTGTCATGTTTGAGGAAAACAGTCTGGATTCTCTTGCTGCCCCACCCTAACACTAAGTTTACCAGCCATTCAGACATGGAGAACAGGTATCAGTTTTGGAGGGACAGGAAGACAGAATTGTTTGGGTTACCCCAATATATTTTACACTTGGATCTAGAATCTCCTGGATTCCAACAGAAACTGAACGAAGCCATATTTTTTTATGTTAAATGTTCAAACTGTTACCTGCCTTGATAAAAACATGTACCCCTCTCTCCATTCAATTTTAATATTTATGAGTTTGCTGTGAGCGCACTGGCATACTGTCCTGTTCCTTGTACTGAATTGCATGTCCTCAAACTGCAGAACCGAGCTAAAGGCTGAAGGCATTACAGCTTTAATGTCACCAAAAATAATTACATAACTGTAATTCCAAACTAGTCATATGTTACTGCTGTCCATATTGTTACATAAGTGTATTTCACTAAGGTCAGAGTATTAAAATCACATAATATTGAAAATATGACCAGCATTTCAGATATACAAATGGTTGTACAGAGTCATCCCAAAGGCTCTCAGACCCAGAACTTATATTCCCCAATGACAGAGTCAAAAAGAACACAAGAATACGAAAATCAAGAAAAATACATATGCTACTTCCTTGAATGCTTTACCATCTTCTAAACATTTTAGAGACAAATTACTCACATCAAAGGTTTCAACGGATGTTGTAATACTGAAAGGATTTATCTTCCATGAACTTTTCTACTCCCCTATTGAACCACTTTTACTACACACAGCTGTCTATGGCAACATATTTCACAACATCGTTACTATTATTTCACAACTTTACATTGTCTTACATGTATTATATTATTTGAGTGTACTTTTGGAGAGCTACCTGGAACCAAAGACGTTTTAATGAAGCATAGCAATGTAAATCAGCAAAGAATTTCAGATTTAAAGCATGAAAACAGTCCCACTCAATTATGTGCCTGTTCTATTAACTTTATGCTCAAGTACTTTGCTAGTGTAAAGCTGAAATTTGTTCATTTATATGGATATTGCCAGAACAACTTGTCCTTCTGGACTTACATCCTGCAAAATACGTACTAAAAAAAAGCCTTAAGTCTTAAAAAAAAACCTCAAGTCAAATGTAATAGTGGACATTTGATTAGTTATCTTTACATATTTCATTTTATTAATTTATTTTTGATCAATGGACTGACGTTTTAAAATTTAAAGTAAATGGGCACCTGCAGTTTTGCAACTGAAATATTGCAACATCATAGAGCGTTAGAAATCAAACCTGAAATAGACTATTATCTTACCATAAATGACAATGACTGCCTTTGCCTTAGCTGAAAGATGGGCCCCCAAAAAGCCAATAGAGCAAACAATGAACAGAAGTTTGATCAAATCCTGAGCAAGGTTCCTTATATTCGACCCATTTTTAATTTAAAAATGTCCTTTAGGCTGTCATATAAAATATAAAATGCTTTAATAAAAGATTCTAGCCTTTAACTATAAGCTGAATGATAATAAAATGTACATGGTTTTTAATGTGGAGATTTTATCATACACGTTGATTTTTATTTATTTTTTTTTTAAATCACAGATTTTAAGATAGTAGAACATGCAAAGTGGAAATAGAGTTCATGGCATGTGATATCATTATCATACATATTCAGTATTAAAGGGATCACAGTGTTCCTGGGCTGGATTAAAAATAAGTACCATCAATGCAAGTTGTTAAAGCCATTTAGAATAATAGAAATATTAACTATAACACATGTTGGGAGAGATACCACTAACTGCATAGTACACAAACATGTCTCATGGTGCAGTGGCTCAGAAAATCTAAAACACAGTCATATGGGATTGATTCTTTCTTTTTTCCTGAGGAAACAGCAAGAGGAGAGGTGCAGAGCTGGTACTCAAAAGTCATCAGTGTTTTACATTCAATAACAGATGTCCAATTATAGCCAAATCAATTACTATTGCTCCGCATTAGGGTGTAACATATTCAGGTCTAACTCACATTAGGCTGTCATGAAGCATATCTTTAAAGTGTTTTGCAGTTGCATGGCACTAATGTTGTACCAAGATGTTTACAAGCACTGAGTAAATTCATATTCATATCACTGGATTTCTGGATTTAGATTGGTGTCATGTACAGTTTATCTGAAGTAAATGTGAACTGGCTGGATAGGATGTGGCTGTGCAATCTTCTTTCTTCCACCACTGGTGGTAGCATGTGCCTTGTTCTGCTGACAAGGAGCTTACTTTGCTGCTTCCTTTTAGGATGTTCAAATCCTTACAGTTTGTTTCGTTTACTTTTAGCGCTTCTTGAATATAGGCATCTTATTAAAAAAAAAAAAAATTCACCTTGCCTTTGAAAATAAGCAAAAATCCAATTACAACCTTAAGGTTAAGAACTTTGGGCTATATCATGTCCTTAACAAATGTGGAAATGGTGATTTTGTGCTCGTACATAAGGCATTAGCTCAGTCACACGAATGCAGCACCATTATAGAGGCTCCTATAGTGTAGTTAGATACCATTATACATCTGCTGCTCAATATTCTTGTTAAAAAACCTTGGCTCTTTCAGAGCTTTGCATATCTGACTTTGTCACAGCACTTGTCCCAAAATGATTGAAATTGAACCTTAATATATATAGGAGAAATCAGAAAAGTTACAGATACACTGCAAGCCTATAACTGTCAGTTCAGAATTTTCATTTTTGATTTATTCAATGTAAGATGAAAGCTGTATCTTTTTTTTTTTTTTTTTCTGACTGTCTCTATAACATCGTAAGTAACGACATATGCCTGAAGACAGTGACAACCAGGGTATCATCCTTGAAAATTCAACACATTTGTTACAGTTCTTACACTGGGAAAAATTCTGCTTAAGTGAATTTATCAAAATAACTGTCATTATAATCTGAAAAAAGAGGGGATTTGTATTTTTACACTTTTAATAATGTTAACTCCTATAAACAATAAATTGACATAATCCCATTGATTAAGTTATCAACATAATATACATCTATAACTCCAGTTCACAAGTAATTTGGTCCCACACTGACATTCCAATATATCCTGCGAGATATATTCACCTTCTTGGTGAACTTACATTTCCAAAAAACAAAGCAAAACATATTAATGACATATCCAAATTAATCTGTAGGTATCCAGATTTTAGGGAAGCCTCAGCTATCCTTTAGTGTTTTCTATGGAAAACTTTCACAATTATTTGCTATTTTATACAGTATTTTCCCATCTATCAGTGTGTTTGAAAATGCTTGAGACAGCTGCTGATCTCAACTGAATATTTAGCAGAAGCTAAAAATCAAAGCATAGTATCAAAGAAGCTTGAGTAACGCTCTCATTCACATATGTTCATTGGAAGGAAAGATCGTTGCCTCTCCAAAACTGGAATGTCTGAAAAAATGTGGGTATGCCAGCATCTGTCTATAACACACCCTGTGTGATTAACTCTGTAGATGGTTGGGTTTGCTACCCAGGAACACAAATCAACAGGGGGAGTTAAAAAAAAAAAAAAAAAAAATCATTGACATAATTTGCACAAAATTTTGCCTTTATACCAAATAGACAATCAGAGTTTCCCACTGTGAACTTTGTACTGATAATTCTTTGTGGGTTGCCAGGTATCAGTTTACAGTCAGCATGAACAAATCAAGGCATTTTATTTCCACCTTGCTGCCCTAACTCATTTTTCAGTCTTTATAAATACCATTAATGTCTCATCTATAATTAAAACCCCAAACCCAGGTATTGCCTTTAATGTGGATCTTTTCCTAGTCCTCACATCACTGAGATATTTTAATCTCGCTCCATCTTCCTACACAAATTTTCTAAAGAAAAGGCTTTCTTGTGTGTGCAAAGAGATGAAATTAGCACCTTGGCCTTGTATCTAACATATTTCAGTCAGTCTTGACCTCTTCCATTTTACACCACGGAAATACACTCAAAATGCTGCACAACAAGTCAGTTTTCCTCATTAATGGCATGTATCCTGCAAACTGTTTTCCTTCAGTGGCTCTCTCCTCTCCTCTCCTCTCCTCTCCTCTCCTCTCCTCTCCCCATATGCACTACTAAAGTGCCACCCTCTTCACCACCAGTTCTCTGTTGAATTTTCAAAGACCCTTAAGGAGTCTCCTTTTGAGGCCATCTTTTATAGTTGGAAACACCTGCAGATTTCCTAGAATCACCTGACTATCTCCTTCCTCTTCTCCAAATTTTGCCAGAATGGTGCTAGACCATGAAGCTCATAAAACTTTTGTTCAAGGCAAGGAGCAGATGGGATGCAAATACTGTTCACCATGGCAAATTGTCCTCTCTCATGATTATATGACCCTATTTGTTTGTTGTAGGTATCACTAATCCTATCACAAATTTTTGTTTCTTGCCATATGAAGGACTTTTAATCGCATGTTTAATCTTATTCCAGACAGTGGAAACATGGACAGAAGACATATATGCTACAGCAAAAACCATCAAGCTATGAATAGTTTTCTGTTTCAGCTGTGCACTGTGAATTGCCATAGTAATTTCAACTTTGAACTGTTTATCATTTTAAAATGTTAATGTCACATCAGCTGATTTTTCTGAACTCCTCTCTTTTTCTAGTGTATTTTTCATTCAAAACAAGTCACTGGCATTTTCAGCTGAAAACATATAGACAAGTAGGAATTTCCAATTCTTAGATGACTCAAAAAGGGCATGACACCAGCACTTCTGACAGTTCTCAGTAAACTACTTAAATTGGTTATCAGCAAAATCTCTTTCAGAGGAATTTCCAGTACATTTTCATGAGACCTTCAATTAGGATACTCCAAGATGATAAAATGACAAATGTATTGAGGCTCCGAGCTTTTCTTCATCAGTAGTTAGTGTTTATCTTCTCTATTATTCATAGACTCAACCCCTCTACAGCTTTCATTCTGTACTTTAATAGCCAGTTTCATTTTTTTATATCATTAGTTTCATAGCTACCAGTAGTCTTAAAAGAATTCCTCAGACAATTCTCACCTCATTTGGCAATGCACACACAATCACCTTTTTTTCCCCCTACCACAACTTCTTATGACACGAAAACTTTTCAAAACTGAAGAATATTTCTACTTTCAACAGCCCTACGCTCACTTTTTACTTACTTTTACGTACTCATTATTTCAATGTTATCACTAAATTTACCACACCCAGTTTACCACTCTTCACCTTCTTCAGCACCTCATGGACTTTTTCTCAGAAAAGCATAAAATTTCAGAGCATTGTCATTTCTCATGCATGTTGGAATCATTTAAATATGCAGCTTAGCCTGTTGTCATACTGGGGTTTTGTGGCAAGGTTTTGGTAGTGGGGGGGCTACAGGGGTGGCTTCTGTGAGAAGCTGCTAGAAGCTGCCCCATGTCTGAGCGAGCCAACACCAGCCGGCTACAAGATGAACCCACCGCTGGCCAAGGCTGAGCCCATCAGCAAGGGTGGTAGCACCTCTGGGTAATGTATTTAAGAAGGGGGAGAAAACCTGTTCAATGGCAAATGTAGCTGGAGAGAGGAGTAAGAATAAGTGAGAGAAACAACTCTGCAGACCCCAAGGTCAGTGAAGAAGGAGGGGAGGAGGTGCTGCAGGCGCCAGAGCAGATTCCCCTGCAGCCCCTAGTCCCCAGCTGTGCCCCGCACCCCCGGAGGTCAGTGGTGGGGCAGAGACCCCCCTGCAGCCTGTGGAGAACCCCACGCCAGAGCAGGGGGATGTGCCCGAAGGAGGCTGTGACCCCGTGGGAAGCCCACGCTGGAGCAGGCTCCGGGCAGGACCTGTGGCCCCGGGGAGAGAGGAGCCCACGCTGGAGCAGGTTTGCTGGCGGGACTTGTGACCCCACGGGGGACCCACATTGGAGCCGTCTGTTCCTGAAGGATGGCACCCCGTGGGGGACCCATGCTGGAGCAGTTCGTGAAGAGCTGCAGCCTGTGGGAAGGACTCATGATGGAGAAGTTCATGGAGGACTGTCCCCTGTGGGAGGGACCCCACGCTGGAGCAGGGGAGGAGTGTGAGGAGCCCTCCCTCTGAGGAGGAAGGAGCAGCAGAGATAATGACTGTTGTGTGATGTGTGATGAAATGACTGCAAACCCCATTCCCTGTCCCCCTGCACTGCAGGGCGGGAGGAGGTAGAGGAAATCAGGAGTAAAGTTAAGTCCGGGAAGAAGGGAGGGGTGGGAGAAAGGTGTTCTTAGGATTCGGTTTTGTTTCTCATAATCCTACTCTGATTTGATTAGTAATAAATTAAATAAATTTTTCCCCAAGTCATGTCTGTTTTGCCTTTAGTGATAATTGGTGAATGATCTTTCCCTGTCCTTATCTTGACCCATGAACTTTTTGTTATACTTTCTCTCCCTATCCTGCTGAGGAGGGGAGTGTCCAGCCAGGGTCAACCCACCACAATCCTATGCAGCGTTGAGATATCTGTATCAAAAACTCCATTCTCTCATTAATAAATGTCTCATGAGATTCAGCTTGCCATTTACCACCATAATAGTCATTGCTCAAATTGTAATTTGCAGTGGGAAGTTAACACTGAAAAATGACCCCAAGTGAAAATGTTGATGTTCAGATAATTAACATTTTAGCAGTTTCCTTTTGAAAATGCCCTGTGACTCTCTTCTGCAGACTTCCTCAAGAGCTTTATATAACCTCACTTAAGGGAACATTTAATTAGGCAGGATTTAAAAGGTCCCACTAGCCACTCTATGCAAAAAGAAACCAAAGCCATTTACACTGTATTGTTTAGTTTTGCGACTAAGATTTCCTAATATTTAACAGAGGTGCTGGAAATCCAAAGAAGCTTTAAACATCCAGGGAACAATGTAAAGCCAGAAGTGAAAATATTTGAAGAGGATTTCAAATCCATTTTACACAGCTGCATCTGCTGTGACAGTTTATTAAGCTGCAAGGCAATGGATTTTTTTTTTCTTGCTGAAATATTTACCATAAGCTAAATAGAATTGTCACAGTGTCTCAAGTCACCGCCATGGAAAGCTGAACATTAGCATTCCCAAATGAGAACATTACTTGATTGATTCACTGAGTGAAAGGGTGAGCAAAATCAGATCAAAATGGAAGCCAACGTGCAGCATTCAGATCCGTGGAGGAAACTGAAAATGAAAGAAAAGCTGGAGGGGGAAAGTAATAGGCTTTCTGCATTGGTGGACAGAAAACAGCTGAGAATTTGCAGGTTTTTTAATACCTTCCAGGGTCTGATGGTATACAAAGCAGAAAGTGCATACATTTGAACCTTGCTTTTTGCAGAAGCTGCACAATTTCATGAGGACTTGAAAGGAGTTATGATTTCTCTTTGAGGAAGCAACCACCTTGGTTGAGGAGAGCAATGTGTAAAATGATGATCTGGGTGTGAGGAACTGAAGGAGTTAATGTCTCAAACATTCGTCAAACTGCTGCACTGATGGCTAAAAATTAGCTCCTCTTTGTAAGGTTGATACTATGTATAAATAATACAGGCCTTGTTATCAACAACATCCTTGAAGAAGAGCTAAAAGCTTGGTAAGAGAGGAACATCTGCCCCAGAAGGAGCCAAAGGCTGGGTGGTTGCCTGAGAAACATAAAGTCAGCGAAAACTGGTGGTAACTGGGGGAAAGGTAAAGATGGCAGGGGGAGATCACATCCACTGACTCAATTGGACAAAAGGGTTCATGCACCCCATCCCCCCTCAACAGATGCACAGAACTCATGCTTCACCTTTCATCATCTCTCATGCACATGAGTTCATGGAAAACCCACTTCTCCACATCTAGTATGCAAACCAGCCAATAAGACAAACTTAAAAGGTGGCAGAAAGTGTTGCTGGGTGTGCACCCACCACACAAGATTACTGGACCTGAGACAACACTGGAACCTGGGGTGGTGATCGGGATTCTTTGAGTGTCTCTCTCCCTTTTCTTTTATTTCTCTTCTTTCTTATAGATTTATCAATAAGAGACCACATCACTTATTATCTTTTTCCAAGTTTAAGTTTCTTCTACCATAAGTAAAACATTTTAACCAGTTGTCTGATGTCATTTCACCTTAATTTAACCCAAGGAGATGATGAAACCTTTATGACTCCCTGGGCTCCCAGTCTGGGTCATAACACTAGGGTTTGTTTTCTTTTTATGAAACCATTAATATAAGATAAGATCCTTTAAGTTGTACCATTCACAGGTGAAGTATTTCTGGATTTGATAGAAAAGCAGGAACATGAAACCTTTCACCTCCCAGCTAGGCTACTGTTGGAAATACCTGTCTCAGAATCACCTCCCAACTCCAACAAGCTAGATCTGCTGTCTCCAAGCCTCCAAGAGACATATTTCTTCTAACTAAATCCTTCCTTACTAAATCCTTGTTAAAGTTGCAGTCATATGAAATGAGTCACTGGTGCACATAATACCAAAATAAAAGTTTGGTCATTCAAACTGGACATTTACTTCAGCGGGTCAATTTCAACACTACATTAACCATGACAGTGCCCATCTTTATTTTGTACATGCAAACAGAACAGCAATGTGGGGTAAAGCAGAGAAGAGACTGAGGGGAAAACACAAAAGCAAGAGGCAAATCCCGCCTGCCTGACTCTTGCAGAAGTCAACAGAACTACCTTTCTGAACCCGGCACGCAAGATGTGACCCCTAGCTTTTACCCTCTGGTATTTAGGGAGGAATCATTGCACTGTGTGTGTGCCACATTGCTAGAACCTGGAATAAAAGATACTGACCTTTAAGAGCTTATTCCTAATGAAAGTTACCCATTTGAAATCACACAAATAGTTCTGGCACCTTTGGCCATTCATGGATATTAACTGCTATCTGAAAAAGTACTGAAACACAGTCTGCAATTAAATGTTCTTTAAAGTTATGTTCTTTCTAGGGAAGAATCTGTGCACAATACTGACAGTTTCAAGTCCTCTGGAATTATTTTCAACACTTTGTTTTATGATTGCCTATTTTAAGACTGAGAGAATAAATGATTATGGTGTTGTTTGGAAATTTTGACATTAAAAATTGCATTAGAAGTCAAAGGTTTCATGATAGGATGTCATGTCTGAAATGAAGAAGCTATTATATATGGTCTAAGAAACTGAAAAATAAGCTTTGTCATGACAACTTACCTGTAGCACTAATTTTGTTATCACATATTGCCTTTCTACAAAATAAGTTGTTTTGGAAGCAAATCAAGCCTAAGTTACTATGTGTTCTCCTTACAATACTAAGTGCAAGTTCCTTCAATATTTCCATAATATACATCATTACAGGACCTTCAGTTTCTTGCTAAAGGCTGAGCTAAGCTCTAACTCTTAACAGAGTTTCACTTTTTTAACACAACTTTTTATTTCAGAGCGATGGTGGGAGGCTGAAGAAGGGATCATCAACAGAAATTTTCTTTTCCAACCAGTTATGTCTTTCATGAAACTTACAGATTTAACGTCTCCGAGTCTTGTCAAAACTTGCATGAGCAGGGAAGGGAGAAGCTCACCAGCAGCAGATATTGGGCATACCACGCTTCAGAATTCAGAATATATTTGAAAATTGAAAATAAATTAATAAAATGAAAGAAGGATAATATCTTCTAAAAATAAGATTGGCATGATTTGGGCTGGGAAGCAACAAAGAATACCAGAAGCCTAGTGTGTGAAAAGGAAAGTCTTTCCCTTCTGAAACCAAATTGCAAGGGGGACAGTGGGTGACCCTAGAATACTACACCCATCCAAAGACAATAATAAATTTTCACCCCCAGCATGGTCAACATTGAAAAGCTCTTACGGGCCCATTTTCATTGAAAACTTCATGGATTTTTTTTTTTTTTTTTTTTTTTTTTTTATTCACTGGTCACAAGAGGAAGAACTAAGAAATCACATTCAGTGACAGAGGGTGGAATAATTACCTAATTAAGTCATAACTGCAGGAAATTAGGCAAATTCATGAAATATGCATGGGTAATGGATCAGTATATTTTCCAAGCTTATGCTCTGCTGTTTTCATCTGCAATATGCATGCTAAAGGAGGAGGAGAGAGGCAGTAGGAGAAAGTAGAGTGGGAGAGCAAGAGTGAGGAAGGTTTGTGTGCTGCATCTGCTTTGCAACTGAAAATAAAAGATTAAAATAGATTTTAAAAACAAGTTTCAACTGGTTAATGTCATGAGGGATATTTTTATGATATAATTCTGATATTTAAAACTAATATTTTTCATATATACCTATAAATATAAACAGTTTTATAATTACATATATTATCAAAGAGCAGGGGGTCCAATGCAGCTCTGTTATAAACTGAGACTTAAAACTGAGGTACATCAGTGTCAAACTTGACCCATTCACTGAATTTTATACACTTAGGAATCCTGACTACATACCTCACTACATTGACTCCATGTGTGTCTTTCAAATGCTGAAATAGAAGTCCATGATACTGGCTAAAAATATTTACAGGCATCCTCCCTTCTACATCCTGGCACTCTGTTAATTCTGGCATGTAAACTTCCTGGCTACTCTAAATTATTCCCTGCTTTTTCATGGCACTCTCTGCAGTCTGGGAAGCATGTAATGCAGTGTCACTGGGCCTATTCATTGAAGGAATAGCCAAACGAATGTCTGAATACCGATTTTTAACCTGCTGGAGAAGTTTTTAAAGACTATTCTCCTTATTAAAACTCCTTTGCATTGCCAAGAAAAGCAGAAGAAAGGAAAACCAAAAATTCGCTGTAAAAGAAGGATTATAAGTGCCCTACACTGAAGTCCCATTAACAAGGCAAGATGAAAGGAAAATCATCACAGAAATTTCTGAATGGGAAAGGATGAGGAGTAAGGTGCCAAGAAAGGGGTCTCTTAACATCTAAGAAGCTTATTTTGCATTTAATACAATGCCCTTGACACAGTATGAATTGATAAAACACCAAAGTTAATAAAAAGAGTGAGAAGCACTAACATCCTCATTCAAGAAAATGTCCCTGAATACTCTGACACTTTTGGGAAAGAGCCAAGATTCTGCAGTCCTTTTCACACCTAACACAGGACGGACATAGAGTAAATTTTCATATATTTACACGCAACAATACCTCAGAACACCAAATACAGAACCGATCTTGAAATAACCAGGCTATTTACTTTGAGTGCAGAAAGGAAGTTTTTTTATAGTAGACTTCCTGTAGCTTTTCACCTTATTTCTTTTCTTCCAGTTCTGTAAATTATCAAACTAGCTAAACTTAAAACCATTCTACCCATGAAAATATTCTGTCAACTCAAAACATGATTCATTTAACTCAGCTGCTAGCTTTCTCAAAGTGGGTTCAGTAAACCAACAAGTTGGGAGAGATCTTTTTGACAGCCCTCAGCTTAATCTCTGAGGCCTTTCAGAATAGGGATCCTTACAAATACATGTCTTGCATTTTCAGCACACACATTGAACCAAGTAAGGTAGTAAAGAACAGTGCAAACCTAAGTCTTTTCAGTGATGGATCTTCATTTAAGAGTACTGACAGTGCAAGGACCACAGAAGTGCATCACAGCAGCAGGCTTCTTCAAAAATCATCTAGTGACAGGTGATAGTGGTAGAAAACTTTCTTCTGAGAGGTATGGAGGTACCCATCTGCCAATCAGACACACTCTTTAGAGAGGTGTGTTACTTACCAGGGGCTCATATCAAGGATGTCACTTAGAGACTGCCAAGCCTCATAGAGCCCACAGACTATTATCCACTGCTGTTGTTTCACATGGGCACCAATGATACAGGCAAGAGCAGGCTGAGGATTATCAAGAAGAACTAGAGAGTCCTGGGAGTAATAGCAGGAGATGGTGGAGCACAGGTAGTTTTTTTCATCAGTCCTCCTGGTCAAAGGGAAGGGGTTTGAAAGGACCAGTCAAATCGGGCAAATCAAAACTTGGTTACAGGACTGGTGCTACAGCCACAGGTTCAGCTATTTAGACCATGGAACTTGCTTTGAGAAACCTGGTCTACTAGGGGCTGCGGGGCTCCATCTGCCACTGAAGGGGAAGAGCATCTTCAGTTATAGTATTGCTAAAATGGTGAAGAGGGCTTTAAACTAAAGGTGCCAGGGGAGGGGAAGCTCAGTCCATCCCAATCCTACCAGCTTGATGCCAGTGGTCAGCAATAGATGCCCAGAGCCTGGAGAGGAGCCACAGGTCAGCAGGAGAGCACCCCAAGAGCTGCACAGAGGAATTCCAGCCTGTGTTGGGATGGCTCCTATTGACTGGAGTGTTGGTATGGAACGATATAGACTCCTTAGGAAGGACAGTCAGGGGAAATATGGAGGGGGCATTGCCCTCTATGTCAGTGACCAGCTGGAGTGCATGGAGCTCTGTCTGGGGATGGGTGAGGAGTCAACTAAGACCTTTTGGGTCAGGATTAAAGGGAGGGCAGAGACAGGAGATGTTATACTGGGGGTCTGCTACAGGCCACCTGACTAGAAAGATTCAGTGGATGAGGCCCACTATAGACAGATAGGAGCAGCCTCATGTTCCCAAGCCCTGGTCCTCATGAGGGACCTTCAATCACCCTGATATCTGTTGCAGGGACAGCACAGCAGGGCATAAGCAATCCAGGAGGTTCCTGGAATGCAATGATGATAACTTCCTTCTCCAAGTGTCAGAGGAGCCAAAGAGAAGAGGTGCTATGCTGGACTTTGTTCTCACCAACAATGAAGGGGCTGGTGGAGAGTGCGAAGCTCAAGGGCAGCCTTGGTTGCAGCAACCATGAAATAGTTCAGTCAAGTTCAAGATCCTTAGGGCAGCGAGGAGGGCATACAGCAAACTTGCTACCCTGGATTTCAGGAGATCAGACTTTGGGCTCTTCAGGGACCTGCTTGGCAGAGTAGCATGGGATAAAGGCCTGGAGGGAAGAGGGACCCAGGAAAGCTGGTTAATATTCAGGATCACCTCCTCCAAGCTCAGGAGCAATGCATCCCGACAAAGAGGAAGTCAGATAAGAATGCCAGGAAGCCTGCATGGATGAACAGTTAGCTCCTGGACAAACTCACACACACAAAGTAAGGCTACAGAGGGTGGAAGCAAGGATAAGTAGCCTGGGAGGAATACAGAGAAAATGTCTGAGTAGACAGGGATCAGGTTAGGAAGGCCAAAGCCCTGGTAGAATTAAATCTGGCCAGGGATGTCAAGGGTAACAAAAGAAACTTCTGTACGTGCATTGGTGATAAAAGGAAGACAAGGCAAAATGTGGGCCTTCTCCAGAAGAAAGCAGGAGGCTTGGTTACTTGGGATGTGGAGCAGGCTGAGGTACTTGATGACATTTTTGCCTCTGTCGTCATCAGAAGGGCTCCAGCCACATCGCTCAAGACACAGAAGGCAAAGGCAGGGACTGGGAGAATGAAGAACCACCCACTGTAGGAGAAGGTCAGGTTCGAGACCATCTAAGGAACCTGAAGCTGCACAAGTCCATGGGACCTGATGAGATGGATCTGCAGGTCCCTAAGGAACTAGTGGATGAAATGCCTAAGCCACTATTCATTATGTAAATTCAGATGAGATACAAGGAAGAAATTCTTCCCTGTGATGGTGGTGAGGCACTGGCACAGGTCTCCCAGAGCAGCTGTGGCTGCCCCCTCCCTGGCAGTGTTCCAGGACAGGCTGGATGGGACTTTGAGCGACCTGGGCTGGGGGAAGGTGTCCCTGCCCATAGCAGGGAGGTTGGAACTCGATGATCTTCAAGGTTCCTTACAACCCAAACCATTCTATGATCTTTTTTGCTTGCTACACTTTAAGTTTTTTATTGGCTTTAGTTCTTCTTCCATGCCAAAATCCCTGGGTTGCAATTCAAGTAAAGGACATAACACTCATGTGGAACGCCTGTGTGTTAAACGTACTACTGGGTTCCACATTGATGGGTTTGTTTTAGAGGTGTACAAGCACTGAGGTTGTTATTAAACCTTTCCTCTGTTGTTACTTGAGTTTATGCATGAAGCCACCATAAAGACATATTTTTAGCCTTGTGAAGTGTTTTCCCCCTCTGTTAATTATCAAGTACCTGACTGATTGCTCATGATTGATGACTGATGGAGAGAAGGTTCAGCAGGTGTTAATGGTTTGGTTAATGTGAGTGGCACAGAGGAGGAAGTGGCCCAGAATTCTATCAAACTATGCTCGGTGTTGTTGCCTGTAAATGGTTTGCTCCATGGGAGTGTGTGTGAATTTGTATTATAAACTGAACATGGAAATTTTTGTAAGGTGTTATTCCTAAAAAGAGTATTACTAAAGGAGTATGATTATTTCTGATCTTTGCTTATGGAAATTATTTAAATGTTCAAGTAATGTAGCAGGTATAGTCAAGTGAAAAAGAACTTCAAGTGGAATAATCAAATGAAATACTAAACACTGAATTCAGCATTGGGAAAAATATCTTGCAATGCAATCTAAAACCTATCCCAATAACTTCATATAATTATGAAGATAAAATCATTTACATGAAAGACTTAAATAATTTTTGAATTTAGTGATCAAAAAGGAAATCACCTTAACAGCACGACTTCCTCTGAGACAGGTGAAATGCAGCCAATGTATTTAAATACAAAAAAACCACAAAAAAAAAAAAAAACAAACAAAAAATTCAAACCTGATTTCTAATTAACTAAAACACAGACCCACCTTTCTGGTGTGTTCTGCTCTGGTGGTCTCCATTCTGTCATGGTTATTTTGATAATAAGCATTACTCTCCATCCTATATTTAGGTAGCTCTTCTTAGAAGCAGACCCTGAAGGGAGTAGGTTGGTGTTTCTGCCTACATAGCACTTCACTGAAAGAAATCATGATACCTAAAAAAATCTGATAAAATTAGATTTTATGTAATCTCATATAATCCATTACATGCATGGGATGTACACAACTGAAGTGACTAACCCACTTAATAGAAGTATTTGTGCACACAAACCTGTGTTGATATGAAAGAGATGACCTGATGATGGTTTTTGGGTTTAATTTATATATTCTACAATAGTTACTAATTTTCTACTTCAAACAGGGGGGAAAATTCCTAAAACCAATAAAAACCTCAGTCCAACAGAAAACCCATAGAAAGTTCTTAGGATGTTTATGAAAAAATCTTAATAAATAAATATAATAAATATGAAAGAGGAGACACTTTTGGGCTAAATTAATGCTTAAACATTATTCACAGAGGTAGATAAGATGTTGACTTTCTTTCAAAATTAGTTTTAAAGTGAAAAATTAAAAGGGTATAGAAAATATACAGCTATATATAAATACACACTTCTCAGTATAGCTAGCAGTGAATCCTTTTATACAGAAATAATAAAAGCTTCTTTTTTTACATATGCCATTTTACAGGTAAATACAAGGATATGAGTGTAACTTCAAATCACAAAACAAGTCAGAAAATCAAGCTAGTTCTAGTTGTATGCCTTAATGCTAAAATGTATATTTATATTAGTTTTGAAATACAGATTATACAAATCTGTATTTGTAAATCAAAATAACTTTGATGAAATAATTTCCTATAAACTAGGAAATAAGACACAACTTCTGAATCTCCTGTCATCATTTCATTACTATGTCACTGAGATTCATAAAATCCTACTTCAGAACCTCTTGAAATTTTAGGCAGTTTTCCATTCAAAGGTTGATATGATAAATGAATTCCAAAGTTGGAATTCTGTTAATGTAACACTAGAAAAAAAAAATAATCCCAAATTAAATACAAAACAAAAACTGTTGTGTGTACAAAGGTACAGTAATTGCATACATGATGGTTATAATTTCTTTTAGGTTTTAGAAATGTGAATTTAAACCTATAGAAGCATGAAATACTATGTGCTGCTCACACCAAGAACTATTTAGAAAATAGCTTTATTAAAAGAAGTTCTTGAGTTTTAAAAGCAGTTAAGAATTTTAGGTATAAAATTCCTGTCAAGTTCCAACAGGATTTCTACTTCTAAATCCAGTAAGAGCTTTTGTAAAATCCTGTCCTCTTCTCTCTACCACATTGACAAGTCTTTTCTGAAAACCTGTTGGTGTAACTGATTCTTTTTGCTCTTGATATAGAACAATGAAGTCTTCTTAAGCACAAGGAAAAACCTTGCTCCTTCTAGATTCTGAACTCTTCTGGGGGAACAAAACAATTTTAGCTGAATAAGATCTGTGAAAGCTTTTATTCTAAGTATGAATAGGAAGTTAGACATCTATCCTTTACCAGACTTCAATATGTTAAAGTTGAAAATCCCTGTCAGTTACTTCAAGGAAACTTAGACAAAATAGGGCTTTTTACAGTAATGGGTTTGGAAAGAAAAAAAAAAAAAAAAGAAAGAAAAGGGAGAGAGACACTCAAAGAATCCCGATCACCACCCCAGGTTCCAGTGTTGTCTCAGGTCCAGTAATCTTGTGTGGTGGGTGCACACCCAGCAACACTTTCTGCCACCTTTTAAGTTTGTCTTATTGGCTGGTTTGCATACTAGATGTGGAGAAGTGGGTTTTCCATGAACTCATGTGCATGAGAGATGATGAAAGGTGAAGCATGAGTTCTGTGCATCTGTTGAGGGGGGATGGGGTGCATGAACCCTTTTGTCCAATTGAGTCAGTGGATGTGATCTCCCCCTGCCATCTTTACCTTTCCCCCAGTTACCACCAGTTTTCGCTGACTTTATGTTTCTCAGGCAACCACCCAGCCTTTGGCTCCTTCTGGGGCAGATGTTCCTCTCTTACCAAGCTTTTAGCTCTTCTTCAAGGATGTTGTTGATAACAAGGCCTGTATTATTTATACATAGTATCAACCTTACAAAGAGGAGCTAATTTTTAGCCATCAGTGCAGCAGTTTGACGAATGTTTGAGACATTAACTCCTTCAGTTCCTCACACCCAGATCATCATTTTACACATTGCTCTCCTCAACCAAGGTGGTTGCTTCCTCAAAGAGAAATCATAACTCCTTTCAAGTCCTCATGAAATTGTGCAGCTTCTGCAAAAAGCAAGGTTCAAATGTATGCACTTTCTGCTTTGTA
>NW_020799099.1:835225-887628 GCF_003259725.1 Athene cunicularia
GGGGGGGGGGGGGGGGCTGGTCTTTATAGCAGCAAAAATAGGAAGTTTGGGACAGATAAATAAGAGAGCTTTTGAGTAAGTGAAAGGTTCAAATATGGAATTTCCTTCCCCTCTGACTCAACTAAACATATACCCAAAGCAATATTCTTGTTGCTTTCAGTAGCAACTAGGTACAGCTGCAATATTTGTAACAAAACTCAAAAATAAATGTAAAGGAAATATGGAAACTACCAAAAAACCCAGGCATATTAATGATCTTGGCAAGAAACTCGCTGAGGTCAAAAATTCAGAAACACAGGAATCTACAGTAGGAGCACAGCTGTTTGTACTGCATCCTAAACAGCTCAGGGCATGCACTTCTGGATTACATTCTTCTCTAAAGAGATGTTTTACAGCCTCTTCCTAAAGTGGCAGTCAGCAATGATGATTTTTTGACAGTGATATGTGACCATCAAAACCAGTGCTTTCTGAAGGCAGTACTTCTAGGTACTATGTACCACAACAAGAATGGCAGGTTTATAGAAGAGAACATTGGGAACCACTGTACTGAAATATTGTGATACAAACTACAAATTTCCCTTGTTCAGGTTTGGGCAGGCACTTTTTGTACATACTCCAAGGAAAAATAGTCTGTAATGGACATGCGTATCTGTAATATATATATACACACACATATGTAAACCAATGCATGTATGTGGCATGCATATATGTTGTCTCCATTCCATCAGAAGGATGGTACTTCCCTAGCTTGTCAGATTGTCACGACCGCCCTACTTCACCTAGACAAAATTTTAAAAATTCTATGTATGACATATCATGTATGTTATTAGTATTGTTACTCATTTGTAAGGTCCTGATTACAAAGACAGAAAATCTCCATAACCAGACTCTGAAAAACAGCTTTTTAGGTAAGGATATTCCAAGTATTGTTATGGGAGCTTCCATCCGTTTTTTTTTTTGGTTAAGTGTCAGTTATATTCCACAAATATCCTATCTGGGGGCTTGAATCTTTGGGGAAATTGTCTTCATGACAACAATTTCCAATAAACAATCTAGTCTTGTTGTTCTGGTATGAATCCTCACTAATGAAGACAGACATTTCTTAAAGAATGAAAAAGAACAAATAGAGAGGAAAAAAAATCTTACTGTTTCTAGGGATAGAATATTTTATAGTATTTAATTTATTGAAAATGCTTATGCTTATTCTTTTGAAAAAAACAACTCTTTTTAATAAGGGAAAATTACAATATTTGATTATTATTATTATCACAGCCAATGGATTACTAAATGTTTCTGGCAACTACACAATCTGGTATCCAACGCACTGTACACTAAGACAGTAGTGTGTTGCCTTTTTAAGTACACACTAGGGACCACAATAAATGGCAGTGAAGAGCACGAGTGTTACTCACGGGAGGTAAATGAGTTATATGTGCACAGCCTGAAAGAACGAAGCAAAATTTTAGTAAAAATCTTTGAAGTACTATCAGATGAAAGAAGCAAAAACATTAAGTTTAGTGGCATAAATAAATGGAGAATAAATTATAAGTAAACTGGACTACATGGGAATCATAAAATTGTCCCAACTGTTTAAGTGAAAGTGATAAATGACACTGTATTTCCAGTGCTATTAGCATAGCCACAATATGTTTAAATACTTCAAAAGCGTATGTTTATTTTATCTATTCATTTTTAGAAATCAGAATTATAAAGCAATGTGAATCCAAAATAACCTTTTTTTTTTTCATTCTCTTATTCTTGGGAACTCATTTTGATTATTTCTCTTGAAATTAAGTCTGTAAATAACATATATTGCTTTTAGATGAATTGAAGAGTTGTTAGATCAGCCAGAAAAGTGGAAAATTGATTAACAATGCAATGTTATCAACTTCAGATCATCACCATTACCACTTCTGATGACCCCAGTAATTCTGACTTTAAATGTGATCACAGCATCTGTCTGTTCTGCCTGTTGTTTAGGATTTACATTAATCAAGGACCTCTTAAGGCTAGACTTTAGAATTTAGTCCACCAAAATAATCTCTAAAGTGTTTCTTTCTAGCCCCCATCATTACTGCTTGGTTTATGCCTGGAAGTATGAGGGTTTTTAACCCTAATTAATTTTATCCCATCTAACACAACTGCACTTATCATTACCTATGTAGACATTTAATCCCACTAAGCTCTTTACCTTCTTGATATCTCATGGCAATAATTTCCATAAGCTAATTATATATTGGGTAGAAAAATATTTCCTTCTAATCGCTGTCACTTCTCCCTACACAAACATCCCTTAACCTCCCACAGTCCCATAACCAATCTTCTGGCCCTCCATTGCTTGGTATTCAGACCCCCACCAATTCATCTGGCAAACCCCACCTTCTCTGGCTACTGTTTCTTCCAATTGACTGAGATTTGACCTCAGTAAAGACATCCAACACTTTCCTTTTCTAATTCAGTTCAACTCTAACATTTTCTTAATATCTAAACCAATTAGCCCTTTGTGTTTCCCAAAGCATTTTGATTTGCTGATTTTGTGTCATCATGCGCTCTCTCACCTTTTGATATGTCTAACACTATTTATTACCATCTGTCATATTCATCTGTCCTCTCCGTACCCCAAACCAAAATAATTTTGTGACTTCACCCATATATAATCCATTTCTTGAATTCCTTCTTCAGAAACTGATCTTCCCACAACCAGGCTGTTTATTTATCCCATAATTTCCTGTGTTTATTGTCTTTTCTTATCTTCACCTAATGATTTTTCAGACAAACTTTTCAATAAGGTATTATATTTACATAATAGTTTGTGACTGAATTCTGAACTACGAAGAAGGAAAGCAAAGGAAAAACAAAACTGATACAATGGACAGAGAGTTGCTATTGACCCTACCAAGATTACCAAAGTATTGGAAAGTAGAAACTGGAAGAACTTCATGTTTAGTGCACAACAGTCCCAGTTAGGCTTAATTGAGGATAAAGTTTCTAGTTTCTGATTTTCAACCAGTATAAATTTTCATTTATGTGGGAAAGGAAAAGAACCAATCCTCACATCGCTATTAGTCCAAACCTAACTCTTCATTGGATGGGTCTCAAAATTATTCTGTTAAAATTGCAAGTGCCAGGCCTAACAGCTCCAGCTGACAAAATCCTTTCCTCTGTCCTGAAAATGTTATGTATACATCTGGCCTCTTTGCTTTTCAAAACAGACTTCATTGTTTCTATTGTCCTCTTCCTCTTTCAACTGATCAGTCTCAATAATTAAAACTGAACCATAACACTCAGTACACATTACTGGAAAAGAATATGGTTGTGGCAAGAAAAAAGATCAAGAAGAAACCAGAGCCTGACTAATGTGAAGGTGATATCCAAGAACAGTAGACCATAAAAGGAAGACCTAAGTGATTCTGTCATCCAAGCAAGCAAGTCACAACAGACAACTGTGGTCAAAGAGCAGCACAAACTAACCACACATAATTCTCTAACATTGATTTCCTCAAAACACTGCTAGCAGAATCCAACCATCGGAGTCTTTATGTGTTGTTCATACACAACTCATTTCTTCTTTACTTTCATTAGGAAATATTTTAAACTGATACTAACAGCATGTGAGACTTCTTTTTTTTAAAGTTTTAGATCATACTTTTAAAAACTGACATTCTCTCTGATGGCAAGATGCTAATCAAAAAAGAAATCTACTTTCTTTTGTCATCTAATTTGTCAGGATGACACATCAAGTTAGTAATTTTTAAATGACACTTGATTGAAATATCATATTATAGGCACGTTATAATTAAATAATTTATGTGCAAATGGGGCCTATACAAGTAGACTAAAAGCCGTGACTATAATCACAGCTAAGTTTCCTTGATAGAGACACATCATCCTAGCAAATGTTTTCACACACATCCCTGAAATGCTAATTTATTTTTTTGTCTTTTTACACACGTTTGATGACTCTCTTTTCATCAAGAAATCCACAGTTTAAATTAAGAAAGCACTGTAACAGAATTACCTTTCTAATTTTAAAGATTTCATTTTGCCTTCAGGACACATGAGCAAATAAGAAACATCTTGAATAAAGAGTATAATTTACTTTGGTTAATTTAACAAAATCCTGAAGGCCCATGATGTTCTGTATTACCAGCAGGTAAATCTTCTGTGAGCCACAGTAAAATATTTTGCATCAACAAAGCTGGACCCCATAATCAAATAATGGATTAACTGAGATATATTTAAAAGTCTATGTGCACAGTATAACCAGCTATAGATGGTCTTTGCTGAGCTGTGTAGGCTTTAATACAACTTTGTCTGGCCACTTACTAAAATGTAATTCTCTATCTTGTCACAATTGTCTGTGTGTGTCAGTTATAGAATTCAAATTACATCTGAATAATATACAAAGAAAAATTTTTTCTTAACTGAACAAGTTAAAGGGTTTTTAAAATTATTATTAATTATTTTAAAGCAGAATTTATGCTTTATATCTGTAATAAGAGAGATCATTTTTTGTATATGAGCATATCAACTCTGGCTTACAGAAGATTTGATTTTATCATGACTACTACTATGCAGGTTGGGACAGTCAGTGGTATAGCACTTCAGAAGTGACATGATGGTTACTAAGCTGTACCTTGTGAATGGTTATCAGAATAGCATTAAAAAGCCAAAGTACAGAACCACTCAGCATTGCTGATCCTTGTACCAGATATTGATATTTTATTTTATTTAAATTCAATACTGAAAGTTCAGCTGTGATAACTTTCCCTGCTCAGTACAATGGAACTGACCTTCAAGAAACATCACCCAAGAAAAGAAAAGGAAATCTGTCATTCTTAGACAAGAAAAGTCAAGCCTTATCCTTCTTGTATTTTACAGATGTGATCAGTTGTTCAAATGCAGACTCTAAATTACTTAGCAAAAGTAGTCACAAAAATCAGTCACACCTATAGGTAAAAATCAAAACTGTAAAACCAGCCAGTACATGAATCTAGAGTGATCTTTGTGTACAAAAACGGTTTTGTCATGAGCATCTCCAGGATGGGAATTATGGGCCAAATGTAAACACTTTCATTATCAGATACTATTATGTCTACAGCAACAAGCTGTATATAATCTATATAATATACACATATATAATCCATGCAGATTGTACCCCAAAAGCTACACTTACTTTCCAGATTTTCACCAAAATATTCCTGTCAATTCAAAAATATCACGGGTGACATGTCCCTTGAAAGCAGCCTAGACAGCCACTTGAACTTATTGTTTTCTCTTTGCAAAGAAGTATATACAAGGTTATTTTCTACAGTAGATTCTATATTATATTAAGCTCATTGCAAAGATAAATCATTAATACAAGCAATTCCTAACATTCTTTAAAGCAACCTAGAAGATTAAAATGCTCTATCTCTGATGATATGGGGTTTTCAGATTTATCATTGCCATAGATGTGCAGCCTCTGCAAGTGAAGAGATATATTTGCTGAGGAGAAAGAAACAGCCCCTTTCCAGGGGACTGATTTCTTTTTGAGAGGATAAACCATTTATGATAGACACAGTTCCTTGTATTTGAAGAAAAAACAAAAACCAGCAGCTTACAAAATGAGATTTTGGAATAATTTGCCACAGTCCATCCAAATAGCCAAGGTCATTAACAAAACAGGTCATTAAGCTTTTATGAAAGAAGCTATTACTGAGCTTTCTTCACTGAGTTATTGTCCATGGAATCACAGTTTATTCCCCTAGTTTACAGAATCCAGATAAAAATTCTTCAGCAGAGATGGGAAATCCAAGCCCACAACCAGCCTAAAACTTATTATAGCTCCCCATAGTTGTGTGTGTCTTCCTTCTTGACCAACCTGGTTTTTAACTTATATCAAAAGCTATTTTGACCATCCTTTTTATTTTTAATGTTTTCATTTAAAACCTCTTTATCAGGTCTGACATAAACCTGCACTATTTAGCATATGAAACTCTCAGTCACTAATATACTGCCCCCTCATAAAAAGGATATTATTAGAAATCTCTAAAAAACTTTGAGTGTTAACATTGCAGGGGCTAAAGAAAGCATGTATTTAACAAGTAAAACACCTCAAAAATATTTCAGTGCATAATTCTGAACAATTACTTTGATGTTGATTTTAGTTTAGCTTCAGCTAAAAATTCCATGCAAAGGTCAAAACACTGTGAAGTGTATCATCTATTAAATTCTAGAACACAAATTCTACAATTTTAGTTTTTCCTGTGTAAGCCCATCGATATCCATGGCACTAACCATAGACTGTAATACTACTGAATTAAGTGATGGCCAAAGCAGAGTAGTTTTTATGGAACACTTAAATTTTTGATGGACTGTACTGATCTTATCTCAATTAAATAATATTGTATATTTTAAAGGGCTGTCAGCGATTTGACTTAAACATAAATATTGCTACAGCAACAGACTAACAAGAACTACAGTCCAGTCTTTAAAAACAGTAAATTAGTTTTAAACATAAAGTTAAAACATGGCAGTCTGTAGTAGCTCAGTTTCAAAACAATAAACCATCTGCCTCATTAAATCATCAAGAGCACTTATCCTTTCCTTCCTCTTGGCTAAATCTGTTCTCCTCAAAACCGTTGAGCTGTAGCCAGGCCTAATTCACTGTCCTTTCAAGAGCTGTTCTTCCTCTGAATAGCTAAGCATCATCAGCTTGTTCGCTCTCTTAATAACTGCTACCCTTCCCTTGTAGCTGGAATAGAGAATTTCTTTATTAGTTTCATCCTCAGGAAGGTGAATACCATATGTAGAGAGTAGCAAGGGAAAGTGGTGGATACTCTAATTGCCCCACTTACCTGCTCCTGCCAGAAAATATTAATCTTCACAAGAAATAAGAAATACTATCAGGGATTCTTTGTCCTAACAGAGATTAGTGAGCGTCTCCCCTCAATAAATGTATCTTTTCCAGTTAGGTCAATCAAAACATTATTTGTATTCCCTTGTGAAAACCTGAGCAAACATACACAAATATCTCACCTTATAGACAGTAATATGGATTTTTTTTTTTAAACCAGAAACAGATCTGCTATGTAATCAAGATCTTATAGCAGAATGAAGAGACTGATCAGACAAATATTTGACAGAAAAATTAAAAATATATCATATTTTTCTCCTGCAATAGAATGACTTGATTACACTACAACGCATGGCCTACAATAAGTCAAACAAGTCCCGTAGTGGTAAATCCTATCCAGAATCTGTGAACAGAATAACAAAAAGCTCAGTCTTTTAATCAATACCATCAAAATAACAGAACACGGGCTGAAACTATCAATGGCAGTAGGATAAAAGCATAACAATTATCAGAGGCAGCCAGAAAGGTTTAGAAGAGAGTTCCACAGGGAAAAAAAATCTGCAGAGAGCCTTTGGATTTTGTGGAGAACCACCTAATTTCATGCAAATCCCAGAGAGCATTTCTGGAAAAAGCTGTAGAAGTCACATGGCCCATGCTTTGCTTGACAGCAGACACTGCTTGCCTGTTCATGACAGATCTTGACGAACAGCTGCTCAGAAACTTCCAAAGCCAGTGATTCCTTCATCTCGTTGGACAATCTACAGCAGTGCGTAACTATCTTCACCAGCAGAAAGTTTAGATTTGTTTTCAGAAGCATGCCTGCATGCCCCAAGTGGATGAAAGAGGTAATGGGACGATCTCCTCAGCACTGAGTGAAGAAAACAGCTTAATCTAGATGATGTTTTTTATACATGCAAATATGATGTTTTCAATTCCTTCAGTAACATAATACCGGTGATACACACTCAGACTGTAATTCACTCTAACCCCTGTATTCTGAGGAAATATTGACTGGTTAATGCTGTCAGCATAGCATTTGTCAGCAGGATGCAATTCAAAAGGGGGGAAAAAACCATAGTGAAAAAACTCAACCAACCCTGTTGAGCCAAATTTCCTTGTTCTAGTCTCAAAAATAACTGTAGACCTACCAGGTTTGGCATCATGAGCAAATAGGAGAAAAGTGCTTTCAATGCCAACACAGGAGTCATTAATAAAACACTGAAGGGAATCTGACTCAGGATAGTTCCCACCCTATACAATGCACACCACCAATCTGGCAATGCACCACTCAAACTAACTTCAGAAGTTTTATTTTGTTTAATGAGAAAAATGCTGTTTAAATATCTCCCCTGGCTCAGAGACAGCAGAGGCTTTTTTTGAGGACTTAATCAAAATAGGAGATGTCATCAGTTCTTCCTTTATCCTTCATGCTGCAGAAAAGTAATACTGGAAATCCTGACCACTTTTGAAGACCATGACCATTGCCATCGATTCAGAGTTCTGTACGTGATCTTTATTCTAAACGTTTTCTCCCAAATATTGCTGTTTTAATCAGAAAATTTACAGATGTATTTTATTCTAGAAGAGTTCATCTTCTACAGACACTCCCTTCCCTCCCTCTCCCCATTTATAATAACTATTATGCCATTTTGTTACATAGTAGTCCTTCCCTCCTGATAATTCCAGTTCCTTTTTTCATGACAGTGATAGATGCATCTGATAAGTCATAGAAAAGTAAACTTGACAACATTTTCTGCTTGCAACTCAATTTCCAATCTGTTTCTACATTGACTCTTTTGCTCCAGTTAACAAAAAAATGATGTCTCTGAGCTCATATCAATTTTAATATTTACAACCTGTCAAAATGATTCACATTCCTCACTGAAGTCTTAGCTCAGGTGTTTCATTGATCAGGTCCCAAATCCCTTTCTTTAATATGAGCCTTAAATCAATCTCTTAGACTTAGCAACATCCCTCACAGAAGGTAAAAAGACATTTTTAGTACAGATAAAAGCGAAAGCAAAAGACCTAATTCCTATTTAGTTAAGCACTGATCAACGACAACATTTTCCTGAAGTTTCAAGAGACCTTATAAAAACAATCAGCTTGCAGCAAAAGGAAATACTGTGACAAGAAGGTCTCTGTTGTTCAGCATCAGTGTCAGGTTCCATCTTCCCTTGTGAGCCTGTGCCCCAGCTGGAGCTCCTCCTGAATGCTCCCGAGGGCGAGACCTCAGTGCCACACAGATTCATATAGCCTGTTTATGCTTCCCCATCTCTGTGCTTCCAGTTTGCTGACAGAAGAAGCAAAGGCAAGTGCAAGTCCCAATCCCTTTCCATGAGAAAAGATCTCAATGGTACCAGATAGGGCTGCTCAGATTCAGAAATAAAATATGTCTTCAGAAATCAAATAGCATGTACGGTTGGTGAGAAAACAGAAAATTTCATACCAGTGATTTAAAAGAAATAAATCTTTCTACAAGCCTTCTTACAGCTTTCTACTCCATTTCAAACTGTGAAGGATCCAAGCTGAAGACCGAAAACACGACTTTCCAGTCCTGAGGGATTCTGCCTGCCTTGAGATAAGCAGTCCTACAGGACAAGTGCTAAAAGTTACATGTAGCTGTGAACTGAATGTCAATGAGAAATACAAGAAAAAAAAGTGATTTTATGTTTCCATTAATTTACTTGCTCCTTACAATCAGCCTTATTTTATTATAATAACCAGATAAACACACATATGTGTTTCATTAAGTTCAGAAGGAAGGCCAGCCACCCAAATCTCACAATTCATCAGGTAAGGTCTTCCATATTGAAATGACCTCAGAGGTTTTATAGGGCCTTGAGCATCACAGCTGCATTAAATATCCTCAAGCTCTTAAATCTTATCCTTCAGACAATATAGTTAGGCCAATTTCACATTTAATTTCTCACTCTTATAAAGTTTGACTTTTCCACCTCAGCATACCTTAAAAATTGAAGACATTCTTTGCAATAATAAAATAACTTCTTTCAAGGATATGAGAGATAATTTGATGATCATTCTTTAAAGCAGGAGGTTAAACCTTTTTACTGTGAAGTTGATGGCATAAATTATATCAATATATAAATGTTCTACAGCAGCTTTAATATAATTTTGTAACACTGACTTCTCCCAGTTGGTCTGAAACTACGATGAGGTAAATCTCAAGGTCAGAATCTGGTAGTAGCATCTGTCTCTTCTTTCAGTCATTACCAAGGAAGAACCTTCAAACTGATTTTTACAACAGTCATTTAAGGGTTAGGCTTAGTTTGAGGTCGTATCCAGTAATTTTTGGTTTATTTTAGTAAAATGTATCTTTATGGTGTTAAAAATAATGACTCCCAGTTCCAGACCATGATGGATAAGGATTCATTTGAGTTTGACATTTAAATGTCATGTACTATGTGCTTACATCTCTGGGTTTTTTTTTTTCTAAAATGAAAGACAAATATTTTCTTGTTCCGTGAATATAAAACAAGAACAGTGATAAGATCTGTTTTGCAAACACATCTGGGTGAGCATGCCTCTTCTCTGCGTAATTCTTTCAATACATCTACTCACATGAAAAAGCTGTTCACGTGGGTGTGCAGTGAGTTTTTGTTAAATATGATTTCAAGATCTGGGGACTGAAGAAGTTGGCATCAAGTGGCCTGAGACTTGTAATAAAATGGTGGAAGCTGGTGATACAAAGGCAGAGCAAAGGCATTCCAGATTGATTAATAGATTCCTGAATTTGCAGCTGTTAGGGCAGACACATTTCTTCTGGCTTCCTGCAGTTCTTAATCAAGCTAAGCATCAGCAAGAGGCACATTTGCAAAAGCATTCTAAAAACTTGAATATATAAAATGATGCACTTGTGTTTTTATACATGCACTGGTAACTATCTTTTAGTAACCAGGGAACTGCATGCCCACTCCCTGTATGATTGCATAGATGCTGTTTAGATGTCTCCTGTGGAGATTTGTTATCCAGTAATACGGATTTTTACCATTTCCCAGAAGTTTTACTAAAAAAAAAATATAAAAAAAATCATTAAATGATTGTTCTATATCCTCTTGCTGTCACTCTTTTTTTTCCATTTCCCCCACCCTCTGAGCTGTTCACCACTATAAAAGAGGTAGTTACAAGTTTCAGAAGTATATAAAAGTGGCTGAAAGTTGAAAACTTTCTTTCCTTACCTTTCTTTGATTGAAAAACGTTTGGGTTCTGTGTTTCTAAACTTAAAATCAAAACTACTCCCTTGATGTGTCTTTTATGACATGTTTCACCCCAGAGCAAACACTTGCACTGCTAGAAACAGGGGATTGTAATGGAAATAGCAACAAACCTCTGAAGTGCAGCAGTGCTATCAGGCACAATTACAATTGGGTTAGGTTTGAACTGGGAGATCCCATCTTCAATTTATCTATAAACTTTAAACGTGGTGTCATGTTTACAAAGATGGTGAAAAGATAAATTCAAGCTGCAGTGCAAACTAACAGGCAACATTATAGATGTACTCTTAAGACAAAGCCGAAAAGAAAAATCATATCAAAATCTAGTGTGAAAAAAGCACCAATGATAATTACAATGAAGCAGCTTTACTAGCAGCAGCATGCTCAGACATACAAAAACATGGAGCAGTGTTTGATCATGAGATATTAAAAAAGGATAAAAGAGAGAAAAAAGGATAAAAAGGGTAGGTTTGCATTTGCCTTTAGGAGATATGAGTCTTCAAAACTTTTCAGTATTTTAAAATCCTCATATTAACTACAGATACAGCTTTAACAAAAGGAAGTTGGACTAACATTCCATCACAAAACTGGGATATATATTTTAACATTCTTTAAGCATGGCAAGTGTTAGCTGAGAAACTTTGTGTAAGTACTAATTTATGCTTTATGTCAATATTAAGGATTTTTTTCAACATATAAGTTACTACAGAAGGACCATATACATAGTTACCCTTCTCACACTTAAGCTCTGTATAATGAAGTCAAAACTTTGCTTTGATGCATCAAAGTCCATACCAGTTTATTCTACATGACACAATACTTGCAGCGATAAAATCTTAGTGAGGAGAGAAAAACAAGCAAGCAAACTCACAGACATTTTTCCTAAAAGACTAAGAATTTAGTGCTAGCCCTTAAAATGAGACCACCTTACCATAGCCTTCACTGAAGCCAGAACCGCATTTCTGGGTTTGCTTTGCACTCAGTAATTTAAAAGGATTCTTGCCTGTCATATATGTTGAATCCATCCCACAACACAAAGCACCTCTTTAGATGATTTAACATATGAATAAAGTTATTAGAATAACTCAAAAACATATTTTGCAGCAATAAGATATTAAAGTGTAGACCAGTATTTCTTGCTATCAACTTTTACTGAAACTTCACCAGCTAAAATATAGATGTAGCAGTGAAATACAATCCTCTCTTCATTCAAAATACCGTAAAAATTCACCTGTTCTGTAAAGCTCATGTCTGCTCACTCACTGGTAGGAATTGACAGCACATTCATTGTAATAATTCACACTAAGTACATAAAATAAAATAAAATAAAATAAAATAAAATAAAATAAAATAAAATAAAATAAAATAAAATAAAATAAAATAAGAAAGATCTACTCTAACCATGATCTTTCAGGATTTTTGAGGAACTTCTGCTGAGTATTTAGAAGCTTCAATTCCTATCTGATTCAGTATATGTGTATGGGAGAATGCAAGAAAAAACAAGGTCACTAATAGGCAGCTAGGCAACATCTAAACTAAAAATCTCTTTATGTACATTTTGTTTTGGTCTCAGAGGAAACCAGCACTGTTTTGATGACCCTTACCTATTCCTGCATTAGAGCAAAGCAGACAAATAGTTAGTGTTGTTGCACCAGTTTTCACTACCTGCTGATACAGACAATGCCATTAACTAATTAAAAAAAAAAATCTGCACTGCTTTATTAAGACCAGAAAACTATTTACAGAAAAAAATAATAGGTGTGCACACTTACCCACACATAAGTGCATAGGTATGTACATCTGGTATGCACAGGTAACAGTAACTGCTTAATTCTTTTCGTTTAATCCTATCACACTAATAACATTCATCACTGACTCTAGTCAAATTCAAATCACAAGTACCTTACAAGACTAATTTATAGTCTCAAGTGTTCTCTGAAATCCTCGGTGAATAATCTTTACTGTTCTGGTTAGTGAAAGGTAAAAGACAGATTTTAGTTACATAGAGCAACTGTGAAATTATTTCATTTTTCCATTAGGAAAGCATCTTTAGATTTTTTTATGATTGAAATTTTTTTTTGTTTCTGTCTTAAAACCAGAATTAAGTGAACAACTTACTCTTTTTTAAAACCACTATTAAAGGCTGTTTCCGCAGAATAAATAAATTATATACCTGCCATACAATACAACATGCACATGTTCCAAGCTCTTTGACACATTGTGATTTAAAATTTTGGTCACAATGCGACAGCTGAGGAGATTTCACAATAACCATTGGACACATCACCTTCTCATCTTCTCCAGGAGTGGTAGTGGAGCTTCCAAAATTATTAATGAATAATAAATATTTTTACTTTTACCTTACACAAGTTTGGTGCAACCATCGGGTCTCTCATGGTTT
The DNA here is from genome assembly GCF_003259725.1 of Athene cunicularia. Taxonomy (NCBI): domain Eukaryota; kingdom Metazoa; phylum Chordata; class Aves; order Strigiformes; family Strigidae; genus Athene; species Athene cunicularia. Next base: position 848,700 of record NW_020799099.1, read on the forward strand.
TTTTTTTTTAGGCTATTTGGCAAAAATCTTCACATCTTTAAGTTGCAGCTCAAATAATGTAAACTAGATATTGTTGCATTACCTAACTTTCAACAACGTAGTTTTCAGGAATGAAAACTATAAATATTTAATAGCATTTATAGAAGTCTAAATATTTAGTATATATTTTCCAAATGACATTACATTCCACCCTGGATTTAGAAGAAAATTAAAAAAAATCTTCATTTTGATCAGAAAAACTCAAATAAGTGTATTACCTGAAAACATTTCCTACGTTACTCTGAAGTGGAAGTATGTCTGACTAGTACATGGAGTTCTCCACATATGACACAGAACTTGTTAAGATGCTCCCCACTAGAGAGTGGTTACATTTATCACTATTCTCAAGAGCCATTATCATCTGTTTAATAGCAAGAACTCAAGTCAGAAGAGATGAAAGTGGTAAGAAATACATGGAAGGGCTGTTGGGTCCTCCAGTCTTTTAAGCCTCTTTCCCAGCCTAAAATAAATTCTTCCTTATTGTTGGTGTTAAAAAAGCTGATTGCTCTTTCGGCAGAGATCCCATTTCAGGGCATACTATTCTGAAGTTTACTTTTAATAAGGTTTAGACTGTCTCACCGTAGTAGGGAGGCAATCCCTGATGTGACCACTCAAGGTTAGAATTTCAAAAATCTTCATTAAAAAATTTCCTGTTTTACCATACTGATTCATGGTACACTGCCTTTACTAATTAAATTAATAGCTACACTTGCTTACTAAAGAGATTAACTTCTGCATTGCCCTCACTAGACGGGTTAGTTGCTAGGCAGCTCTCACTGGAGATTTGGCACTATGTTCTTATCTCTGAGGACAAAGGCTGCTATGCATCTTTCACTAGGAGAATGAATGCTACACTGCTCTCACTAAGAGCATTCATCTCTGGCTTTATATCTCAATTGCTCTCCTTTAATTATTTTAATCTCTTGGTGCATTCTAGTGTTGCAAGTTATTTAATCTGGAGTATATTTTGACTTGTGTGCTATGGAATTGCTTCCATTTTTTTCCTCCCTTGTCAGCTGACAACCTCAAAAATTTATTCCAAGTCACATGTGAAGGGCTTGCACACCAGAGCATGCCATGCCTGCTGCTGCAGTAATATTCAGCTTGGTATTTAAGCCCTTCTCAATATTTTTCTATCCACTGAACTGTTCATGGACAAATATTTGTTTGTTTACTTTGTTCATTTTATTCTATACTTTGGTTCATATCTAGGAAGTCATACCTTTTTTTTAACAGCCTCATTGTGCCAAATGCTTAGTCAATACAAGCAGCACAATTCCCTTGACTTTGCTGAGGATGTGATTTATGCCACCAACAGTCTGATCTTTTCTACCAAGCAGCTGGACCTCCAAGTATCCAGATATGGGTGTACTAACTCCCTTTGCGGCACCCAGATGACTTCCAAAGAGTAAGATGCCAGTGTTGTTTTCTCACTGACAATCTGGCCTATTCGTTTTAGTGAATACAGCCCACATCTTTGTGCCATATCAACAGCTGGGCAAAATCAGCTTAGCTCCACAGATCTCAGCAAAACGGAAGACAAAGCTCCTAATCTCCAAAACAAACCAACCCAAAACTAAGGACTGGTAAAACCTTTAGGCTTAAACTGCAACTGGAATTCATTCCTGGACCAACTCTGTCACATGTTCTTGATGAAACAACACAGATCTTAAAAGCGATGTGTATATCAGTGTTACTCAGAAGACGCTTCCCGTGGCTCTACTTGTAAAATGGCATAGTGATTACAGAATGGGAGGAAACAAATTGCAGCTGAAAAATATAGTTCTTTTTTTGCAGTTGACTTTTAAGTTAACTGAAGACTGATTTTAAAATGTATTCTTTAATTGATTTGCAATTTTTGTATAATCATGTCATGCAAATTTACTCCAACCGGTGTTTTGTTATTTTGATTTTTGTCATGCAGCTCATTTTATCTGAGTACTCACTACCCTCTGGATGTTACTCATGTAATAGAATTATTTCGGAAACCACCACTTGACTAAATGGCCCAAACTCTAGAGAGATTGAGACCCAAAAAAATTAATAAAATATCTGTACAAATTCAAATTCCCTTATTCAATAAAGAAATAATATAATTTATATACTTTATAATGAATATGTGAGCACAGTCAAGTTGAAACATTTTTATAAATAATTTGCCTACCCTTTTGCCCAGTTGTGAGAATTGGCAAGGTTTCTTGCAAATATGTAGTCAAAATCTCTCAGCAGCACTGCATTTTTTTCCCAAAATAAACAAATTGTCTTATCCTGCCTATGGATAATACAAGAAAGAAGAAATACAACAGAGGCAGTCGGTCAGTTCTGCCTTTGAGAAGGCAAAAATATCTTAAGGCTAGGATGAAACAAACAAAATAAAAAAGTAGTGATAGTACTTCACAAGGTGAAAAGAAAAAATTTAGAAAGGAAGATCATGGTAATGTTGACTTCATAAGAACAATACATCATGCTTTTTTTAAAAAAACAAAGGTTAAATAATGATATTAGATGCCGTCAAGGATTTAGATCTTTTTTTAGTGTTCAAGGAATTGGGATTCAAAAAGAAATTTAAAAAAATAAAACTGTCATTTTTTTTTTCTGTAAATATCAAACTGATGACTGCTCAGAGAAAAACATAAGGTAACCACCTTGCTTGAAGGTACCTTTATTTCTTATAATATGTCAGCTTCTTTTGACATTTCCTGGAAAAATACTGAATATTCAAAAATTTGCCTGAAAATTTACCTCTTCTAGGACATCAATTTGAAGGATAGTCTGTTAATGATGCATTAGTTACTGGGAGATGTTTGAGACCGACATACATAATTTATACTGTAAAGTCACACATGAAAATAATTTTTTTAAAACTCTTTTATTAACACATTAAAAAGTGCTTTAGAAAGATGTGCAAATATATACAGAGTATACACTACAGTTTTAAGACTCAAGGAAAAGTATTGTTATTTCTATGAATCCCAAGCATTCAGGTTACAAATTCTGAGAATAATGCACTAAATAACAAATGGCATGTTCTGCTGTCAACATAATCAAATATCAGCAAAGTGTATGATTTATGTATGATAAGCATCTGACTATTATAATGATGGTAATTGTAATATAATCCAGCAGTATACTGATTCTCCACAGATTAGTATGGCCTTTCAATCCTCTCCTTTTTGACTGTTGATTGTTTTTTTCTACATGTAAGCACATCCATATACATAGGCTTTGCTACTTAAGAGTTGCAGCTGTGACCAAAAAAAAAAAAAAAAAAAAAAAAAGTCAACAACTGAACAAACCAGAATTCTTAACTTTCACCTTGGTTATACAACAAAACAGTTTAGAGACATACAGCTGCCTCAAAACTTATAGAAAGTTGTACAATGGATGGTGCATAATGAAGCGTTTAGAATTTGGTATGATAGAACTGGTATAAGTTTTTACTTTCAAAGAAAACACTTTGAAAAGTAGCAGACAACAGATTCTCTCACCAACTTTTTGTAACTCTTTTTTTAAGGAACCCTTTTGATTGCTTATTTCTCCCCAAAAGACTTTTCCCCAGAGCTGAAAGTTTTGAGCACAGTGACAAAGCTTGGAAGCTGAAGGAGCTGGAGCAGAAGTCCCCCAAAGACCACTGAAAGCGATTCCTCAATATCTGATCAGGGAAATTTACTTTATGACTGGCTCACTGCTTATGGAGAAACTATAAACTGTTTTAAGGTTGAGAAATAATGAAAAGTTCGTGTTCCAAATAGATGAGAAAAGAGGGAACATTAAAAGAAATGCTCTGTGGTATTGGGAAATTGCTGTTTGCTCTATCCCCAAAACCTCTCATGGCTATCTAAGAACTTGATAATTTGCAATTTATCTCTCTTTTTCTTTTTTTTTTTTTAAATTTGTTTCAGAATTAAAAACCCCTTTATATTTAAATTAGATCTGACACTAGCACACAGAAAGTATTCTATTTTATACATAAACAGATTTAATTATCACACAAGCAGACACAAAGAAAGCATTCTCTAGCATGCATGAAAGAAGAACACATTGCTCCTTTCCAAAACCAAAAGTCTTCACAGCACTATCAACCTCAAAATATTTCCGGACTTCAAAATCAAGGAACTAACTGCTAGCATGTTTTCTGTAGCTAAGAACATCTCCTATAGTTTTCTCTTTTAAGAGGAATACCAATAATGACAACATCCAACATCCATGGAGAGATATGGTGTACAAGAAAAAATTTCAAGTAGTATCAACCAACATACTTTATGTGAAACAAGTTAGTTATTGAGATTTTTTTTTTTTTTTTTTTTTTTTTTTTTTTTTTTTTTTTTTTGAAGGGAGGTTACAGGCACCAAGGTGAAAATGTTAGAAAGATGCAGAGGAAGCACACCCTAGATACAGAGTGAGAGAGAATGTGCTTTAACATTCAGCAGAACAATTAAGTCAATAGGAATAGCATCCAAAAATGTCCTTCATACATCAACTGACAAAAGAAAAAAGTTGTGTAATTTCTACTACCTTCAGCAGAAAACTTGGAGAGATTACTGTGAGTCCACTGGCATGTTATGAGTCTGCCTGCTATAACAGCAATTGAGTTAGAGTTTTGTGTGTATTTCTACACAGATATTTAGAGAGTGCTGTTTCTGACTTCGTGTGCTGATCTCAGTCTGTGAGCCTGAGAAGAGTTATCATTGACGCCGTTCAAGCCAATGGCAAGTAGATAGCCAAGATTTTCTCTGTTCTCCCCCTATTGCCTATCTTCACCCCAAGTCACTGCTGACATCATTCAGATGTTTAATGGCTAGAGATTTTGGAATAGACACATTAGACTTTAAAACTTGCACTGAGATCAGATGATTATACACTTTTAAGTACATTATGCAGGACAAGTTTGCTACATCTAACATGTCAGAACTGTATTTTATAACACTTCCTGAAAGATTGGGCATATGCTATCGTTTTAAGATTATGTATAGTGCTTCATAAATCAAATGTCTGAGTGAAGCTTTGCTTATTCTCAGTAGTATACAAGCAGGTATTTTTGTAATGATATTTTACCAAATGTATCTGAACATCCTGCTGACACAGTATTTCAAGGGAGTCCAGTGAGGCAAACAATGTGACAGCAAAAAGAATGTGGAATATATGTCAAAGCAAATAATTGATGTAGCAGATAATAAAATCTAATGCAAATATAGCTTACACCAGGGGGAAGTAGCACGAGAGTGCCAGTCTCTCAAAATTAGTATGATTCAAGAAGTATATACAGTCAATGCACTATGCCATTCATGGCAAGTAATGAGCCATGATAATGTACTGTGATATATGAAGATATTTAGAAGACTCATAAGGGTTGTTTGGAGCAAGAATAGCTTTATAAACTGGCTTATACTGTCAGTTGAAATGATTCTGAATCTGAAACTTCTTTAGCATTATTATACTTGCAAGATTATTAGAAGAGAAGAAACCATCCTCATCAGTTGTTCTTGTTTAAATCTTAATCATGCAAGATTACGCAGACAGCGCTTTTGTTATAGGCGCTCCTGATATAAAGCAGACTGAATATAATTTTGGAAAAGCTTTCTCTATCTTCGTTATTGATGTTCAGAGTGAGAATCATATTTGGATCCATTGTTTTCAATTTTTGTTACAATGATTATTCACACAGGACTTGTATCCAACTCATGTCCCAAAACTCCCACAGCCTTTCCAGAATTATAGTATGTATATCTATCCTAGACAAAGAGATAATCATACTTTTTCCCCATCATACACTTTTGCCGCTACAGAAGCTACCAATACCATCTGATTCCCAGTCTCTACTAGTTACGATCATCATAGACAGACATCTTAATATGAGCAAGATCAATTTCTAGAATGGGAAGATAGAGCTCTAGAAAACCACAGAACTTTATAAACACACACAACCTGGATTCATAAAACTTTGATTCTCAAGTTTAGCAGTTTTACCACAACAAAAAGCAGATTCATTTCTATTGTTTGTATAATCATAGAAGGTAGTTTTAAATGTCTCCTATACTGGAAATTAGTAAAAATAAATATCTGAGAACTTTGGTGTTATCTTGTCTTCTTCCTGTCATTTTAACAGGGGTGAAACAAAAGGATGTTACAGGGGAAGCAACCATTTCTGAAAGACACCACCACTGAATGAACAAGAACATTCATACTCTTAACAGCAAGGACTTAAACAAATAGCATCTTTACAACAAAAAAGATATGCCCTATCTATAATGACAAAGAAATTGACAACTTCTTTATCCGCAATTCATACAAAACCTGCCCAGAGAATAGTGCCTGTTTAGTTACCAGCCTCCTGTGTTTAGCATGGAAATCATGATATTTGTAATATCATACATGTAATATCATACATGTAATAACTACTTGATTGTTGAAGAACAGGATAGACAAAATTTTCCAAACTGGGATTTTGATCAAAATAAAATATTTTTTTAAAAGTTTCAAATTTTCATTAAAGAAAGAAAAACATCCTCCAACTCTCAAACACCTATTCTGTCTGCTATCCTCTCTCTTTCCCCAAAAAATCATCTTTTAGAATTGTGCTGCAATGCACTCTGGGAGTCGTAAATTGTACATCAAAACCAACTTTTTTTTTTTTTTAAAATAACAGCCATGTTAATACATTGTTGCACTACAATATCTTAAAAAGAGCCCCTTGCCCAGAAGGGATGTGGAACAGCTGGTTCTCAGGTTCAACTAGGCATAACAGTAGCCCATGAATCCAGTTCAGACTACAGAAAACATTTTGCTTTTACTGTTATTACAGTTACCGTACATCATTCAAAAGCCTCAAAATAATGGCCAGCATACTAACTCAAAGGAAGTTATCCAAAAGAGATCGCAGTCTAGTGTATAGTGAAGTATGTGACTGTAAAGCAATAAAAAGGGAAAAGAGAACCAATGATGGGTTTCACATCAATCAGGTGAACAAATTTCTATACATGCTAGATTTGACACAACAAACCGATGTAATTCGAGGTCAATAAAAATATAGTGGGTTTTCAAACCAGAACATATATATTCTTTTATTTTCCTATATGCTTTCACTTACATTCTGCCATTTAAAGTACATTCTTCCAGTTAGACCATTTTCTTTATGACCCGACTGCTGCAAAATTTTACTAGTTATGAAAAAATCCTGTGGTTTAATAATTTTGTAAGTTTAGTAGGCAAGCAAATGCCAGAGAAACACCACCCATTCCTGTAATATCAAAAGCCTGGAAATAAATGCAATTGGGCCAAAAACATTTCAGAACTTACCTTCCTTAAACACTAAATTATGTGCAATCAACAGTAAAACTTCACTTCAAATCAGGAGTCAATTGTGTTGTTTACTCTGGTCCTGACATAAAGTTATTTTGCTATCAGCTGTTACAAGAAATTTGGAAGAAGAGATCACAAGTAAGACAGTGTATTCAGTCTCTACTATTTTTACAGCAAGACTTTAAAATTGATCCCTGAATCTAGATCTAAAAATTTCTAACTCAAAGAACCATTTCTCAACATGCCTAGGTCTGAAAGAATAAAACCAGTATGCCCTTTTTTTTTTCCACTCACAAGAAATGCCCCTCCTTAAAATTTTTTTATGAGAAGAATTATTCCTCTCAAATGCAAGCTCCATTATTCATAGAGCTCTAAGCAAAACCCCACTTAGAAGAATCCCCCAGTGTCAGTCAGTGGGAACTCTGCAAGATTTAAAAAAGCAGAATTTGACAATGAAATTCATCACCACTGTATTTTTTTCCCTTTGCTCACTGTTTTATGGTCATGCTACCAAAATTCTTATTTTAACATATTTTCACACAATTTTTAAAAAAAATGTGTTTTAGTAACTTAGTTTTAGATAAAAAAAGATTTAAACCAAAATAATTTGTTATAAAAGTTATTTTCAGATACACAATTTCTCATTGTATACCATTCTCAAAAATAACAACAGCAAGGAATTTCTCCCACTCCATTTAATGTTGCAGATGTCTCTGAGTCTCTTTATCCTAGGAAAGAGGTGAAATACTCTGTTAGTAAAATAAGAGCTTTTCTTCCCTGACGTTGATATATTTTATTTTCTGTTGAGATTCCTGAATCCAGTGTTATTTCTCACTACTTGCCTGCCTAAGAATTTAATTTTTAAAATAAATATGTTGAAAAGTCCAATCTAACATAATCATAAATGTTGAATTAACTTTATCTCAATATATGCCTTCTTTTTTACCTTGGCACTGAAAGGGAAAATAAAAACCCTCCAGATTTTCTTATAAATGAACAAATGTCACAGCTGCTTAGAAACAGTTACTCACATCTTTGCAAATAGTATTTTCTATGTACTTTGTGGACCATTAAGATGATCTAATTTATGAACTGAAGGGATTGCTATTCAGAAAGCTCGGTCCCTGTGCTATTGACAGTGCCAGAACACTCAATGTTAACTGGTGACTGAAGTCTCACAGTAACAAGTGACATTTCATTTAACCTTTTTAACTAAAATAGTTATCTCTGCAAATCACTCATGCCGTGCTGAAGCAAATCTTCACCTTGATACTGAAACCTAAGCCTACAAAATGACACGTCTGGCACTTTATGAATGATACCTCTAAGCCATACAATCTATAGAGAGTATCAAGTATGTGGCACTAATTCGCAACCAGTATGCACAGCCTGGTGACAGAGACAGCTAAACTCCATGACTTTCTTTTATACTAACATACGTGAAAACAGGGAAAAATCACCCTGAAAAAAAAAAAAAAAAAAAAAAAAAATTTAGGCAAAACCTGATAATACTAGAATTAGTTTGTGGTTTTTCCCATCCATAAAACTGAGATCAGAATCTACTTTAATCTTCCTTAGCTCTCTCTGATTTGAAGAGAGTATCAAACACTGAGTGCATGTTTATGAGAGAAGAACAAGGCTGGACTCCCTGCTCAGGGATCACACTTGTTTCATTTTAATTAAGGAATACTTTGCCCAAGTTCCCCAGGCTAATACAAGTCTAATTGAAGTCAATACTTAGTCCAATACGTTGCCATATGTGCAATCTAAATTCACATCTTAAGCTCACCTCAAGCAGATGAGAATACTGTGGATGGACCTAATAGAGCTTGCAAGGGGACATGAACAGTTCACATCCCTTGAGATATCCAACAACCAGCACCAGCAGACTGTGCTGGAAACTGAAAACAGAAGAAAGATATAGCATTAGAAGGAGTTAGTTGCAGTCAGTGAGTTCAATATGCACTTCTCTGGAAGAGGTGGGTTAACTCAGAGTGTTCACCTGCACCTACAGCAATGTATTTGTGTTAAGGCTTCCTTCTCCCCTTCCTCAACAAAGAAGCCCTAAAATCCTGAGTGCTGAGGGCATCCACTTCTGCATCTGGGCTTTTGGACAGGGAGAGGTAACTCCCTCTAACACACAAACCCCAGTAAATCAAGAATTACCAAAGTCTCTCCATTTTAAAGAAAAAAAAAAAAACCAACAACAACAAAAAAAAACCCACCAAAAACAAACACACACCAAAACACAAGGGAGGGGAGGAATCAGAGATGAGGAAGAGAAAGCATGGAAATTATGGATTTAACCCATCTGTAATTACAGCTGTTTACCAAAGGAGGGCTTTACCGTGCTTTGGGGAGACAGCCAAGAGAGAAGGCGATGAAGGTACAAATCTGAATTGGTTTCAAACTGCCAACCCTAGAATCTAATTCCAATTCAACAGTAGTTTAAACATTAGTAGAGATTGCCACCATCACTCACTAGCCTTAACCTCTGGAGCTTTCAAAAGAATAGACAGTGAAATCAATTAATTATTGGACTTTCAACCTTGGAGACCTGGGTACAAAAGGTGAGAACCAGTAGCTCAGAAGGTAGCTAATGAGACTGGTAGCCTATTTTTGGTCTTCAGTGTGCTCTAATGTACCTCACACGTTCCTGGACTTCTCTACATTTTTCTTGTTGGGTTTCCCCTCCCCTCCCCTCCATCCAACTTAAAGTGAAAATTCAATTGGTCAGGAATGTCTGACATCTAAGCCTATTTATGTGGGATGCTCATGGCTGTCAGCAATGTTGGAGCAATGTCAGTACCAATTATGGATGGCCTTAAGCCCATCCCAGATTTGAACAGTCTTGAACACAGGGGTTGGAATCTGAAGTGTGATCCAGACAGGAAGCTTGCAGGAGACCATTATTTTACTAGTAGTCTGTGTCAAACGTCTCAAGTTCAACTTGAGGATATCTTAAGCAGAAGATGGAGCAGAGAAGGATTTTCTAAATATAAGATTTGCTTGTTCTGTCTTATAGATCTCTTTCACAGCACCTGTTACCATGATGCTGGTCAAAGGCCAGGTGAAGTAGCACATAAATTATCTGCAACCATTTATATAGTAATGAACTGTTACAGATAAATACAGACCTGCTTTATTTATGCCTCTTCAAATGTGACTGCAGGATCTATGATGACACTGCTAATAATTTTATACATATAATTGAGTGAATAAGAATTTGTACAAAATTAATACATGCTTCATCATTTGCTAAATAATATTTTCTTAAAATATAATTGCCTATTTAAAAACAGTTAAGGAAGCACAGATGAAGGAACGTGTTACATGACACAGAGTGAGTAGCTAGAGAACATGTGAAATCTAAAAATTAAGACTTGAACCTGTACACTGTTCAGTAGACAAATTATAGTGAATTATTTCAAGGAAACTTGGCCAGCTGGCAAATAAGCGATTGCTATAAAGACAGGATAAATCAATGATAATTATACCCAAGAACTTATCCAGGCCAAATGGTCAAGTGTTTGGTTCTATTTACATTTTCGTCACATTTCTAGAGCATGCCTAAAAAAAAGCCTGCAGCTGTCTATATTTAATATTTTCTTTATCTGCTGTTATATTTATTCTCACCTTTTGAAAATAAAAATAATTAAAAATTTACTTGTAAGGATTATTTTTTCCCATAATGAAATAAATCATTTCATGCAGATATCACACATTTTCTATTCCAAATAGAATTATTTCCTATTTTAAGTTTACTAAAAATTGAGAGCATGTCATTTTCAATCATTCTGCAGATTTTGTCAAATATTTTTTAAGTGACTGTATATGGAGCTACTCTTTCAAGACCGTCTTTTTCGCCACCAAGAGCAAACGCAATGGAAGTTACAGGGAATTTTTAATAAGTCTGAAAATATTCCCTCCAGAGTATATCAAAATGACTAACTCAGATACTTACTTAGTATCTTCGTACTACTTTCAATAAAATCAGATACCATAATGAATATTTGCAAATCTCATTGTTCTGCCTGAAGTTAAAAAAGTAAATTATTTATGTTTAGTTAGTTTAATCTGTCTATTCTTTAGCTCCTAATGTACATACACAAATGCATGTTTCCCAATAGTTCTAAAACCTCGTGTGGATTTTCCTGAAATGCAAATCTGGTCTTACAAAAAAACAACAACAAAAAAGCAAAACCAAAACTGCCCAGTACATCTAAATGATGAAAAATTTTAATGAGAAAATCTAGCCACACTGTTGAGTATGAAAATGTAACCATGAAAATCAAGAGGGTTTTGGGAACTGAGTATTGTTGGCAACACTAAGTAGGACTGTATTTAAACAAGTGCACACCACCTTCAGAGTTCCTAGAAAACAAAACAAAACAAAAGACAAACCAACCAACCCTAGGGGTTTTGTGATTGTAATACAATGGCGTGAATCTGGTTATCGAATGTCTGCAACCTGTGCTGGACATATATCCCACTGAGTTCCCAAAGTAACACACAGAAAGAGAGAAAGCATGAGGAAAAAAGTGTGGGGGAGGAGGAGGTGTGAGACATCTAAGGTAATTTTAAATCTTAGTTGGTATGAAGTTTTGGAGGTGCCAGTCTCTCTATGCATTCAAACAAAATTTACTAGCCCTTGCCATTGCTTCTCACATGCACTGGAAGTGCCCTGGCTGTTGTTTGGGTTCCCCTCCAAAAACTGCTTTTCCCAAGACCTCACACTCAAGAGACTGTCAGTCTCACTTGGTTTCTATCTAGGGGGACAGAGGCAAAAGGGAAAAAAGTAAAGACAGAATAAAAAAAACCAAACAACCTCTCTGCTGTTTAAAAAAAATAAAAAAATAAAAAAAAATTAGACAAGAACTGTGCCAGTAATGGTTATGGATATGAAGTTAGTAAGGAGAAGAGTACTTTCAATTCCTGAAGACTCTAGCAGGGGCTGATAACACTTGCCCTTCACAATTCAGACTTCAAACTTCTCAAGACCTAGAATAACTCTGTAGCCTATTAGTAAGCTAAATATACCCAGGGAACAAACACGTATATCAGTCTTTTGTCAGAGATAACAGCCTGAACTGCTTTGATATAACAGTATAGAGATCAGTTGTGAAGAATCTAAAACAGCTGAATTCAGCAAGAACACTCTCTATTAGGATGTTTATATTATTTTTATCTTTTAGTCAATGTACCATCACAAGTTAGAAAAAGCAATAGCAGCAGACAAGAACTATTCAAAATGGAAAATTAAACATTGTATATTGCATATCTGATATAGATGGATAGTTAATATTAGTTTAGACTTATCAAATTAGTATTAGCCAGAGGTGCATTGGACAACACTTCAACAGAAAAGGTGAATAAATACAACTACTACTATTATAGGTCCTAGCTAGTTTTAATAAAGCAAACAAATGTGAACCACCAAAATTCAGCCAACAAATCAGGAGTTGAATGTTGAGTAACTAAAATCACAGTTCACCATTCCAGACTGCATAGATTTTTTTTCCATGTACAGCTCGCTTTACCCTTTCTTACTGTACGTAACACTGTTCCAGCGCATATAGCTGCACTCTTAAGAATAAATCCAGAAGAAGAAAAAGAAGGGAAAGGAAGAATTGTGTTTCTAATAAAAGTGCTCTGTTTTCTTAAAGCCATTATTTCAGATATCTATGTTAAACTCCAGCCAGACTAAATGATCAGGTCTAATAATCTGCTGGGAGCAAGACTTATTCGAATCCACATAACATATTGACAAAAGCTATTGCTGGATAGGTCATTCAATTCACAGGACTTTTCAACCCCATTGAAAATTTCAGAGGGAAAGAAAACAAAAACCATCAAAGTCTTTGTATTTAGTATATAGACCTTTTTGCCAGTTCAAGTTTAAGACCTTTTTAAAAATGCACTGTCAGCAGCATAGCTTTTAAAGGTAAAATGAGGCCTTTAAAGGAGGTATCCCACTGTGCATTCTACCACTGCGCTGCCTGTGGAGTGTAAAAAACAAGGGCAAAGATGGGACTGAAAGTCTCAAACACTCTCTTACAATGGCTTTCATCTTCTCTTCCAAATCTGTAACCTTTGAAGACAGAAAGAAATGCAGTTAATGCGTTTACAAATAGGCTGGAACCTGCTATGTTTTTAAAGGAAACTCACAAAGAGCAGAAACGTCCAGTGGAATCTCATTATGTTATTTAAAGGGACACTTTGAGGGCTGGCAGCCCCTCAGTTTGACCTCTCTTTTTAATTTTGTGTTTGAAAAGTTCATGCAATTTCTCAGATTCTTTTAATGATTTGTCACTTCTCTTTCTCAAAATGAAAACAATTACAAATGTCACTGATATGTGATAATACCAGAAGGAAACCCATCTGCAACAAGTTAAAAATCCAACCTTACCCTTCATCTTTTGCAGGGAAAATAATGAAAATTCAGATGACAAAGTATCCATCACCTTGCACGTTTATCAATACAGTCTTTTATAAATGCTAAATAAACAACAAGAAAACAAAACCCAGTGATCCAGAACTCATGAGTAACTGTGAATCAAGCCAATATGAACAAATGGTAGAAGAAAACATACTTTGTGAAGATAATGACTGTAGATATAAACCTTCAGCACACCCTGAAAATAGTTAAACAAACGTTAGACTCTGAAAGGCTGCAAATAAGCATACAGTAGCCTGGCAATTTTCTCTAAGAAACACTATGCAGGAAAAAAAAAAAAACAAACAAACAAAAACCAAAACACTACACCACAAAACAGGGGCAGTAGCAGGAACGAAACTTCAGAAACAAATATAATTTAATTTTATCATATACCCCACTGAATGTGATGTACAAACACTGTTTATATAAAAGGCCATAAAACTATTTTTCTATCTGCTTGTTAAGTCTTGTTTTTCTATTCAGGGGTATAAAATACATACAGTAACTTTTTTTCAATCTTCTCTGAGTTTTTAATTGCTTAATTTTTAACACAAGTGTTTACTTAATCCTGGATTTTCAATTTCTTTATAGAATCTCAGTAGGACAGGTCTGATCAGCAACAGTTAAACAAAAGATTGTTTATCATAATTCTACTGCTTTAAGACTCACATTCTGGCAATATTAAAACCCACAGCTGTTGTATTGTCTTTTAAATAATACACCAGACACTTCAGTAGAAATATTGCCTTTTGTCTATTCTGCTAGCAGAAAGGTCAGTGGTAAGACATCTGCGTAACTGAAAACATTTCTTGAACTTGATATATCCTCCATTTCATACTTCATGCAATGTAGTTCCTCATAAACCCTCTCTAATTCTTGCCAAAAAATATCCACTTTTTACACTTCATTTTATCTATGACTGTTGTAGCAATAGATAATGGCTAGATAATAGATAATGTCCGAATGGTTCAGAATAACATATCCAAATCTGTTTAGTCATATACGAAAGTACCACAATATATCATTTGTTTCTGAAATTAGGGATTGTAGTTTATGGAATATCTAACATGCTTCTGGGCAGTAGAATTGGAGCTACATGGTATCTACAAATAAAATTTATGAGAAATCATACTTTTCTATCACTCTAGTCGTTACTGTTTCTAAATTCCCATTCAACCTCATAAAATTATGATGCCACTATATGCTAACCCTCCTTTCCAATCCTGCATTGTTCTTAACAAATGCAGCTAAACCTGCAGCCATCAGCACATATAAATTCATTTGCGTACACATGCAGTCAATAATATTAGTGGACTTTGAGCATTTCCAGCTCACAAATGTGTACAGAAGTGATCACACACGCAAAATAACCAAACCAAATCAAACTAAAACCAAGTCTATATAGATCACCTGTAGTAAGATTTTGTTGGGAAAAAGAATGGCAACCAAGGGAAACGTTAAAAGGCAGCTAATTAATTCCAAAATTAATAAACATCAACTTTATGATATTCAGTCTTAAGATATTAATAATAATGTCATCCAGTCACACCAATTCAAAATGAATAAATTATTCTCTCGGAAGAAAGGAGAAAACTAAGTTTTTTGCAATCCCTCTATTACTGAGCTCTAAATCGTGTCTTGGAAATGCAGTCTCAAGGAATAGTTCCACACCAGCATGGTTCGAGAAAGTACACATCAAAACAGAAAGGTGACAAGATCCAGATTGATCCTTGTTCTTGGAAATGATGGCAGTACTCTGAGAATTTCTACCTCTTATCGCTGACTTTCAACCAGTTGTTTGTCTCTCATTTTTTCTGCACTATAGCTGTTTTTTGACAGTTTCAAACTGATTGTAGTAGCCGTTCAATATGTTCCCAAACGTGAATTTAGTAGTGTGGGCTAGTTGTAAATTCATCTAGTTTTACTTCCTGAATGATCTGTAGGCTAATTTAAGGTCAAAATGTGATACAATATGATTTGAGAAATCTCTATTAGCATTACCATTTACTCTGAAGAATTAACCTAAAGATAAGATGCTTATTTATGGTATGTTTTATTTATGAGTTTGAGTTTTAAAAAATCTTTGCTATGGGAACTGTACAATCTAACAACTTAAGCATACTTTGTCAGGAATGATCTGGGGAAACTGGCTGAAGAGCAGAAAGGGTTACGGCATACATGGCCTATGAAAAGCCACCAGAGAGTAGCGAAGGAGAACAATTCAGCTTCCAGAGTCTAAAAAAGCCATAAATTCTCTTGGGTGCTCTCAGTAACTATTGAGGCAAATATAAAGAATGCAAATAATGACTGTAGGTTTTAAGCTGCTTTGAAGCTCTAATTTTTTTTTTATAAAAACAACTCTTCTGGTCTCTCAACATTACCACTCAATTTTGGCCCACAAAACGTGATTTCCTACCCCACAGAAACCATGCCAATTAAAAAAAAAATGTTGCTCCATTCAGGTGACACGTAGAGATTTCAAAGAAAACAAGACTCAACATCTAGTCCATATCAATAATGTAGTTGTTGTATCATTCAGTTTTGTTGGAGAGACACAAATTTGGGTTCCTGTTCTGGATGCACTCATGACTAACACTCAGGGCAGGGTAGATTCTAAGTTTGTTCTAATTAATGAACTGTTGTGTAAGATGTAAAATCTACAGTTTTGCAAAACATATATCTCAGAGGGAAGTTCTGTAAAATGGCCAAAATCATCTGACAGGTCACTTCTTCCTGGATTAAATTAATTTCTCCATACCCCTTTCAGTCTTGTCCCTGCAAACAGGGTCCCACTGCCTTATTCAAGTAAGCTCTGACATTCATTGCAATATTTATGGAGCCAGTTCAGATTGCTAACTTAGCAGAAAACTATTCACAGGGTTTTGGTTTTTTTTTTCCTCTAGGTTAATATTTCACATTTTTCATTAGAGTTAGTACAAGGTAAAGATAATATCTTCCATTAGGTTTCATTATCTTTAGAGATGCTTCAATCTGTTAGGAATAGCTTAGCAAAGAAAATTTGATTAAACATTCTGAATATTTCTTTCAGCAAATGATTGTCTGTTGTATTATCATATTGTCTCAGTTCTGTTTATTTCTGACTATGAAATATCTGTATTGAACTTTAAATACAAACACTGATCTTACACTTCTGAGTGTGAACTTTTCCTACATTTCTTCTAAACTAATCACATTGGAACAAAAGAATAAGGGAAAACAGAAGTAATGGTCATAAAAGTAAGAAGGCACAATCAGATGAGATCACCCCTTTTCCTGTTGAGGGGTCACAGGAGCATGAAACACCAACAATGCATGAAGAAAGCTGGGGCTTCCTTTATCAGTGAGTTCTTGGGACTGGCCACCTTGAGTTTCAAGGACCAGAGCCATCAGTTCAAGATGGCCATCAGTTCAGTGGAATTACACACTTGCAGCTGATTTAGGGTAAATTTGTTAGGACTGATTGTTTTGTGTGTGTAATGATAATTACTGACAGGGTTTAAGAACTAATCATTGACAATGTGTATTGGCAACCCAGTAACATCTGGGGTTTGAAACTGCACTGATCTGTCTTTCAAACATTCCTGTGGATGCAGTCCCTAATCTCTAACTGATATACAGATTCAGGTTATTCAGTTGCAACAGAAGGGACCATGGCAGCAAACAGCTCCCTGGTTATCCTTAAAGGATACAACCACCCTGGGAGGCCAAGTGCTCAACACTATGCAGTACTATAGCTTCCCTCCAGCTCCTGGTCTGCCTGCACAAAACACAGATGAAAGCACAGGAGCAGCTACAAATCAGTGCAGTAACTCCACAGCTAGAAAGCATGTAGCAAACACATAACTATCTAACTGACAGCATGAGACTTGACAAGTCTACATTTGTCTATTACAAACAAAAATCTTTGCAAGTATATGTGAAAGTTGTAGCAACGTCCAGTTCTGCAACTAGTGCTTTACCACTGAAGTGGATAAAAGGGTCCTGTACTATTGTTGAAAAAACATATCAGCCACAGTACAATGATCGCATATTTTTATCCTTGAGGATCTGTAACTGTTTATATATGTATGTATAAATATACATATATATATATATATAGGTATTTTAGCTAGCTATTAAACAAGATTGCTTTCTATAGCAATGATTTCTGTATTTGGATTGAAAATGTTGCACGCTTCAAAACTCCTGTTTAGTTCATGAGGCCACGGTCTCACCGCTGGGACTTCCCAAAATGCATTTTGCTGTTAGATACCATTAAATCTGCTGACTACATATGTACATTGTCTTATTATTCAGTCTCAGGATTCTGCTGTGCATTATAAACTCTGCAGTAATAGTTAGATATGGATACAGAGCAATCATGGCAACATACAAACAAAATATGAAAGAATAAATATTTTTATTTTCATTTTTATATTAATGTCAAATTAACTTGAATATCATTCTGGTTTATAGGTTAATAAAATACAGGAGAAATTAATTACTAGCAGAAATAAATATTTATAATGCAAGCACCATGATAACAACAACAAATGAAAAAAACCTCTTAGTGGAAGTGCTTGCCCTAAAGGGCAAGAGATATGCCAACCTAATAACCTCACCAGGGGTTATGAAAAATTTGCACGTTGCCTGACAGCCTAAGGTAAAGTCTTATGGTAGCTCTTCAAGTGGATAAAAGAGAAAATGGAATGCATTGCAAAGAGGTACCGTTTATCTAAATCAATGGAGACATTTCCTACTGCATTGACCTTCACTGCATCTTGAGGAGTATAAAAAGCATTAAGGAACATTTTAAAAACACCCAGGGGTTTTCTTTATCTAGGTTTTCTCCCTGATCAAATAAACTGGAACTCTTTATTATAGATATTTCCCATATTTCAAGTTAATGTACATTTCTCTGCAGCACAGCCACCTAAATAATCTTAACACTTCATGAGGGTCTTGACTGTCTCCCAGAAATGTCATATTCCTCCCTCGATGAACATCCCTCAGAACAATAGTTTTGCAATGTCCCTTTGCACTGACACTAATTGAAATGATTATCCTTAAGATGACCAGGATCAAGCAACAAAATGGAAGGACCAATGTTTAACATCAACACAAATACTAAAGAGTGGAAAACCACGAGTGTGTGTAAACTGATACTGTATATGTGATAGAATTTACCTGCATCTGTTCTCTCATTCCAGTCTTTATGAGAAATAATACTACCGACAGAAGGGCTATCTCTGTTGCCGAAGACAACCGAGTAAATTGTTTACTCCTAGCTCTTTCCTCATGAAGAGTCAGAAGTAAATCAGGCAACAATAACGTTGGCAGTTAAGCCTATTAGCAGGCCTTCAGAAAGCCAAAAAGGGCACATTTTCGAGCCTTTGGGTCAACTTAGCACAAATGAATCACTGTCCATTCAATTACTCCCTATTTATAGAGGTGTTCAGGATCAGAGAACAATATGCAGACATGAAATAGAAAGATATATTGCACTTACAACCTTTATACAGCTTTCCTCTCTCAACTGTAATGATGTTCCTTGTGAATTAGGTTTTCACACCAGGAGAAAATGGCAAAAGCAAACTCTGCACACAGGCTGTAATAGTATTTCAGCCATAGTGTTATTTATATCTGTAGGACTGTAGATTGTAGAACTCTACCAAAATAGCAAGACTTATGTAAATAAGACAAAGATAACCTACTTCTCCTTATTGCTACTTATGTCAATGTACAGCAGAGCGATAACCAGTGGGTCCTGACCACACAAGGTATATTAATTTCTAAAAATGGGCTGCAATTTCTACATTCTGCCCAGTAACATAATGCAGTTTCACTGGGAAATTTTTGTAAATTAATATTAAATACAGAATATAGAAAACAAAAGGTTGAATTTTAATAATTTCTTTATCCATGTTCTGTATTTTTTTAATCACTCCTCACTTTTGCCATCATAACATTGTTTGCATCTGAATTTTGAGTCTTTCCATACTTCCTTTTACTTTCTTCATAAGCTATAATTTTTACCTAGTTAAGCATCTAGTTCCATTTCCTATACCTTTTTCCAAATTATCGGCAAATATATATTTGATTTTAAGCAGAAAACGGGCCAAAAGTCTAAAAGTAAATTGACACCTTTCATATAAATAATGTAATGCAATGAGTTATGTAGAGCCTTTCATCTGATACCCTGGAGTGATATTATACCAAAAGTAAATTTTGTGGACACGTGAATTCTAAGCTCTTTATATTATTTTCACACTTATATAAATTATCAAATTTACACGCATGCTTTACAATTTCAGGTTCAATACACCTGAGTTTATGAGTTTCTTCATACCATTAGTAACTTCTGCGCTGTTGCACTGTGTAATACTTATCTTAGTTCTTGTGTAGTTTTTCTTCAGTATTCAGCCATTTTTCCTTATTACACTTCCAAAGCAGCAGATTTATTTCTGAAAGGTATAAAAGATACATGTTTTTCTGCTTAATAAGTAAACTGCAGAGAGCAATTATAATCATCACTCAGATCACAAGATTATTCCATAAGGCTTGCCAATAACAGCACAGAACAGTGGAAGAATAAACACAGTTGTCAATGACATTTTAAAAAGTCATTGATCAGAATATTGGAAATAAATTGCCTTAAGATTTGTTGCAGGAATTCAAGTTTTACATCCATAACTAACAAAACAGCTGCTTTTAAAATTCAGGGTAAAGAACTGAGTGTCTCGCCTGCCTATTTCATTGAGTCCTCTGCATCTTGTCTTTAAATCCAATGCACAGAGGTGTTCTTGGTTTTTATCATCTCCTCTTCTCAAAATTAATGTGAGTCATATAAAGCACCTGACACTGGTAATGATTCCTTTATATTTAAAATATATGTAGCTAGAACAAATGTATGACTCACTTGGCCACGTTCCATAGCTGTGCTACTGTACCTGAATAGCTCTGCAGCACTCCACCTTTTGTACATATTGCATGCTTTAAAGCTGTCTAGTGTAACAGATAAATCTGAGCAATCACGTATTCTGTAATGATTTCTCCTGACATTCTCAATTACATTTTGGAGAGCCCTGAGTACAACATTTCCAGCAGTTCCCTCAACCGATAGCATAAATTTTGTTAAACTGCAACAGAGTGCTGTGCAAGATTTATTTGTTGAGCAGTTAACTCTGGTTATACCATCAAAAGCAGGAAGTGAAATTGCATCAGATTTCACCAGCAGTAATTAATTTGTTATTTTGAAGGGAAATAGTAAGAGCCAAGCTACAAACAAAGATTGAATTCATATAATCACAGCATAGAAACATTAAGTTTCCTACAAATTAGCGTGGAGTGCAAACCACCCTAAGAAGGTCACTATAAATATTATTAGGGGACCTTAATAACGTTTTTGGTAACAGGCTGGAAGTTAAAGTTATGAAGCCAGTGCTCTGAACACCACCTAACAGCACGTAAATTCCTATGGACAGATACTTCTGTACAGAATAGGTGGAAACCTGGATTGCTAAGGTGATGGGAAGTTAGTGGATTTTAATCTTTGTATGTAAAAGCTGACATATTTTGAAAAATCATAAACTGGCTCCATTAGGGGGAGGGGGGTGGGGTGGAGGGAAAGCAGTTCTTAAAAACAAATCACAAATGTACAAGTTCTATCTTTTCTTACTCTACTAAAAAAAAAGCCAAAAACACTACTCCTAAGAGTGGTTCTGTGTGATAACTTATAACATTGTGTTTCTTGTATGGCTGAGAAAGACAACACCTGTATCTTGGTAGTTCTGAAGAGAAAGAGATCTGTGAATTTTATCTCTGGAAAACAAATACCTGTCCAATTCTCTTTCTACAAGAGACTGGGAGTATGAGTAAGGGAAGGAGTGATGTAATTTTTTTAAAGGATCAAAACACAAAATGGACTATGGACAAACAAGAAACTATACTGAATAGATAACAGTCTAGTATACTCAAAACAAATAGACTGGTGAGATACAGCAAGTACATAAACTCACTTTTACAGAGAAAACAATACACAAACACATCATGACAAACAATATATATGACTGGAGCAAGGAAAAAGGTAACACCGCACCAATAAAATGCCTACCCTAAACATACTATTTCCAGAAAAGTTCCTCAACAACAAAACCAAAAAAGATTGCTTAATAGCTGATCTAATAAAATATTCTCTACACTCTTGATTTTACACTAAATTCCCAATTTATAGGAGTTTTGGAGGTTTCCTTTTGATAAGTGCTTTCCGTTCCATACAAAATTACAATCTAAACTAGAAAACCAGAGGGAAAAAAAAAATGAAGGAACACTAACAACATTAAGAATGTCCCAGTGCCAACAACTCTCATTTAAGTCAGTCTCTGAGCACTTGCTGTAGAGTGTTAGAAACAGGATGTCTTCTGATGGAAAGATCAAAGGCTTGGTTTTGAAAGTTGAGCCTGAAATCCTTTTGCTTTGGTGTTCCCAACTATAAAGAAGGATAATAGCATGTCCCTCCCACAAATAAGCTCCAGAATGATACAGGCATCTATCAAGAGGTACTTGCATAACACGGTGATAAGTACTCTATTTCTTATTACAAAAATAAACCACATTTCAGTCCATAAAATAAGCAGATTGAGTTCTACGTTAGTATTGAAGATATGTTTGGACAGTCATGGTCCCAGTTAATTTTAGAGTATGTAGAATCAACCACAAAGGCAGACAGTACAGACATGGCCTTGAAATAGTGCCTTTCTACAAACGATCTGTACATACATTAAGTACTACTGCCGTGAGAGAAGGGTGAGAAAATTTACTAGAAAGAGCATCATCAAGTGGAGTTTATTTTACCATGTGGGTGTGATTATATCCAACATGAAGAACAGGAGAGCCTATGGACTGTTGATTATACATATTTTCAAAGTGGTGCTCATGAGGAGATCTATCTGACCCTTTTTCACATCTTGCATTGTTTTCCCTTTCCTGTACTTAAATGATTTTAATTTCTCATCTTCCACAGCTTATCCCCATTTCTCACTTATTAAACCCATTTTGTATTCTCTCTTCTTCCTGCTTCTGCTTAGCAGCTGTCATAAACCTTAAATTAACCAGAGTTTTGCTCTCTGCCTTTCCCTTAGACTCTTCTCATCTTTTTCTTGAGAACCGTAAATCACATTTAAATTCATTTGCAGGGTGTCAGCAGCTTCTCAAGGCTGTCTCTAATTTTTCTTCAACACTGTATTCCTGTAAACGCAATACCTCGTCCAATGGAGGACCTGTTTATTTACAAGACGGAGTATATTTGCCAGTCTAGTAGGGACACTCCATCCCCAGGAGATGCAATTTCATCCCCATTGCAAACAGCTTGGATCTTCTAAGATTAAACCAATAAAAGTTATTGTTTCATCATAGGACTTTGGTGATCTTATATAGAGAGTTATTGAGTATGGTGACAAACTGTCCACAGAGCACGCCCCGGCCTGCAGGCACAGAGCACTTTCTACATTCTGCTGAGTTGTTCCTTCCAGAAGCAGCAACTCATGTCAGTGATTAACAAGAAGCCAGTGCAGATTCAGCACAGTTGGGAGGCCAGCAAACTACAAGTTGCAGTGGCAAGCTGCAATAAGTGAATTTAAAATTAGATACTGAAAACTTTTAAAAAACAAAAGATGGGGGAAAAGAAAAAAAGTTCTAAAGCATTGTAACTGGCTTAAAATAAGTTTTACAACCTTTTTTTACACCCATATTTGAGGAAATTTCGCCAGTAAGCTTTACTCACCCTCTAATAATATATGTTAACAACCATAATCTTTATCTTCAATAGCAGCAAATTATGCTCATTTTCTTTTTATTTGTTCTTTAAAGATCACTTAGATAAAAATAATTGTAGCTCTCTTCCCTGAGAAGTTTGGGTATGGTGGCTAATTGATGTAGATTTGCCTTATGAATTAATGTGTTTTCACTGCAATAATATTGTTTTAACTGTGTTTGCCTCAGACCATAAGCATGACAACTTTTTGGGCAACTATATGTCATGCCATTCTTTTTCACCTTTAGAAAAAAAAGAAACAGCCACTGAAAGAAAAGAAGAATTTTAGGACAATTATTTTCAGGTTCATTGGCTTAAATTCCATAATCAATACTTATAGTGCAGCTGTATTTTGTCATTGATAACATGATACGTCTTCTTTTCTTCATTGAGCAAAACATAAATTTTAACCAAGGAGTATCTCTCTAAAAGTAGACCTAAAAATTATTGAGGATACCTCATATCAATGACACTTCTGTAGCACTTCATTACAAACAGATTAGAAAGAGGTATCATACATAAAATGTTTCAGTCTGGTGCACTTGGAAAAATTAGGCATTATTATGTATTTTGAGTCTAGAAAGAAGGTATTCCAGAAAGAAAATAAGGGAGAGTGCACATAATAAGAGCTCCCAGCACAACATGACAGCCAAGACATTCTCTGTATACATATGGGACAATCTAGAACAGACGACAGGTAGTGTTGCCTCTGGTATGTACATTGCATTATCAAGACAATACCATATATTGCGCCCAGTTTGTATACCTACAATTCAGAAAATATGTTAAAATCTTGAAAAAGATTCAAAAAGGAACCAGAAGGATGACTCAAGATATGCCTTCACTGAGGCACTTCATTATCTCAATCCATAATCACTTCTTACAGTGAAGGGTTACAGTATAACTTGATCACAAGCAATGAGTATCTAATAAGCAGAGGTTTCTGATAGCAGAAGGCCCTTTCATCTGACAGGTAGTTATAACAAAATCCAATGACTAGAAACTGACAGCTATATAAGTCCAGAAAAAGAAGTGCACACTTTTAATAGTGGGAGGCGATACTCAGCTTTTCCAGGAACGTGCCTAATTCTCTGCACCTCGTAGACGCTGAATTGATTTTGAGTGTTGTAAATTCATACTGCAAGGTATAAATTTGCTACTGAAACAACTGTTTAAATTGCAGCAGAATGCGATTTTGCAGAGATTGGACTATGAAGAAGGTCAAAGAATATAGAAGGTCATAATGGATTCCTCCTTTTAAATCTACCCATTACTCTTGTGTACTGGCTGTGAAATGTAAATGCTAAATATTATTCTTTGTTTTGGGATAATTTAATATCTACTTGCGTAGCGAAATTAGAAAGCTGCAGAAGATTCTTCATTCAGCTAGTGTGCTATTAAGTACAATAAATACAACAAGTACAACAATTTCTTTTGAACTTCAGACTGGAAACTATTGTGAAGCCTACACTGCACTGTTTTCAGCAGTCTTTGCTTATTGATTGTAGTTGTCCAAATTAAATTAGTACATATCTGTGGGAACCTCTGAGATTTCTTAAGGCAGGGGGATTGCCTACTTGTGGTAATATCTCAGAGTTCGTTTCCATTACCTTAGGACCATCTTCTTCTGCCAGACAAAATACTATTCTACGCCTGTCAAATCAATTAGCCTCATTTTGTTTTCAGAACCTGTAAGGGTTAACTCTGTCTGGATTGAAGCTCTTATAGTCACACATTATCATCTACTGTGCATCTGTATACTATCTAGCAGAAAAAGGCTCTTGCCTAAATAGATATCATTGCAAAAATACACATAAAAAGATAGCAACTAAAAATGAAAATATCAAATCCAGATTTTTTCCTACTTGTTTTAAATATCCTCTGCTACTGACCTGGATTTTATAAACTACTTAATATTAGCTAATGCTCTCACAAGACACCAAGAAATTAAAATACTATAGTCTTAAGTACTCCAAAAATCACCAATCCATTAGCTACATTTAAAGAAAATACTGCAAAGCTTACTTACATAAACTCATCTTACTTATATAAACTCATCAGCTATAATCTTAATTTTGAATTCAACACAAAACAGAAATCAAACAGATTTTTATTCTTAAAAAATAGACTACTAAATATGTTTATCTACCAGAAGACCACTGTGGTTTTCCATTTCCATTCCAGAACCAAGTTCTACTGAAAAACTGAAAATCCTTCAAGATCAAGGACTACAATGAAAATGCAGACAAGCCCATCAACGTGGAAGACAAAACAGGCACCATTTTAGTGAAAGACTGGTATGAAGTTGGTGAATACATTACTTTCTATAAGAGTTTACATTTTTTTGTTCCTTTTCCAGCTCTCAAAGATGCAGAAGGAACTACAGATCCCAGGACGCACCCAGCTAAACATCCCTGTCCTGATCAACTCAGCCATGCTGGAGAACTTCCAGGAACTAGGAAAAGAGAGACATATATCTCACAAGTACAACAATCACCTTTTACAGCTTGGGCTTATGCACACCACTACCAGACATAATAAATCCAGATAAAAGAGAGTCTGAGATAACCCACATAAAGAACTGTTCATTGAACTCATATAATCTATACCGCAACCAACGAGCATGGAAGCAAGCTATTAAGCATGAACTCTACCACTGCCTTGTTAAATGCCTGCAAGCTCTCGGATGAACTGAAGTAGGGTTCAATTTTTGTGCAAGACTTTAACATCACATTGCCTGCTATTGGATTTTGAATGCTTTGGACTCCTTATGAATTTTTTATAAATGTTACTTAATATGCAAGAGCTATGAGACTGTACATTAACTGGAGAAACAGAGTGATTTATGGAAGATATAAGCAATTTTCCTATACTTGGCCAAACTGAAACGGAGAGCTAGCTTTCTACCATATGGCTTATTCTCAGCTATCACGTAACACGGATCTCTTTGCCCAAGAAAATTACATGCTTTCACAATCAGCACCCTATCCACTTCTGACAGTTTTCTTGGTTCCTTAGACTCTTTTTTTTCCTCTCAGTGCAAAGCCCGGTTCCAATGAAAGCAAGATAATACTCTTAACACTGCTTCACTGGACAGCCACTTACCAAATGACAGATATAAGAATAAACAGAGAAAAATAGAGGCCTACAGGGTTGTGCAAAGGTAATATTTGTTTTGCCTCTATAGGGGTATAACCACATCTTCTGTTCCCCTTGTGCTCTGCTCTGTAGTTACTCTTCTGGCCACTACACAGCACACTTTTTTGTCTTCATGTTTATCAGACTCAAATTTCACTGTGACAGGGTATATGTTCCACGTTTTGAATCTATCTTTCTCAAATAATATAGGATCAAGATGTCTGAGGCAAGTCTATCAGAGGGGAAAAAAAAAAAAGCAGAGAGAAAACTAAGTTTAGAGTTAAGAATATGAAAACTGAAGCAAATAATGAGCAGACCAAAGTACAAACACAGACACACATGAAGAAATAACTGAGAGAATACCCCCCCACACACACACCCCTTTCAACCTTCTGCTATGGCCTTTCCAGAGTGGAAAAAAAAGTAAGTGCCCTTATTGCAAATTTTTCACTCTGCTTTGGGCTCCAGATAAGCCACATACCTGCTAAGAAGTAGAGGAAAACGGTGTGGAGAATTCTAATTTCCCACTAGTTTCCGCAGAAGGTTATAGGTCTTAGGCCTTCATAGCAGGACATGCTGCAAAGCAGCCAGGATAATTATGGAGGAGGGAAAGGAGTAAAGGAGATTCCTCCTTTCTAGGTCACTGAAGGATGCAGAATCCCAAAGGCAGAGACAGATCCTGCAGACATATGAGTAGAAAAGAACAGTGCTTGCAAAGCAGTAGATCCTCTAATCCACCTATGCCATAGCCCTTTGAACATGAACACAGAGAATAGCTGCACTGAGGGTCATACACATGGTGACACACACAGCAAATGCTGATTTTGGTGACAAGGAGGTTCTGCAATAAGAGGCAATGACAGCTGAATTTAGGTGCTACTTTTTGGTATGTGGAGTTGTCACTGAAAATGCTCATTGAAATTTAGTGTTAGTGAGCAGTCAGAAGCAATATAAAATAAATGGGCAGGCAGAATCATAGCATACATATATTGGACAGATAACAAATGTAGTTATTTTTAAATTATTGTTAACACTATTGAGCAAACCTACATGAAATAATAAGAAAAAGTCACTCCTTGCAAAACTCATCTACCGTCATAGTGTTTTCTCTATATAGGTGATAAGTATTTTGCAGAATGACTGTATCTGCTCTTTGCAATCTTTTCTGTCTCTATGCCTTTCCATACAGTCATATTGTTTCTAAGAATGGCTGCTTTTCTGTATCACCTCCTAGCATCCAGAAAAATTCTTCTCCTATAAAGCTTTATCATAAGTTGCTTTGTACTTAATCCTTTTTTTCCCACCTTTTACATATTGTTAATAGGCACTTAGTACAATGAAGCTCCAAAATCTATAATCGACAGATTCAGGGCCTTGGTGTCCTCTTAGAATGGAAATAAAACTATAGAGCCGAGGAAAAATTAGGTATTATTCAACAGTTATCATTTTTAAGCATTTTTATGCAGCAATTGTCTGTCAGATGGAAGAATAAGCACTGATGTTTCCTTTCTCCTAAGGTGCATCCTCTAATAACTAAGCCTCTTTAAGACATCTCACTATCATCATCAAAGAAAGTGGATACTCTGCCTAGTCAGATGGTGTTCCCTTGTCCTTGCCCAAATGAATTCTTTATTTTCTTCAGGCTTACAGAAACCTAAAGGGATTTTGGGGGGTTTTCAGTGGAATTGCCTGAAAATATCATACTATATCCAAAATAATCTGAATCAATGTTGGTGGCGTTGTTTCTGAAGGTACCACTATCCTCATAAAGAGTCAATATTATACCAGATACTACTGTATTATTTGGACTCATAAGAAATAATAGTTCTGGCATGTCTGGCATGCCAGAATGATAGTATCATTCCAAGAAAAACAACAGAAAGCATTCAAGGGTATTTAACAACAACAAAATGAAAGCAACCACACCAAGACTGTGCACTATTTTCAGCAGGCTACAGCAGCTCCCATTAACAGTAGCTCATACAATCCCTGCTGCGGTGCACATGGTTTCTTCAAAAGTCATGTCAGGCCTAGCAGCTTATTCTTTTTCTCTGTTGTCTTTGTGTCTTTGAAATTGCAAGAATGGCATCTAATGATTCATGTATCTCCTGGCAGGACTGCTCTGAACCAGATCGTTCTTGTTTTCAGGATCTGTGAATGCTAACTGACCTTCCTGATAATTTATTTTAAAAAATGATAGGCATTATATTGGGGTTTTCATTAGCAGCACGGATGCAAGCAGCCTTACAATGACAAGAAAATGTAAGTGCGTGTTGTGATCTGTTCCTCACATAGGTCATTTTCTTTGATTCCCCACTGCAAAGTACTACTATTATCAGAATCGTGTAACAAATAAGGAACAATTATTTATTATCAACAAACTCAATGGAGCTTATAGCACGGTAGTATTCAGGACTGACATTTCTATCTACAAGCAGCAAAAATCCGTTGTGTTTGTTATAGGTCAGCTTTTGATCTTACATATTTCATTACGCATATTTGAATAAAGACCTACGTGTTTAGGTTGCTTTGTTTTCTGAAAAAGGTAAAATGCACAGAAAATACTAAGATTTTTTAAAGTAGGAAAGTTAGAGAAGCTAGACAAGCTTAAGGAGTTTTGCTATGAGTGAACATAGAATTAAAAACTAGTTTTTCCCTGATTATTTAAAGAAATTGAAGCTCATATATGTTGTTAAATACTGAGTGTCCACTAAGACCTATCTGAAAGTGGGTTAAGAAGGCTTTCATCAGCCTCTTATTATAAAAATAACCCCCTGTTTTTACTTAGATAAAATATTATCAACAAGAAATAAGTCAGGAGATGCCACTCACCCTACCAGTTTTGAGTGAGCCGTTGTCTTTCTTCTGAAGGATAAAGCTCTGAAACACAAAATGACATTTCCCTACAAAACTATTCACCAAACGTGACTAAGACAATAAAAATCACATTTTCTGACCAAAGAATGGCCTTGACTTTGAATTATTTTTTGCTAGTTCTGAAATGATTTGATGCTGTCCTCAACTAACTCCAATGACCAAATCATCTTTCTTTCTCTCCTCAGATAAAAATCTCGGATTGGTGATGCTCATATACTTGATGGCAGCAATGAGATATCTCTATAGATGATCTGTTAATAGTTATCCAACCCCTACTGAGTTCTTGCAATATTCCTACAGGATTGCTATTGCTCAGTTTCTCTTCCCTTAAAAGCCCCAGTTGTATTCTCCAGCACAAACCTTAATTCGCTCATCTCCAGAATTAAAATGGGAAGTGAAATAGGTCATCTATTCACATATTCATGACTATTTAAAGCTTGTCAATCTCTCTCATATAATTTTCCTGCATACAGTTCACTTTAATGCAATATTATCTATCAACCATAGTTGTACGGTATTTTTTCTTTTTCCCTTTGTTAAGGAACTTGGGAATTTAACATTTTTTTCTTTAATTATGTCTAAAATTTTCATTCATCATTCATCATCATCTCAGTCTGTTTTTCTTTTATGAAAAGTGATTGTATAAAAAACTTGCAACAATACAATCCTGCAGGCTTGAATTTTACTAGAATTATTGATAAGAACAGTGTAACGTGTCCTTCTGATAAAACATGTTTTTTTCAGAAACCATGCTTATTCATTTATTAGTAATGATAAAAACTGCCAGGAGCTGTATTTCTTATGCCTCTCCATAAAGAACAAACTGCCTCAAGGCTAAACATCTCCTACAAAATGTCTTCCCCTCTGGAAAGTGGCAACATTTTTATGCTAATGAATAAAAATATTCTCTGGATCTGTTCTTGCATTTTTTGGAAGAAAACCTTTTTTTCCCTCTCTTTCCTTTGCACGTTATCATACTTCATTGATAAAGAAGATCCCTGTAATGAATTAAGTATGCTTAAAAATCACACTAATGTGTAATATTTCAGAATAACTTCTAGGAAGCCAGTAGAATATTCCATTGTGTAAGGTGTCAAGGTGTCCTATGTGATGGCAGTATGGAACATGGAGCCAAAGAAATACAGTTTTTCAACCATTCTTATCTGCACTGTTGCCTTCAACAGAGCCAAGACACAGTAGGAAAGTTGACCTTTTGCTAAGCATATAATGTGACTTCATACCTAATCTCTGCAATTTGTGCACCCAATTTGCACCTAGCAAAGTTTCCCACATTGAAGTTACTGGCTCACATATTCGTAAAGATGTTACTGGTTCACAGATAAATCAGAATAACTTTGGAGAAAGGAAGTGTTACCTTGAATTTTTTTCAGGTATCTTTGACCTTATGCACCTTTGGAATCATATTTTAGGTTAATATTCCTTCTAGATTTCCAATGAAGACCTTCCTTAGGTTTGTATGCATTGTTGTTATATTGCAACAGATGCCTCCCTAGGACTGTACAGATTCCCATTTATCATCATAACATGTTTCTTCATCTGCAGTTGACAGCAGAAGAGCAAATGTAATTATCATCACTATACTGAGATCAAATCAAATAGCCTGTTCTGCTCGCATCAAAGTCAATATTACTTCATTTTTTAAATAAGAGTTCTTATAACAAGTTCTTATAAATTCACCACATAATCTACCTGCTCAGAGGGGAAAGCATCACCTACTAAACGCCACTTTCTGTGCCACTTCTTGACAGCAACCATGATGATTCTAAATAGAATGGACTTAAATCTGCAAAGCAGAGCCAAAGGAATCAGCACACCTGTTTGCAGTTTTTGCCAGGGTGGTAAACGAGTGATACGGTTAACTGTTACATACAAGGATTACATAAGAGATTTCACAATATATGATAAAAATGAATTCTTGATAAGGCTGTTGGCCAGTGCCCAAGCACAGACTTAACCTCAGTACATTAAGGGCTTCTCTCAACCATCATGTAAATCAATAGAAAAATATTTCCCTGTAGAAATAACTTATGTATAAAACTAGTGTTTCATATTACAGACTGTAAACATGTCTTCTGCTGTTATCAAAACTCATTAGACAAACAAAAGCTGGAGCCAAACCAGTCAGTCCTATGGAATCATCGTTCTCCAACAGAGCTCTGTTGCGTCTGGAAGTCCCTGACCAGGTCTAATTATACTCATCTGCTTCGCAAAGGCCTTTTGAGGGTTACAGATGAAAAGCACAATATTAGAAGTATCTATTACTGTCATTCAACCCTATTGACCTTTTCTCTCAAGGCTGTGGGAAAAGAAGGGCAGTTTCACTATTAAGAACACAATACATTCTTATACCCAGGGAAGAACTGACCTTAGCTATGGCGTCACATACTACAACCCCAATCTGAACTTGAGGAGGTGAAGCTAAAGATGATCCAATGGTTAAAGTAATCTGCCAATAAGCTCAGTGTCTTAGTTAAGACTTCTTGCTCTACTGCCGGTTTCCTGCCCGACCTCATTCAGGTCATTCAACTACAGCAGCCTGTGTCACGCAGCGTGGCCTGCGACAGGGTCTTGAAGCTGGGTTACAACCATGGTGCCTTATGGCCTGAGCAGCTCAGCCTTTCTCATCGTTTGTTGATGCACAGCTCAAGCCTGTCCCATATCTTAGCTCATCTTGAATCTCTCAAGAATTAAGCTTCTGCCACTATTATGATCTCTTAATAAAAGGTTTCTTTAGGGAAGGTGGAGT
This sequence comes from Athene cunicularia, assembly GCF_003259725.1. NCBI lineage: Eukaryota > Metazoa > Chordata > Aves > Strigiformes > Strigidae > Athene > Athene cunicularia. The sequence goes on from NW_020799099.1 coordinate 881,049, forward strand.
TTTCTTCCTAACTAACAGCATTTGTCACTTTGAAGATTCAAGGGCAAAGATGCTGTTAACAGACATGATCCAGCAAACACTCATACAAGAGGCACTAAACTGCAGTAGCTTCGTTTTTAAAAAAATGTTTAAGCACCTACCTCCCTAGGATGCATATTCCTTCTACAATCTTTGTCTTTTATGTGCAAGAAACTAAATCCATTTCATTATTTACGTATTTAATAGGTAAAATATTATTTCAGACAATTCAGAACCATAATATTCATTGTTTATTTACAATGAGACATCAAACTTGGCTGTATTTCGGTATCTAAGTAAATACACATTCTAACACCATTGCATTGTTTATAGTCGAAAGAACAAGAAAATCAGGTTATGGTATTCATTTTAAATAGTCAGATTTTATTTACTGTTGGTTTATACATTCTGTTATGCCCTTGCACTATTCAACATCTTCCAAGAACATATTTTTCATAGACTTTGATAGAACAATATTCTCTCAGATTTTTTCTCTGGGACACTGAAAATAAACCAACTCACCCAAAACTACTGAAATTTAATATTTCTTGAAGTGCTGTACTATGTAAATCTTGGCAGAAGCAACCATTTAGAGGGACTTAAGTCTGATATCTTGGCCAAAATTCAATAAGGTCAGTAATCACCTGGCCTTCAAAAACCTGTTTGTAATGATACAGAAACAAGGTAGATTTATCAACGTTTCAGAGGACTTGGGCCTAGCTGGAGACCAAATCTCGAGATTTCCTCACTCCAGTTTCAGCTTCATATCAATCCTGCACAAAGTGTAAGTTCCCTACACTAATATCTTCAGGGTTTGTCTTTTGAGATAAGAAAGCCATGTATTTTTATCCTCCATCATGAGCACGGAAGAAAGCACATCAGATCTCATAATTATGGTGATACACTTTAATCTTGATCAGCAGTTGAATTTCTCAAAAATACATGCAGAGCAAGCAAGCTGTCCAAATGACACAAAAAAAAAAAACAAAAAAAAACCAACCAAAAGACCAAACCAAACAAACACACAAACTATAATTCCAAACAAACAAAAAACCCCAAAACCTAAAACACACACTGAAAAAACAAAACCCACAAAACCCAGTCCTAGATCATCAAATTTATTATCTCACTTACCACTCTTCTCTAGCAGTAGGGACTGGAAAAGTCCAAGAGGAGGAAAGTCTTGCCAAACAGCCAGTGCAATGCTTCTGCCTGGGCTATACAATCAAAATTCCTGAAATCCATAGTCTGGGGCCACACACATATCCCTGCTGCAGGACAGATGAACTTTATTGTTAGACAACTCCATCTGCAGTTGTCTGCTTTCCAGTTACCTGGTGCAAAACTATAACCTCTGGAGCATACTTCATAATATGAAGAATGTTAAAAATGTACTGAAAGTAAATGAAGACACATTTTATTATAGGGCAGTTTAAAATTGAAGTACCCACTTCGTAACATGAAGTCTATGAGACTGCGGTCATAAATATTGATTTTGTATTCATTGTCATTGACAGAAGCAATTCTGCTTTTGCTCAATGTAATAAATATGACTTTAAACAGAATAAGGCCCTTTCAGCAAGAAATTTTACATCTATCTGTTTATAAGCCTAAAATTAAAACCACTAGAATTGAGAAAAGAAAAAAATAACCAAGGGGGTTTTCAAAAATTTAAAACTCTATCATGCATAAATGGAGCTCATCAGAGAAAGTAATTTCCCTGCAGAAAACACTCCATCTTTTGTTTTATGTAAGTTAGCAACATGAATATTTTATTCTCAGTGAAACTGCAGTTACCCTTTTGCATTTCATAGCTTTGCTTGGTGCCTCAGATAAATAGGCACCTTTTTTTTTTTTTTTTCCTCCTCTTTGCTGTTCAAGTCTATTGCAATTACAAATTTTGCCATAGCTGAGTAGAGATTAGAGTTTGAAATTTGTCATTAGCAGCAACTATATTTTTTGTCCCTAACATCCCTTCTAGAAAGCAGACAAGAAGAAATGTGCATAAAGGACAAGCCACTCAAACTATCCATCACAATTTGGAAGGCACATTGACTATCATTGCCTTCAAGTAGTTTAGGTTTTTCTCAAAACTATTTTCAACCTGGGCAAAATTTTACAATGACAGAGAAGGTAGTAAAAACACCTCTATCGTATATCCACATTAAAACAATGGGCTAAATGAATACTGAACTGAATTTACCACTGATAAGTATTTCAACTCCAGAATGAGAATAATAAAAAGAATCAGTACAGTGGATAACATCTTGCATTGCTGGGAGATGTTGCACAAATTTGTGAGCAAAATAGGCTGCACAAAAATACAGACCCTATACAAAATTGTATTTTAAATGGGTTTTATCTCAAGAAGCTTAAAAGTAACTTTTTAGATCAAGTTGAAAATTTGGAGAAGATAGACTATTTGACCTATATGAATTCCATTATCTCTGTAAATTCTCTTTAAGAGCAAGTTTATTTTTAATTTTGTTACTTGAAATGTAAGAGTATGACTGGCTGATTTTCTTGCATAGTGTTGTTGGGTTTTTTCAGTCATTTTTACAGGACTTTTTTTTTTTTTAAGATTGAACATCTCCAGAAAATAGTTGTATCATGTATCAGATCTTCCACCTAAACAGGAATATACTTTCTTCTTCAAATATGATCTTCTACATAGACTTTTTGAACTGCAGGGAGTAAGCAGGGATAGGGCACCAAGGGCATGTCAACAGGATGTATTTAAAGCAAGGCTAGCATGCCTCTGAAACACCTGGGTGTCTGAGGGGCAGAGGGTAACATTTTTGAAGGCATTAGTTCAGGACAACAATACTAAAACAACACTGCCCCTGGCTAATTAGCTCTGCCAATCCAGACTAAATTGCACAGGTTTAAGTTAAACTGACAGATTCACACTCTTTCTTTTGCCAAAGATAAAGTCCTAATTCCTGGACCTACACAGAGTGTTTACACTGCACAAGATATGCAAGTCATGCCGTTCACTCTCTGTTGCATGTAGAGGCCTGATTACTAAGGAAAAAAAGAGCTGAATTTATGCGGGCTAAGGATGACTTAATTTGAATCACGCCTCAAAGCAGACCACCAGCACACTTTGTTAAAAGACCACACAGGAAGAGTCTACAAGGTAAAATCACTTTCCAATTGCAATACCATAAGCCAAGACCAAAAAGCTTTGCCATCTTACTCAAAAAATCATCACAGGATGATTTGTGCTTCAGAACACCTGAGTCTAATCAAGCAAGGAGGAAAAGACCAGCCACCATCCAATAAAAGTCATCCGGTAGCAAGAAACGTTGTGTGTAAAAAAACATCCCTCTCCAAGATCACTGGAGAAGGTCCAACCTTCCCTACTACTGAAATTCAGAATACTTTGGGATGCAATATGTTTCAAAATTTTTATTTCAGCTATCTGCTTTTTGTCTTCATCTTCTACAAAGAAAAAAAAAAGTTTAAAAATTTTTCCAACTTGTTTATTGTGAGAATGTAAAAGTGTTTGCATAGGCGAGGTTTCCAGATTCCCAAAATAAAGACAATGGGACAAGAGCGCCCCATTCTTAGATACTCGCATACAAGAGCAGCAAAATTTCATCCTTTAAGTCATTAGCTCAGCAAGTGGTGTAAATGGGAGAGTTTGTCAATGTATAAGATAGAAATTTTAAAAATTAGTTGGGTGGGAGAGTATGGGACATACTAGGGAATTTGACTTTAGTATTCAAAGTTTACCTATTGCAGAAACATAAGCTGAGTTAGTAAAACTCCTTAGTTTTAAACTTGTTTACAAGCAAGTGATTACCCATCCCTGTGAATCCTTCTCAGCATTAAGAAATTAATTGTTGATCCTGTAATTTAGCTCCATCTTTGGTGTTGTGGTCAACATATTTGACCTACTTTGTAAATCATCGCTACAGTTTAATTTGTTACAAAATTTTATTGCATGTTTTCTTTATTTTACCTTATGAGATCCTAATTCATTATGCATAAAAATATGCAGAGTTATATCTCAAATTATATTCCATATGGTCCTAAAATCATTACAGAAATCAATGGATACTTGCTAGTAAGCCTCATGTCTCTTCAGCTTCTCCTCTTTTCCTCTACTGAAATTTGTCTTTAATTCTTTCAGTGTCCTTAACATCATTAGTGGCCATAGGGACTGTGAAATTTACTTCATTGTAAATGGTAGTAGTGCTATATAAATACCTAATCACCACTCATTTAAAATTTTCAAAAGAAAGTTGGCAAAAAAAACCCACCAGAAAACAGATTCCTCTTCTACTATAAAATGTTTTTAGTGGGGGAGGTTACTCCTATGAAAGATGCTGAGGATATTCCAGAATCTAAATCCTGAAGAATGATGATGAAAATTACAGTTGATGACATTTATAAATTAATTAGTAAATGTTATGTAGAACAAGAAGTTTGAATTTCTTTAGTCTGAACTTTCTAGCAGTCCTCAGGGTCTTCTGTATTTCAAAAAACCACAAAGGCTTTTAGGTCAACTGTCTTCCCACTCTGCAGTACAAGTTGAATTGGGACCACAGATCTAATTTTCTAATTGCAGGCAGAGTGAAAAAAGAAATATTACAGTCAATATTTTTTTTAAAATATTATAAGGAATCTCTTTTCAACTTAAGATCCTAGACAGAGAAACAATAAGCTGTCAAACATCATTCATGGGTGATGTTGCTGTATTAGCTTGCTTTTAAAGACAACCCTATATATATAATAGGTCAAACTATCAGTGACCATAAACTCTGGCACAGCAGTGCTTTTGGACAGAGATGATTTTCCAGTTCCTTCACACTCTGATTTCTGTGTTGGACTGTTTATTAGTACAGCCATAAATCAGTGCTATTTCCTGTATTTTAATGAAAACATAAAAAAAGAATGGCATAACTCATAAATAGAATTTTGTGCTAATACTCGGATCTATCACTGAAAGCAACAGAGTTTAACTTTGTCTCACAGAGGTTATTCAACGTGTCCATTAAACCGTATTTTCAAAAACCAGCTTAATTTTACTATGAGGCTCATATTGCATAACTCTCTTTACCTGTTATGACATTGCATTTAACAACAAATATTTCACACAACCTTTTAGCTCTGTTGTTCAGAATGTAAACACTGGACAGACAGAAGCTAATGCGAGGAAATAGTTTTCCTAAGGAGTTGGATTATTTCCTAATTGTTTATTATATGTGTATTCTCTTGCCAGAAATCAAGATTTAAAATTCCACCTTCTTCAAAGCTTTAATGTTATTTGGATCTCTGAAGCATTTATATTTAATTTCACAGCAGTGTCACAATTCAAGTGGTATATTTTAATGTCTGCAGCAGCCAATTGTTGCTTTATTTTCTTTCAGGCAAAATGCAAATAATCTCTTAAGAGGTTTGCTCACAACCCTTGTGTTTGAGTTAATATATTTGCAGTGAATAAATTAAAAGAAGTCCAAATATGACTTTTTAAGGCCCTCTTGAATTTAAAACTTCCTTCTATTTTTAAAAATTATTCAGAAGTTTTCTTATAAGAAGTAACTGGAAATGAAGTCATTAGTGACCTTGGGCTATTTCCAGTACAGGGGTATGCCAACTGAGAACCTCAAGGGTGAGGAAATGAGCAGCTCTAGTGACCTAGAACCTTTTTGAGCTCTCCACTAGAAGCCCATTCTTGGCTGTGGAGACACTCCTGTAAGACACACTCTCAAATTACCTTGGAGCTAACTGCCCCCTGAAGCAGTCCCGAAAGGACAAAGATATCAGATGCCATCTTCATCAGAGCATTCACCTTCCCACTCTTCATTTTAAAAGCTTCTCTTAGAAGAAGAAGAGATTCTTCTCTTCTCCATTTGGTGTGATCAGAGGCTGCTATAGCTGAAGTGTGAGAGCTTGAGATGGTAGACTTCAGAGACAGGGACACCAGCCTTAGCTCAGCACTGTCCAGCACCAAAGAAAAGGAGCAGCAAGACTAGGTCCTCGTGGGCTCAGGTGATCAGATTTCTTTGCTGGGATGTAGACTCCAAATCCATAGTCCCCAAGTCATCTAGACTGACCTACACTGGAAGAATCTACAGCTCCTGCTTGGCCCATAATTTCTCACTTCCAGAGAAAGGAAAACCAGTTACATGGAGAGAAGCAAGTACCCCTAGTTTGGCTTCATTATATACCTGGGAAATTACTGTAACATTACACAGGTCCCAGTTAGGGACTCCCAGATTCCTAATCAAGGCAGCTCAGAGTTAAGCAGCTCATTTCTAACTCCTACAGGTTTCTTCTGCCATTAGTATTTTTTGCAAGCCTCCCTTTTATCCTGCTGTATATCTATGTGTCACCTGTTAACATAAAAAGGAAAAATTCTAGATTTTTAAGGAGTTACCAAGCAGGTCAGCTTTAGGACTACACTACAGATTATAATGATAGTCAGGCTAGCTACAGGCCAGGTTTAACAAGTTAGAGTAACCTCTTGAGGTATTTAGAGGTAAGTTTCCATCAGAGATATCAGCTAAGAATAACATAAGTTTTTTTTAAAAAAGCATATATGTATCCGGGG
>NW_020799099.1:887678-898872 GCF_003259725.1 Athene cunicularia
GGGGGGCGGTGGGGAAAAGGGGAACGGGACACAACTCCAAATAAAATTTTTTAAATGTCATATTATCCTACAGCAAATTACAATAGCAGTTACTTTCCAATAGAAAAATGCTCTGTCAAATCATCAGTGCACATTCAGGATTTATTACAATGACCTTGGTCCTTGGTCTTTCAAATAAAGCAAGGAATGGGAAGCTAGGTTTGGGGTTTCTGACATATCTCTCTCTGAGCATAGTAAGAAAATTTATCGAACTTTCAAGAATTTTCAACATTTTTTTTCAATTATATCCCGTGAGATGATTTAATTTTTACAAGATTCACTAATACCAGAGAGCACTTTGCTTCAGAGGAAAATATTTTTTAAACCTGATTAGCACATGTGAAGATTACTATCCTCATCACAAATATTTCAGATATTTCTTTTTTTTCCACACTATCCTGCAGCTCTAAAAAGCAACAACAAAAAACCCCACACAAATACTTGAAGCCCAGTTCTGTTCTCACTGAAATCAATTAAGATTCTGGCAATTATGTTGAAAGAGGCAGGATGGAGTCTTAAAGTACAGATGCTGTAATAAACACTGGGTATTGCAGAGATAAACAGTTTTCAGATTTCAAGCCATCTTGAATCAAATTGATCCCTAGTAATTTTTTTTTCTAGTTTAAAAAGCCTGTTAACGCTGTATCTAACAGACTAAAATTGGTCTTTGGATCAATATTTAGTCAGTTAGCTTTTAATTTTATTTTTTAGACTGATTAATTCACTTTATGAAAAATGTTAGAGTTTTCCTGTATATCTTTCATCCAAGACAACATTTTCTTTTATATGAGTTGCTTTCTGTTTGAAAATGTAATCATCTTTATAAAAAGACACATTCATATTTGAGAGCCCAGCCTGATAAATGGTTACTTTTTAGAGGAAGGAGCAATGATTATTACCAAAACTATGCACATAATTTCTTAGGGGTTTTTTTTTCCACATGAAAAGGCTTTATTATTTTGTATAACATATTTTCTAATGAAGTCAGGATTTAGCTTCTCCATAATTTATTCCAGATTATTGTTAACTTCATATTTTTCACCATGAACATTGAAACTGTACTCTGAGAATCAAATTACAATTTGGAGTTTATTGACCAAGAAGATTGTATCAGAAAAACTTGGATTCTTATATCTTTTCTAGAATAGACTAAATAAGAGTTTGTGCCAGGGCAAAGCTAATTCATTTACAAATGAATAATCACGGATGAATGATTGCTTTTTTTTGCTCAACTCTTCCTTTGATCTTTATAATAAAGTATCTTAACAATTCTTTAAGAATCACACAAGTGAAAAACAATCATTCAATACTCAGCATTATAAAACTATACTGGCTAAAATAGACTCAGATTCTTTATTTTTCTTACTCAATTTACCTTCAACTTCTTTTCTTACATTAAAAAATCTTATTTGTGAAAAATTTCACTACCTTAGTTTTCAGATACTCATGACCACATGCAGTTTGGAAATACAGATTCAAAATCCAGTAATGCTCTATTGTTCTACTTCTTTCAGACAGGTAGATGTATTAGTCTATCTTTTCATCACATGCGACAATAGTATTGTTTTTCAGGGCAATACAGTAAGTATAATCATAAAAATTCAGTGTCCTATATTTGATACTGTATACTTTTATCCAACCAGACAATGCTGAATTGTTCACAAATTAAGGAGAAAGTTATTAAAGACTGGGAACTAATGAGAAAAATACGCACATTCTGCAAAGTTTTATCTGCGTTCGAAAGGATTCACACATCTGCATAATATGAATGATCTCATGTCAACAGGAACCTTTTGCTTTCATCTGCCTAACTTGCAGAAGAAACCTCTCAGTTAATTTGTGCTTTGATACATATAGGCACAGAACTCACCAAGAGTTGAATGTACGTTTAGTTATAATCAGGTAAAATGAACTCTCCTGCCTCTCTTTCCATATTCTTTCTTTTCACAGAACAATTGTTGACGAGAATTGTCTCTTCCCTTGCATATGTTGTAGTAAGCATACTAAGAATTCAATCCCAATGGGAAACTTCAGGCACTAATACCTTTCGGAATTCCTGCCTTGATTGTATAAACTTCCTTCTAAGCCTTCAAAATTCCATCTACAAAGGCTGCTGTCTGTCTCTTGTTCAAGTTGCTTAACAAAATAGTTATTCTGGTAACTTTACTCTCAAAATCATGGGTGTTTCTCCTGCCAATTGACTGGGCAGCAGCAAATGGCCAAATGACAACTTTTTTCTCACAGCAGTATCAGCTATTCAAAATTAAGTTACCGAAATTGAAAGCATAAGGATTTTTTTATTTTAAATTAACATCATTTTCAATTAAACAATACCACGTTGTGCCTCATTTGCTACCACATACAGACATTTCAACAAAATGGGAATCTTTACTTTTTTATAGGCTATCATGAGGAAGATCAAGACATTCTTCAGAAGACAGAACATCTGGTAACCTGGACAAAGTTACAGCTACTTACAATTTGTCTATTTGTCTTTCATAATCATCTTGATAATCAGATGACTCTAGTTTTGGAATTGCTCTGACATCTTTTTGCTTCAGTTCTTTAATGTGAAATGTGCTCCAAAGATTCCCAGTGACATTATTCACCAACGTCTTGCTATGATATAACTATGATGGGTTTGCATCACTGAGATCTCTAAAGACTTGGAGGAGCATTTCTTGGAGGAGCTGTAATATCATGTCTATGAATTCACAATGACATGCTCAGGAAATTGTTATGATCACAGAAAGTCCCCTACTGGAGTGAACAAAAAATTTGTAGCGCTATAAAATGCAATAAGGAAAATGAACTGAATTAAAAAAAAAAAAACAAAAACCCACACACAAACACCCCCCCACCCCCCAAAACCTCAACTATTTCCAAGCCTTTTCTTTAAAGCAGAAAAACCTTATCTATGCTTACAGACTAGACTTACAAACTGGACCCAGAGTACTCAAAATTACAACCCCAAACTTGTGGATCCTTTATCAATTTGAGTTATGAATTAAAATTTCCAATATTGTGCAGCTTTGTCATCTCTGAATGGGACTTCCAAGAGGCACCATTCATAAAAAGGTGTCTCAGATATATGATCAGAATTGCCAGAGAAAAACACACTTAAAATACTTTGGGTTTTTTTTAAACTGGAACACCTTCCTCTTTTTATGAGCTATAGTCCAGACCTGTTTATTCCAGTCAAACATATATAGGGTTTTGTTGAGCTTTTTTTCTTTTAAAACTAAACAGGAGTGATACATTTTGTCTAAGCATGACAAAGGGAAAAGCTCAACTGTTTGACTATACTTACAAAATTCATCAAGGACATAGGAGGCCCCTGGTAAGATCCCTTCTCTCTCTGAAACAGATTCAAGTGGTAGCTGAGGTGTTTTCAGAAGAAAGTAAAAAAGTTAAAGCAGTCAAACCCACAGTCTTGTGAGTTATCTTCTCCCTGTATAAAACGTAGGCTCAATGAGGCAGGAGGAAGGGGTGGTGAAAGGCAGGCATTCATGCTTTTCATTCAAATGCTTCATGCATTTGCCACGCCAGTCACTTGATGGCTCATCTAGGGGAATAACAGTGTCTGCTGGGCATATTCTGAGCAAATTTTCTGGATCAGCCTAGTCAAGTGAGATGTATGAAGGTTATGTCATTTGTGTATACAGACTTGTCTCAGGATGTGAAGCTGAAGGTTTCTTCAGTAAACCCTAACAGAAAATTTCAATCAGCTAGAGAACTTCTGGTCAAAACCTGCTGTGCACAGTGAGGCATCACCTGAACAAGAGCCTTAATTTCCTTCTGAGGGTCATCATTTCAGATGTAAGACACTACAGCAAGTGTAGGCAGGACTTAAACTCTTAAGCCATTTTTTGTGGTACAAGTTTTAATTGCCTATAAATCATGTTGTGTTAGCTGCTTGGCACATAAAGCCTGTCTATAAATACATAACTGTTTTAAAATCCATAGTTCTGCATTGCACTGAATAAATCAAATTGGAAATATTGCACAGTGTTCAGTTTGTTTTAAAGCTTCAGATTCAAAAGAAAATATATTTTTTTTAATATTTCATTTTTAAAGTGGGGTATCTTTTTTTTTGTTGTGGCGTTTTTATTTTTGAAATCAGTCTACTTTAAGCATTTAGATTTATGTGAAGATTCTGCTTAATGTCATGTTAGGAATAACAGTCACATGAACTCCAATGCTTTTCTAAGGTTGCATTAAGAAAAGGTCATCTCAGCTAGATATGTAGCACTAATAGCACTGGCATTAACAGGATTTCTTTGCTCTCACCAGAAAAAAAAAAAAAAAAAAAAAAAAAACACATCTTCCTGAATTTTATTCAGTTAATCTGGATAGCTCTAAGAACTGAACATCTCATATGCTGCTTGCCACCTTGCTGGGACAGCCAACAACAGAACGTAACCAACACATCTACTGTTTTGTGACGGCATGCAAAATAATCCAGTAGTAAGGTGTATCATCCAGAAAAGTGGTATATCAGTAGTTGCCAACCTTCCTTCCCCCACTTAGAATTTATGGAAGATCACAGTAATAATTTATCACACTGCGACTGAGAGTCCATCATGTATTAGAGCTCATCTCTTCTGTGATTTAAAACCACCTACACGAGTGCTTTAGAGCTATTTCTGAGATTCCCTGAGCTGTTTTAGCCTGCATGAATCATGAAGCCAGTGAAAGTTTTATAAAGTTTCACTGTTCTTAGGGGTTTTTTTTAATTTTATTTTTTTATATCTAGAACAAGAGAGAGCTCCAGCCTGTGTCTTTTGGAGGTACACAGAGAGCAGCACAGCTGAACCATCTGGGTCAATGTTGTTCTCTTCTGACATTTACTTTCAGTGTAAGACAAGACTGGGCTCACCAGCCCCAGTGATCATGCACACTATAGGATCACTCCTGGGCTGTGTCATGTGCATGATAAGTCCACAGAGCTTACAGAGGAGAAGAAGAAGAAAATGGATTTTGGACACATTTATAGGCCACAGGGCACAACCTAGCACTATTCAACCACAAACCCCCTCAGATTTCTAATGTTAAATAAAGCAGCCTCAAAAGAAGAGAAGTCTGCTCCCAGAAACATTATACATCACAGTACAGCCTGAGCATCCTGGGTGGTAGGAGCCCACCATTGGTGAATAAATCCTCTAATTTATCATTGTTAAGAACCTGGTATCTGCAGCTAGATCCAAAGAAGAGTGTTGGCATCATCAGATGCCAAGTCCTTGGCTTGGGATAACTGACTACAGCCAGTACCTGACATACTTTTCTGTCCTGATACCAGGATATCTATATGCATATATACCTATATGAAGTGAAATGCTGCATATCATGATTGTCATGTCAATCGAAGGAGAATTACAGCTGAACTTCAGGAAAAGCAGAAGTGTGTCTTTCAGGATCTTAATAGAAAAGATTAACCTACCCATGAGCTGTCCACAAACATTTTCTCGCTCTATTAAAACATTCTAATAATACCAAGTTAAAGACACTGTAAGAATCACAGAATCACATAATCCCAGGTTGGAAGGGACCTCAGGGCTTATCTGGTCCAACCTTTCTTGGCAAAAGCATGGTCGAGACAAAATGGCCCACCACTCTGTTCAGCTGAATCTTAAAAATGTCCAGTGTTGGAGAATCCACCAATTCCCTGAGAAGACGATTCCAGTGGCTGATTGTTCTCACTCTGAAAAGTTTTCCCCTCACATCCAATCAGAATCTCCCCAGAATTAACTTGTACCCGTGACCCCTCATCTTTTCCAGGTGACTCCTTGCAAAAAAGGAGTCTCCATCTTCTTTGTAGTCACCCTTTAAATACTGGAATATGGTGATAAGGCTTCTCTTCTCAAGACTGAACAAACCCAATTCTCTCAGCCTTTCCTCATAAGGCAGATTACCCAGTCCTTTTATCATCTTTGTGGCCCTCCCCTCTGGACCCCCTCGAGGCTGTCCAAGAAGTAGATTCTCTTTTGTATACTCAAAACAGTCCTCTAAGTTTTAGTAGCAAACCAGTGGGCCAAACATTCTGCTAATAAAAGAAAAAAATACAATATTAATCATGACTCAAGCAACCAGAGAAACCAAACCCATTGTTGTGTTGGTGTCACCATCAGACAGCAAAAATGTAAGAAAACTGTCATTGCACCAGCAGTGTCTCCAATAACACTCCAACCTTCTCCACATTCCCTCCAAATACAAACTGCAGAGATGTAGTTTTTTAAACACTCTGTAGGATTACTTTCCCTTCTCTCCACGCCTAACAGCACTCATACAGTATATAATTAGGCATAGCCAGACACCACCTACAAAATGCCTCAAAAAATTGTGCTTGTTCATGTCTATGCAGAGATAACGGTAAGTAAAGCAGAATCCAGATTTTTCTTTATAAAAGTCTCTACATGTGTTACAGGAATAGCTAAAATGGACATATCCAATGTGATGGATTCTGCTGTTATGGCATCTAGGGCAGGAAGAAACTAAAATCAAAAGAAAGTAAGTGTTTCAGTCATGTGAGACACTCAGAGCTGTCAATGTAACAGATTAGCTCTTCTTCCTTTCCAGGCAAGGAACTGAGACTACCCAGGCATATTATAAGAGGACATTATATCTGGACTTTAATAGGCCTTCTGGCTGAAAACTTGTATTTGAAGAGTGTGGACCAAACAGTTTGAATTTCAGAGTCACAGGCCTTTGCAGACATCCAAAAAAGGTACAGGGAAAAGCCAACCACATTTTGAAGAGGCTTATGGAGAGCAAAGGAATACTTAATTAGTTCACCAAATTAAGATTTTTATTATATCTCCCCTTTCATGCTTTTGTCTGACTGAAAACAGATTTATAAGATGATAGAAAACAATTTGGACAGCCAGATAAAATAGACTGTGAACCTGCCCCCAGTAGGATAAATCTTGGTTTGGAACAGCATTTGAAGGAACACACAGTTCCATGATCTAGACAAATGCAAAATTGTCCATATTCAAGTTTGAATATGGAATTTAGCAGCCATTTTTTTTTAAGCATTGTTTTTGCCATAACATGAGAAGCATAGCATCAAGCAACAGGATAGCCACAATTTTGCTATAACTTAAATACAATATAGCTCAAATAACTAAAGACTATTTGTACTGCCTTTTTTATAAGTAAAAAAGGCATACATGCACTGCAAATGAAGGTTCAAGTTATCCCACTGTAATAGACACTGTGCAACTGCAATAGCTGCAAACAAGCAATAAGTAGGGTTCTAGATTCTACAAGGCTTCTAACACATCTTAACTTCTCTTGATTCCAATTGTAAAATAGGAAACTTGGTATAAATCTAAAAATATAGTTAAGCAATTTTCATTATTCTCAATTGAGTCATTCTAAGTCTCACTTCCTGTACTAATTAAAATCACTGCCATAAATTATATCCATCACCTCAAAATTGGAAATTCACATTCTATGCTCCTAGGAAAAGTATAAGATAAAATCCTGCGATTGAACTAAACAGAGACACTCAGTAACCCTGGATACTCCCAGGGAATACTAACAACAAACAGTTTACAATCACCTCAACAACCGAAATTTCTTCAAGAAAATTTAAGGGACAATTTAACATAGCAATAAAGAAACACAAACAGAATTTGCACATGGATTATTCACAAATAGGAAAGAGATCTGCATTAGTCAAATTAATTGTTCTTTCAAATTGCTCACACAGCTCTCTCTGAGTGTTGTTTCCTGCCATCAGTCACTCGGAGTGCACCTGTGGGCAACCATCCTGGCAGAGCTGCTACTGCTGCTCTGATATGGAGATTACCTCTTTTCTTCTAGTAATCATAGCCAGCAACTTGAAAAATAAAAATAAAACCATCTAAAAAAAAAAAAAAAACACCTACAATAAATCATTGTTTTGAATTTCTTTTTCCTATTATAGTTTAATACTGTTGCAACCTACCAGGATGGTTTCAAGTGAAATATAAGAAACAAGCCTTCAGCATGAACACTGCGTGTCTCGCATACTTGTATTATTTAAAAATCTGGACAAAATATTAATGTGACAAGCAAATATAAAGTAAGAAGCAGTTGAGCATGTTAAACCGTTAATGCACCCATCTTATTTCACAGAAGTGACACTTTTGGATGGTTCAGGTGAGTAACTAACCCACTATGAAAGCAAAACTTTTGCTCTGCTAGTTTGTGTCGGAAGAGTCATCGCAGACATTAATAAGTCAAGAACTGTATTTGTACGATTGTCTGGTTTTCTGTGTCAAGATTTCAGCAACAGTAGAACATGAAACCAATAATTCAATAGAGAGTAAAAGAAATACTGAAGCACACAACAGAGTATAAATGTCCCACTTTCATTTTTCCTTTGTTGCCTGAGAAACTGAGTCACTGTCTGCAGTATAAAATAAACTAATGTGAAAAATTCACCAAAACTAGTTCAGCTTAACCCTTTTAAAAAATTCCCTATGTTCACATGAAGATATAAATCTCAAGAATAAACACACATTATCCATGATTAATCTTAGATTCTCCATTCATTATTCAAAATCTGCCCCAGTCTCACAGCACCTTTGACAATCTTGCTATAGCAAGGTTGCAGGGATGCTGTTAAGAACCACTTGGTAGGAGGCTTTAGCAAAGTCGGTTGAGAAATGCACAATGCTTGGTAAATATTTTCTTCTTTTGAAGCTTATACTGGAATCACAGTAGGTTCTCAGATTTAGACCGAACCTTAGAAAACCTTTGGCAAAGTTTTGAAGCATTTTACTTTGTGCCAATAACAACAAAAAATGTGCACATTTTTGCCCAGCTCTAAAACACAGTAGTCCTGATTGCCCTTCACTTAAACTGATTTCACACAGCTGTAACTGTTTATTTCAATACAGTTAGTCTAGATTTACACTACCTCAGTTGAGACGACAATCAAACTGCCTGTCCAGCTGAGAGTACAGGATACAGTTCAATTATCAAAGGTGACATTTGATCAGGACACCAGGATTAAAATTCTTTTCTTTTACTTACATTATGCCATTGCTGGGAAAACTGTCCATGTCTATTACTGCAAATTTAAGAATCACTGGCAGTGACTCTGGGTACCATAACATAGTTACATGTAAGGTTAAATTGTAGCAGAATCCCAGCACTGTTTCTCTCTGCATCAGCTATTGCTCCCCCAAGCAATTCCTGGGCACAGCTGCAGAGTGAGAAGGCTCTGGAGCTTCTCCACATAGACAACATATGTGCTGCCACTGTGGGTTAGGGGCTCACTGCTCCCTGTGGCCCACAACAGTCCCAGGTGTTCCTCCCGTAGAGTTTAGACAGCCTTGAATAAATACCTGGGTATCTCATAATGAGGTACCAAGTGTGTCTCATCTAAAAATAAATTATTGCAAGGAGGGTGCATGCTAAATTTCAACCTAGCAGGAGGTTATCCAAGAGCACTGGAGTTAAGATATGTAACAGCACAGTATATTCTGACAGAAGATTGAAATGTTGAAACAATTTTTTTAAAGCCTTCCCTTAAAATAAAGCTCCTTTCTTGGCTCAAGAAAATTGAGTAATATTTCATGTCTACAGTTATTTGTGATGATGAAAAGGAGTTCATCTGCTGACAACCTGTCCCTTATACATCAGGCGCTTCTCTAACAGTGTGAGAGGAAGAAGACAGTTAAGTGTGATTTAAGTGAAAAGAATCAGGTCTCTGTACATTATAAAATAAAGGTTGATTATAAAGTGTATGCATATGTGTGCCCATAAATTGGTCTACCATAAAACCTGTCCAAAAATGAATCTTATTCCCCCCACAAAAATTTCACTGTTTCAACATACTGAAATAGCAGACAAAAATCCCCAAGATAGGTTATCAATTCAGCCTCATGAGAGCGAGAATTCAATTACATTTGCTTCTGAGAACCAGGTTCTTTAGTAGAATACAACACTTGTGAACCAGCACAGCAGCATTTTCAAATCAAAGGTTTCCAGCTTTCCAGTGAAAGCTGAAAGTTTCTGTTTTCAGGTGTTTCATTTTTTTGCTAAGAAGTCAAAACTGTCTGTAAAGAGCACACGTTTCTCACACAGAAAATAATTTTAATAAAGAAAATAGGTTCAACAGAATATTTTGGGACACTTTTACAATGAATTCATGCTGGTTTGCCTTTTACAAAGCAACAGCATGAAACCTCAAGGTTCAGAGCTAATCCAACAGAGCAGTCTCAGCCCCACTGAATTTTAATCAGAGTGCACCCAGCACAACTACAATGGCCAACCTCACATTATTCATTTAAATCAAGTCAAAAAAAAAAAAAAAAATCCTCGTTTTTTTCCTCTTGGTGGAGCCTTCTTACATTTGGATGCATTTGAATTACGGTGTTTTATCTCCAGTGACAAATCTGTTATACCTTGGCTGCACCAACATCTTAGACACATGCTATTTCTTTCATTCATTTCCCTTGTGCTTTTACCTCAGTACCTAATGCGCTGTCAGAATCATAGAATCCATCCATAAGTATTATGTGATGAGTAACTGCTGTATATGCAAGCACACAGGAGAAATGAGCTTTCATTTCTTCCTTGCAATCATTTACATAGTGAATATGATCCCATATAAATTACTTCTTGTCATCTCTACATTTGATCAGCTGAAGGATCCTTCTATTGAAACTGGGGGAAAGAAAGAAAAACTACCAGCAATTTGACACTCCTTTATACTTAGAGTTTGAAGGTTTGTACAGTTTTATATTCAAACTGCTATACTTTCTGATGGTTTCTCCTCTTAGAGAAGGATTCCTTTGACAGTCAGACAATTTCTCTTATCCCTCCAGGCTAAAAATCTCTATTTTCACAACTTCCCTTAGAAAATTAGAATTTCTGTATACCACAATATTAAGCGAAGAGGTGTTTCTTAAGCGGTTATGACCTGATAGAAATGCCTTAGCTGTGGGAGAACTGACAAAAAAAGTGTACTACTGGGGGCTGGAAGAATCTGCAAAGTCTGCATTACTGACATACAGCTTCATACTGTAAATATTTTTCACATTACTATTGGTCTTCAGCCAAGCTCTCCAAGACTTTAGCATAGAATCACACCTGGACAGGATTCATCCTAAATCACATCTTTATCTAGATTACTTAATAACGCCCCCCCCCCCCCCCC
>NW_020799099.1:898922-1015563 GCF_003259725.1 Athene cunicularia
CCCCCCCAACTTTTCATTAAAGTGACAAAAGGGTATGATTTAGACTCTTAACACAAGGCAATTCACAGCTGAAATAACTGAGCAGCATAACATGTCTTTTTCTGTGCAGGTTTTACAAGGCATCTGAAATTGATGACATACTGAATAACACACTCTCATTAAAAAAAAAAATCATATTTCTAATGAATATATTTTTCAATGTCTTTAAGGTGGGAATGTTGGAGCTGAGGTGCAGGTAGTGTTTATTAGTGCCATTAACATCTCGGGGGGGTTCTCATACAAATCTGTCACCGAAATTTCACTGTCCTGAAATGTTTATAGAAATAATAGAACAAGTTTTGCTTTTGCTTGACGCAAATTCAAAAGTCTCCCGAACACTAGTGGAGAACAATGGGCCAAATTCTGCTTACTGTACTCAATAGTGGCAGAAGTCAGAGGATGAGTGCAGTGACAGAATATGGCTCACGACATTTTTAATTTTCATGCATTTCTGTGATGAAGATAAGCAGCTCTTAGCCCATCACCAATTTAAACAAACAAGCAAACAAACAAACCTACATTAAGAACATTTTTGTGTTTTTTTTCTACTTGAAGATATATTCTTCAGCTATGACCCACTACTTTTCTGTCCAAGAAAACTAGACTGCAACTCTAGCCAATTAAAATTTACATACAGTGTAACTGTGCAAGTAGCCTGAGACAGCAGAGCATATAAGTGGGCTCCCTGCAGCCTAGAACAGCATCATCATTAGCTCCTGTTTTTAGCTTGTTCCCAAGGTGAAGTGGAGGTGGGGTGGGACACACATAAATGGATGGGGGGACACAACACACTAATCACTGGGAAAGATTATTCTTGCTTCAGTCATTACGTTAAATCTAAAACTCCACCTGTTTTTCATACAAACATCAATCATTTCCCACAGAAACACAAGCAAGATTGCTCTACCCAACTCACATGGGATGTCATAAAAATTCACTCTCCAGCACAGATGCACGAAGTAAGGTCTCAAACATGCACCTTAATAGATCATTACAGTATTTTCTTCAATTTTACATATTATTTTTGAGTGGGAAGCCAAATATTTAATGAACAAACAGCTACATTGTCAGGTTTAGTTGAACTAGTACTTAGATGACAGGATGCTTACCTGAAGTTTGTGAGGTCTGTTTTGATAAAGCAAAACCAGATTGTGAATAAAGGAGCTGCACAATTCCTGAGAGGGATGGGATAATAAAGAAAAAAAGGAAAAAAAAAAAAAAAACAACCAAAAAACCCCAGAAAAACAAACAACCTTAACAAGCAATGTAGTTGAGAAATTGCATTTTTTGTGAATTAAAGCAATAGACCTAATGTGAAAGTATTGAAAGATATTCTGAAGGATTTAATATTAATACCTATTAGTTGTGAAAATGTTCACAACTGTTAAAGACTCTCAAAAATATTGTAGTTTTTAATGCATGGTTTTTCATCATCTAAAAATCAGCATCAGTTATTTGTTGTTATTTTCCCATTTCAGGAAAAAAAACCAACCACCTTTGTATTAGGGAGCCAGTACAATGCTATGTGATCCAGCTGGCCAACCATAACACAAACATAAAACAGAAAAAAAAAAAAAAAAAAAAAAAAAAAAAAAAAAAAGAAAGCCCAATGAAAATGAAAAGTTTGAAAGTCCAACAATATAAGAATTATTCAAATTATCCAACAAAATGCTTTAGAAATAGAAAGTCTTTGAGAAACATCACTACTGGCCGTTTGTTAAATTTTTTTGAGCATTGAAAGGCCTTAATTTGTTTAAAAAAAGATCAAAAAAACCCAAGGTAACTTCCTTTAGATGGATACTATAACACAGAAAGCCATTTGACTGCAGGAGTCTAAACAAAATGACAAAAGAATTTTTATGTTTTGCCAATCACTGTTGCATGTACATTTTCCATTGTGAAATAGAATGTTAAAGGGATTTCATATGATCATTTTATTTTATTTATGCAATTCACACCAAATACAGCTATGATCTCCACCGTACTTTTAAGCATTGTAGCCTTATTTAAATGTTTTATTTCAAAAAAAAAAAACACAACACTTTTAGGTTGAATAATACCACAAACACAAAAGTTCTACATTGTCTTCACAAAAAAGCCTCCTGTGATCTTCATTGAAGTGATGTGAGATAAGGAAAGAGATCTATTTCCTTGTAATTTTGGAAGATAAACTGCCTTCATATAAAGCAAAATCCCTACAAACCTGTGGCCACTAAACATTTATATTGCACCTTTAAATCAATGTTACTCGCAGATTAAACCCTTTGAGTTTAGGCATCAAGGCTTCTTTACAACTACACACAGTATGAAACTCCCTCTTTCAGGGATGCTACAACACAACCCCTCCAAGGAGAAAACATGCATATTCCTTTACAATGCGCTAGAGAAATCACTTGGTCATATATCTGTATAGCAGCATGCATAGCAGAAAGTTCCACAGATATATTTTATAAAAACATACCAGTTTTGTTTTCTCAGCTCTGCCCCACTGATATAATGTGTCTTGACAGGCAAACTAATACAGTCAACTTTAGAACAGGCTTTCCCTCTATAATTTTTGTCTATGGCAAAGAGAGTTACAAATATTTCCCTCCTAGCTCTCTGTTATATTAGTCGAGAACCAAATGCAGCAAAAGATTGACTTCTGCTTCTTTAAAATGCCAGATTTCTAATTTTACACCTGTTACTGAGAGCAAACACAACAAATCTTGTAACATATACCTTACTGCTCACTTTACAACACAGTTACTGCATTTGTTTTACTGGTTTTGTTGCCCTCCTTAACATCTAAATTATTTTCCATTAAAATTCATGTTCTCTCCTACATCAGGTTGCATATCATCTGAGCTGGAAGTAGGCTGCTAGGACAATCACAGACTTTTTGAGCAGCAATGGCATGTCTTTGGGCAGAAAAAGCCTGTAAAGGAAACTATGCATCAGTAGCCCAGCAGAAGACCAGAACGCACACTGAATTAATTTGTGATGAATATCATGCATAGGCTTGTACACGCAGTCATGCATCCACCATACTCTACTCACTGTTTCCCACAGCCTCTGTCAGCCTTATTTAGGAGAGATATCTTAGATGATGATAGCATCGTTCAACACTACTGGTTTACGTAATATTTAAAAAAAAAAATAAATATCTCTTTCTCACTTTAAAACTGTAAATAAATCTGTGCAGAGCTTCCTGACAGACCAGGCAAGGGAGGGAGAGAAGATGAGGAATATGTTTAAAAACTGTACCCTTCACACAGTTTTTCAGGTCCTGATGACATTAATAGGCCCTAATGGCCCTGCGCCCTGCCCATCTCCCAGGGGTCCCATTTCAGCTGGGACACACAGTGCCTGTGCCCAGCTCCGTCCCCTCCTGATCCTGGCTGGGCCTTCCTACACTGATGTGGGACCTGACCCATCATCTTGCCTTGTAGGACGGCTCCTGGGCTGTCAGTGTATTGTGTCTGTCACCAGCCCAGCTGGGGCCCTGCGGCTGCTGTCCTGCTTGTGCTGGGGTTGCCCTCAGCTCCATTTTGTCTTCCCTTAGGGGCAGCACTCATGCATGTTTTTTCACTGTAACATTTGACTTTTTTTTTTTTTTTAAATAAGAGAAATTATCCTGGAAAACAGCAAAAATTACACTGTTTACAGAAATGTATTGCTTTTGCTACAAAGCACTGTCACTGATAAAAGATCCGAGGTAAAATTTCTGGTCCAACTTGAGAAAGCGGTTCCTACATTATTATAATCCTGAATTAAGCACAAGTAGAATTTGAACCTAAGGTTTCTGTATCTCTGACAAGTGGCCAAGTGACTGACGCTTTATCTGTGCATGCATGCCTATGCTCTCACACACACATGCTTTCCGTTCAGGTTTATTTAACTGTGAAGATGTACATAGAAAGTTGATTTGATACCATAGAGAAGCTTGGTATTTTGGGGGCAGGTATGGAGGGGGTAGGGAGTGTTGGGGTTTTTTTGTGGTTTGGGCTGGGGCGTGGATCTGATTCTGACAAAAAGGTGGAAACTTTTCAAAGCTCTCACAAGAGGGCCTTACCTTGGAGGGGTTACTCATCCCACAAGGAGAAGCCCAAGATTCCAATTTACCAATTTCTGCCTAGTCAGTGGAATAAAAAGAAATCTGAAGGAAAGGTCAGCAGGAAATCAGAAATACTAATAGATATATATAGATATATATATATATATATATATATATAAAACTTGAAGTCATGCCTTCCAAGCAGATTTTGGTGAAATTGAGCCCTTTTCCTTCGTACATTACAAATTTGACAACTTGGCAAACTCCAGTAAAGACATTTTTCATTAAAAATGGTGGACAAGATCCTTTAAAAAATAGTAACACTTTAAGAGAAGTAACCTTTTTATTCACGGACTCATCTTCCATTCCTATTCCTTGTCATAAAGTCTCTATATGCATCAGCAAATGTTACTCCTTGGGAGAGTAGTATGGGGACAACCTTTCAGCTACATGCAATGCTATAAAAAGGATGAAAGAGGAGCCAGGACAATATCAAGTGGATCCCAGCTGAATGAGACAGCAATCCCCAGATTGCAGTTTGAAAATTGGCATTTAAGAGGATATCCAAGCTGCATCCTTTGAAATTCTAACACTATGGAAAATATTCCAGGCTCCTCCAAGACTACAAAAGTAACAAGAGGTCTATATGATCTATTTACTCTTTGGTCTGATTTACAGAAATAGCTCTTGACAGGAGGCAAGTTGATAATAAAAAGTGAAGCTTTCCTACTCCTCTTTGAAGCACATCTTTAGATGTTGTTGCTCTATTCTCCCCCCATTAAGTGATAGATCTAAAGACTAAAAAGGAACTGAAGAAGTGGCAAGATCTAACGCCTGTTGGACTAAATACGTAAATTATGAAATCAAGTCTTAGAACTGGGAGACCTTAAGTCAGAGTAGTGGTAAATCAAGAAAGTGATGAAAGCAGTGTTCACCATTAGAAAGGGTGCTGATTTTATCTGTGACATTTCTAGCCCTTAGAAGTCTACAATATTTTTATATAAGATCAAAGAAAATGCATTAATATTTGCATATGGTTTGCTGTATATTTCCCCCCTTCTATCTTGCTCCCTAACTTCAAACACTGGATAATACTGAAATCTTTAGTTTAAAGGAAACAAAACCCCCTCCACTTCAGATAACTAAAATGCATATTGAAATTAATGGGAATCATTTGATTCCTTCCTGTGACAAAATAAAAATCAGACATTTTCTGGAAAAGAAACATCTTTAATCTCCCAGGTGAAACATGAGAGTAGAGAAGTGTGATTTTCTAATGAAAAGCTTTTTGTTATTCTCACATTTTTCTGCATGCAATTTTTGCAGTGTTTGTTTGTATAACTATGAATTGGCTTAGGTTGTTTGAATTTCTTAACCAAGCATTTTGCTTTTATTGTAATACAATTTTATGATAATTAAAAAGAACTTGTCATATTTAAATATTTTCTGCATGATTGGCATTAAAGCATTCAGTGTGAGGAATTAGTGAGAGTATTGAATTAAATATGTCAAATGCATCCAGTTTTTTAAATCTCAACATAACAAACACAAAGCACAGAAGTTATTTGGTCTGCATAAATTTTGTTCAAGTGCTTATATCTATCTCATTATAAGGTGTTTTTTAATATCCGAGGTGGAGTGACTCTTTATAGTATCTTAGCCCCATAAGAAACCCATTCCTTTTATTGACATGATGTTTACATTTTCCTATTAGTTCAGAGTGAAATAAATGTGGGATGTGTCCTGCAACAATTTATGAACATAACTGGCTTTGTATATGTGACTTCAGTTGCCTACCTCTACATTACAAAAATGAAAAGGTCTTCCCCAGTCGAAGTGTACAAGCCAGTTACATCCAAGTCTTTAGTGAGGCTGCACTAACACATGATGGCAATCCCACTTCTCTGCCCAACCTAGTTTTCATGCAGAAAAAAAATCCCTCACAGCTCTATTCAACAAAACCAGAGGTGTATCTGTCTAACGATCAACCATTAGACCAACATCTCAAGTCATATAGAAGCATCACAAACATAACACAGTCACGCACAGAGAAAAATTACTGTGATGGCCGAAAGGAAGCAGAGCTGCAGAAGTGTTCAGTTTTAGTCCACATAGGTTATTAATTTCTGAGTTTAATATTAAAAACCCTCCCACAGGTGGGTTGTAGGATTAAAATAAAATTTTATTGATTTAACTCAAACTCCTTGAGAACAGTCAAGCTTTTTACATTGTCAGCTACTTTCTGCCCGTCAGAATGGTGATTCATACTGTTGAAAATAATGCCTATTTCTCCTTCCTGAAGACACTCAGCACGACCATCCCCAATATAGTATTTAATATCTGCTTCTGAAAGGTAAACCGTCTCAAACAGAAGGCAAAATTCTCATGACAGAAAATACAGCTAGTTCTCTCCCTTTTTTACTGTAATATTACTGAGAAAACAATATACCTCATGTAATGAGTTAATAATTTGAAACACCCTTATGGGAAGAATTTACCAGTTCACAAACAAAAAACAAAGGGCTACATTAAGACAACATTTCCTACCTTTTGAATTTTTGTTGAGCATACTGTGTCTGTTAATGACTGTAATGCATTGAGCCTAAGACTACATTAATTGGTAACAGAAATAATTTTTTCAGGCTAAATTTATTGATGGAGTTTCTATGCAAACAAGGGAAAAATACACTGTTTTACCCAACTTCGCTGACAGATCAGGGAAAGTTCAAGTAAAAGTTTTTCTTCTAAAACTGCATAATTTTTTTATTGCACTGCACTTCCAAAACTATGGATAATAATTAACACTTCATGACATGAAGCACACTGGTTAA
This sequence comes from Athene cunicularia, assembly GCF_003259725.1. NCBI lineage: Eukaryota > Metazoa > Chordata > Aves > Strigiformes > Strigidae > Athene > Athene cunicularia. The sequence continues at coordinate 905,829 of NW_020799099.1, forward strand.
ATTTAAAATCCTATCCTGGAACACATGTCTTATGAGAAGCAGCTGAGGGAACTGGGGGGGTTTAGTCTGGAGAAGAGGAGGCTGAGGGGAGACCTCATCGCCCTCTACAGCTCCCTGAAAGGAGGGTGCAGAGAGCTGGGGATGAACCTCTTGAACCAAGTAACAAGCGACAGGACAAGAGGGAATGGCCTCAAGTTGCACCACGGCAGGTTTAGACTGGTTATTAGGAAGTATTTCTTTCCAGAAGGGGTTGTTGGGCGTTGGAATAGGCTGCCCAGGGAGGTGGTGGGGTCCCCATCCCTGGAGGTGTTTAAGAGTCGGGTCGACTTAACACTGAGGGATCTGGTGTAGCTGGGAACTGTCAGTGTTACATTAATGGTTGGACTGAATGATCTTCAAGGCCTTTTGCAATCTAGATGATTCTGTGATTCTGTGATTACATACCTAGGAAAAATTAGCTGTGGAACGACATAGGACAAAGCCTTCAGGTCTTAACAATCTAGGAGGAGTTCTTGTTCAACCATTAAAAATGTCTAAATTAAATATAATTCTGCTAAATTCCATCCTTCTTATGAATCTCTCAAGGATTGCTCTCAGGAGACTGGTAAGGAAGCAGGGTCATTGGGTCCCTTTTTAAAATGTTACAGTAGGGACATCCATAGCAAAATAAAATAGCTGGCATGACTGAATGTGAAGAAATATAATGGGGACTAATGAAGTACCATATTTTAATGTTCTTGTTTCAAATTTGTTAAGCACAGCAAGAAACAGACTGTATTTCCTTTATATATGAAAGTGTAAAAACACTGGTATGGTATTGAAATACTTCATATGAGTTAATCAGCAAGTAATATTTGTCTTGTAAAGGCTGATAAACTATAACTCTTTCCAAACTCCACATTTAAGACTAATCAGAAGTGTGTCATTTTGTAGGACAGAATTTCTCATTTTAAATTACTTTGGCAGACAGCTCTTCTGTATGCACAGATTTAAGGACACAGCCATATGTATAAATATAAGAAAGTTACATATAAATATAAGAAAGATTTTACACTTTCAAAACTATTTACAGAAAGACACAGGGGGAAAAAAAATCTCTACATTATAGGAATTTGGGCAAAGAGACGATTTAATACATTTATTTAGATGTGTTATTTAACCAACAGGCAGCACGAAACAAAAGCCCTGAACAAATAACCTTTTAACCACTCAAAGGTCCTTTAAGGCTACCTACCCCTTGCACAGTCATCCAGAACAGGGAGAATGGGCAGGGATACTGGCAGATGCTTTCACTACAGAAGGGCTCTTAAATCTGAGCGGTGGGTTTCCATGCCCCACGCTGGTGCAGAGCATTGTTATGCTGGAAGGTGTTAATGGTTGCCAGCAAGTATGCCTCCAATCCATGGGAAATCACAGATTTTGCAAGCTGATGTGCATGCTAGCAGCCCTTTGTTCAGAGGAATTAAGATCTTTAATAGAGTGAAACAGCTGAAACAACAGAAAGCCATGTGGGAAGGCCCAGGGGATTGATTGAAAATGTTCGGTCCTGTATTGACAGGAGGTAGATGTGTTGGTAGATGTAGGCAGAAAACCACCAGGAAGCCAGAAAAACAGTTGTAGACTTGGCCTTGAGAACAGAAATAGACCTCCTTGGGTGCAGGACTGAATGGAAAAATAGGTTTAGAAGTCTGAAGTAAGAAAACTGTCCATTATTATTAATTTCTGCTGCCTTTAGGAAAGAGGATACATTCACCGCAAATGACTGGGGACACTCCAAAGAAATGCCTGACAAATGTAAGCAGTTTCACCTCCCCCCGAAACAAACCACTAAAGCCTAGCTAATAGTCCTGAGGAGATGAAAACAACAGTTTACAGTGTTCAGCCCACAATGAAAGGATTAATTTATTTAAGAGATCCAAGGATGGTTCAGTTTCCCGTTGCGAATGCCAGCCAGAACTGCTTGCTTCAAAAACCAAAACCAGTTCGTTCTCGATGGTTGCTCCCACAGCACAAGCTTCTACTTGGAGCAGTCTGTTTGTTTTCACAGCTACAAGAGCCATGGTGAGGCCCATGAGCTTCCCGTGTGCCCAGAGCACAAGGATAACAGCCCTCCTGACCCGGCAAGCGCCTACACCACAGAGGAGCCTAAGGATGGGCAGCTGCACCCGCTCTGCCATTAGTCACATCCCTGGTACCAGGAACTTGGAGGAAATTTTTAAGGACCCTTTGCAACCGGCTGTATACTGCACCAGCCTATATAGATACTCAATAGTACAAATCAAATGAGAATGCAACTTTCTTGAGCTCTGGGGTGTTTCGCTCACCCCCCTCACTAAGTAGCCCGTCTTCAGCTCTCAGTGGTCTGTTTGCCATCACCAGTTCAGCTGGTGACCAGGCACTGGCTTAGGAACGGACTGTGAACTGTTGCATTTCAAAAACAAAGGTCAATCTAGATGTGAGACATGGTGGAATAGACTTTAGAAAGCACAGACAGTTTGAGTAAAAATAGAGGTCTCATTTACGTATAGCCTTGGACAATCCAACAAAACAACTAAATAATAATAAAAAACAAACAAAACCCCCAAACAAACAAACAAACCAACCACAACAGAAATCTAGGTAGCCAGGTTTGCTTCCAACTTCCTGAGGGACCTAGGCATTCACCAGAGTCAGTATTATAGCAATCTACTTGAATGTGAAATGTATTGTAGGTACAGTTAGTTCTGCCTCTCCAAGCCTCCAACACATGCTTGGGAATGCAGACACAACAGTAGAGACCCATTACAGACTGATTAAATTCAACAAAAAGCCTCTTGACTCGGGTATGTGGATACTATGCACAGAGATAGGCTGTTGCCTCACACCACAATATGATTTATAAATGAGACCACTGTAATGAAGATGGATTGTTCCTAAATCAAGTACTACTGAAGGCAGTGATGAAAGGTAAAATTTTTCTATGTAAGATTTAGGCATTTGCAGACAGATCTATAAAAAATTTTCAAAAGGAAGTGGACATCAACCTTCTGAAGTACTTTTATAAATACAAGTCCAGTACTCCAGAACATAAACAAGCCATGGCAAATTAGGCCCTTCAAATCCATCCTGTCATTTAAAATCGGTGAGTTCTAAATAGGAATACTTACTACATTTTTTCAAAGTTGTTTGCTGTGCATCTAACATATTATGTTCCTCTGTACTGCTGTCACATTAAATATTAACAACAGTAGCGACTAACAGCTAAACACTAAACGTATACATTTGTGCTGTAGTTGTTCATACTTGATATGACCATAATGTCTAATCTAATGCTAGATGATGAACTTGATGTTCCAAAACTTTGTTTCTCCCTGGTTAGATTCACTACCATGAGGGAGGGGAGGAAAGAAGAGCCACTGGTAAGCCTTACACTGGATGTATTGTTGACAGCACAAGAACATGTTTATTTTTGTTATTCCTTCTGGTGCTCATTATAAGCACCACACTTTTGGATGAGTTATGGCCAAAGTGTCTAGTTATCAATAAAACATGGGTTTACTGAATCTTCAGCAACATGAGACGTAAGTGCAGTAATCTCCTGTTTACTGATGGCACATTATGAGACATTATTTTTATTCAACCCTGACCACTAGAAAATTAAAACAACTTTGATCACTTTTGGAGATTCTGGGCTAAGATTTCCATTTGTAACTATCAATTATTTAAAGAATAGTTTTAAAGGGTTCTTAGAGCTTTTAAAAAATTATAGTAATTTAAGCAGCAACAGCAGATGATTACAAGTCTTAAACCTCATATGGAATAAAAAGTCTTTATAAAACAGTCACATTGCCATCTACTGACAGCTCTTATAAAAAGGCTTGTGTTTTTCATTAGCTGCCTGACTATATACTTAATGCTCTCTCTCGACATACAGTAGTACAAAAAATTAGGGACGTACAATATATGTTGTTCAATACATCCCACTGCAATAATCCTACTTCTCTTCGAATCCATTACGATCCATTCAGGCTTTCACAGTTATATACTGCAATTAGATACGTTTATTAATGGCATTATTGCACAGTATTTCATAGGAGGTAAAACTGTTTTCAAGAAAGTAACTACAGAAGGGTATGTTAATAAATCTGTGCTACGTGCACAGTACATAGGGACTTGCTAATAGGATTTCCATAATAACAGCATTTATCTCACTGCACATTTTATAATACCAATCACTGGTAACCACAGAATTGTTATTATATGTGAAAAATAGGATTTCATGTTAAGGACACATCATATAGACTAAAACAGCAGTCACTGATGCGTGTGTTAAAAATTTTTTTTATCTAATCTTTATACTAAACTACACTTTGGTGTGAGCCTTAATGCCTTAGTTATTACAACAGCAACAAGTAATCGCACTTTAAAACAATCTAGACCTCACGTTAGTTCTACCTTACTTCAACATGGATCAGTGGATCCTAAAAATGACCTGTAAATGAAGTGATGATGCTTTCATGAAGACAGCACTCTTCCATGAAAGCAAATATACCAAGCTGGGATTTCCTCACTGTTACCCAACTATCACTATCATTCCTCTGCACAAATCAAAGGCTGTCCTTACCTTCTCACTGCTTAGCTCCATGCTAAGAAATGCTGCATGTTCTCTGGTCCATGGCGTAAGGTGGTTTTCCTTCACCCTTGCCTCTTAATTGTAATATTCAAGCTTGAAAGAAGAAAATAAAACCAAAAAAAGTAATCTACCAGGTATTGTATAACCTACAGTATTTGTGCCCAGTTTTTCACACACCCAAACTTACCCTTCATAAAAGAGTTTCTAAGGCTCTAAATTCTCTATAACACTTCAGTTACTTGAACATACTTTTGTATTTTACCTTTGGTGAGAAATTATCCTGGCATACAGAAAAGCCCTGAGAAGGTGGTACCCTGCAGAACACAGGGCATTATAATATACTGCTGAGAAACTTTACACCAGTGGAGTGACTTCTAAGGGCTTCCTCCTTGGCCAAACCAAGATAGCAGAGAAACCTACCTCCATGTAGAAGGACTCAGGGTCAGGGAGTTAATCCAACTGCCATTCACTGCTATATATGCACAGTCCTTGCACTGTTTCCTAATCAGTCAAAAAAAGCAGTATTATTTTAGACTACAATTTAAAGTATCAGCTAAACAAAGGAGTACTTCACATATATCCAAGTTAGTTTCAAATTTTAAGGAGACCAATAAGCAGACAGAAGTGTACAATAAGCTAGAGTGAGAATTTGCAGAAATGTAGCTACTGACCATTAACTCCTTGTGTGCTCAGCCTCTGAAAATTAAATAATCTAAAAGCATCCACAGGAAGATCTAACAGGAACTCTGTTGTATGCTTACATCCTGTTTCACCACTGGTAAACTATCCTCAGGCCTCACAGTATCTTGGGATAATTTCTGGATGTCCGTTCATAGGACTAGTATATGTTTATTGCACATATCTGAGCATACCCAAACATTTTATTTTGCCTCCTTTTCTGGAGTTACACAACTGCTTCAAAATTTTTAGACCTATTGAGCCATATCTAATTATCACTCACTCACTGATGTATCTGTAATAACTAGAATAACTAAATGTCAAGATAGAATTATTAGTATGCACACAGTATGAAGAGGAAGGCAGGCCACTGCAAGGTAATACTGTGTTTGGCTGAAATTCATTTTGTTTACAGATAAATAAACCAACCGCCAGATTTACCACTCTGCAACTTTCCATTTTGTTTTCTCATCCAATGGTTGCTGGCAATAACATCACCCTGAAATCATCCTGAAATGAAGCTCTTGCAATTCAATGAGTGCAGAATGAACTATCAAAGTCACACTTGTCTCCCCTTGTAAACACTGCAGTTTTTCTAAAAAACTACTATATAAATAGAATAAATAGAAATATATTGGGAAAAAAAATCATTAAATTTCCCATTGCAATCATTTAGACAGCTTTAATCAAACTTGAATGGAGATCAATTCATTAAGAAACAAAATAATTTCCCTAAATAACAAGGCAAAAATCAAAGCTGGTATTTGTTTTCCAGAATAAGATACCTGCTACCATAAAACTCAAGGCCAGCATCAAATCTCACAAATTTTCCATAAATGTAACCATCTTCTCAACTTTTCTTCTTAAATAATGAGGATAAGTATTTTCACTACTGGGGCAACCAAAAAAACCTAATTCTGAAAATTAAATGTAAATATATTTTGAGCAAAATCCATATAATCCTATGGTAAAACTAGAATAATCTATTTCACTGGGATTGTGACTGAGAAACACAGGAAGACAAAATATGAAATCATAGGACATGCGTAATATTTCTTCCCTTAGGGAGCTGAAATATGGATTTCACAACAGGTACTGAAGGGGTTTTGGTGGGGTCTTTTAAAACAGTGTATTGTTTCAGTTCTCACACAAATAAAACAGCTCAAGTAGTGGAAAGCTCTTAGCTGAAGACAAACACTATCTGTTGGGTGTATGAATTCCCTAAGCAGAATCACCTGAAACTTGGTTACTCATCATGCTCAGGGTCTGCTCTACATATGAGAGAATGATGAGCTGAAATGGCCAAGAAGTATGCAAAGAATGCAAACAATCAATTAATGCAGTTCAGAATCGAAATTACTTTGTTTGTAATGCAGAGAACACACAGCAGTGATAAATTATTGCTTTAACATTGTAACAGCATCTGTTGCACACAGCCTGCAGGGCTAAAATCTGGCCTTTGATCTGCATCACTCACATTGGAAAAAGAACAAGGTAATCCAGATACCTGTATGACTTTCACTTGCACAGCTTTAGAGAAACTATTAAAAAAAATACTCTCAAAGAATCACTGTTGTGGTTTTTGAGTTGGGTTTGGGGGTGGGTTTTTTGTTTGTTTGTTTGTTTTTCAGGGGGGGGTGGGGAAGGGGGGTGTTTTGCTTCAACAAGTAAAAGACGGACAAAGAATCAAAATGTCCATCGAAGGAAGAACTTGCAAGCTGGTATGTTTAGTTTCTTTTCCGTTTTCCGGTTTCTGTTTGCCACAAATAAATGCATAAAAATATACTTATATACAAAGCATGGCTGCATAAGGAAGAAAACAGTTAATGATGGTGGACACCAACTTCTGCGACTGATAATAAGAACCTTTCTCAGCTATTTCATTTTAGAACAACCTCCGTGTACTTAAAAAACCCAGCAAATTCCATGGTGTCAGAAGTGTCACTTCTGCAGTGCAGAAGGTCATGTCATTCAGTACAGCATCCTGGGAGAGCCTCTGAATTAAGAGTTTGGTCTTTTAGTACCTATGACTCATTAAAACCTAATTTGAAAGTCTCAAGGTTTCAAAGCCACCAACAGCAGAAAGTAGAAGTTTGGAGAGTAGTTAGGAATGGTACAGCCCCAAGGGACTTCTGTTCCTACTTTTGAAGAAATCATTTGATCATTGCCTAGGCTTAAAACTAAAAATATGAAAAAACATTGCAAAATTAAGCCTTAAAGAGTATTTCTCCAAATATATTATGAAAATTTTCAAAATTAACACAATTTTCATTGTGTGCCTTTATCCCCTGAATCTGCATATTCAGAAGAAACAATCCAAAAGAGAGGCAAATGATTTTTTTAAGATGTTCGCACATGCAAAAATAAAATGTAACTCAGCTTTCAGGTTCATCCATACTATAGTACGAAAGGCCTTTGGCAGTGAACTGAAGGCACAAGCGACAAAATGTAGTGTAACTGTCATGCTCAATGTCCTGAGTGTCCGGTGCAAAATATCTTTGAAGGCTGCAGTGGGTGACAAGACACTTTAAGAAGAGATAGGAAAATCAAAGGACATTGACTGGTTTATACGTTGTCATCAAGAAAACCAAACTTTGTTTTGTTTGTTTGTAAGGTCAAGATACTTGCATTATACTGAGGGTTCATTAGCACAAACAAGCTTTTATCTTAGTGTTACAGGGTGATTTTTGAAGGTCTAAAAAAATAAAGCTCTGTAGAAGAGAAGGATGTCGGACTGCCAGAAGATCTCAGCACAAGCTATGCTCTGATATCTTTGTTATAAAGTAATAAAACAAAATTATAGTTTTAGAAAACTTTCTAAATAAATTTTCAAGTCCAGACATTTTATATATTTCTTCCCATATATTGCATATAATACTTGTAATTACTTCAGCACTAATTATTTAGCAGGAAAATTGGCCTTATTTTTCACTATAGACCTTGATCTAGCGAATACCTAATTATAAGCTTGCACCTCAGTACTTAGAAAGTAGTTCCATGCTAAAGTACTTAACTAAATTACTGCAGATGCATTCAGTAAAACATTTTAAACATTTAAACATTTTAAGTATGCAAAGATATTCCTAAAGCCTGGAGTGAGGCTAAATGGCTACAGTTTGCAATACTATCTTTTAGCAACCTTCATACGCATCTGGCACACTGGGCATGAATTTCCATATTCAGCGAGCACTCAAGACATACATATTGCCTTTTGTTTTAAGAGTGCATCAGTCATACTAATAAACTCTGCTCAAAACTGCAACCATCTGCAACAGTTTATGTTGTTAGTTATGTGACCCAGTGTTACAATTCCGCAAGCACGACTTTGACGCAGACCCAAGGAAGGCGACTGCAAACGGTGCAAGTAAGGTCCCTCTGCAATCACCACACTGTACTGGTGGCACACTCACTGAATGCAAATGTAGTTAAAACCTTTTCACCTCACATTTCACTGCACATAAGTGCCAAAATAATCTACAGCTTATGAAATCTATCATAATTTTATAAACATGTTACGCAAGGTTTAGAGAAAGAGGTATGATTGCACGGCCAAAGTTGTCCTCTAAAATAATTTACAGGTCTTGTTTGCTCTAAGACACTGCAGAACAGATAAGATAATGTTAATAAAGGAGTAAGAAAAGGAGTTACAAATGACAAATGGGACAAAATTCACAGTCATTGGTTTACCGCATCAGCTACAGCACCTTAGTCATATAGGGGGGAAAAAATCATAAACAGACATAATTAATCATCCTATGTCCCCTTTGGTACCCAAGTTGTATCAATTTATTAAAAATCATTAAAATATATGACATTATTAATATATCCTTCAACAGTGTAGAAAGCACCATGATTCCAAATTACTCCTATACAAATCTAAGCTCTAACGTTAGAACACTGAATATCTAACAAATCTAATTATTAGATAAGGCCTATTATTAATATTATTTGTGTTACTGCACTTTCTCAGCTACATAGTATACCCAGTGCAAAGCTGTAATGTGTAACCCATCTGCCAACACAGAAATCATGTATCTTAATGTTTGAGTGCTTAGAAGTACTGATAGTCCTTATGACAAGTTTTTAATGAAATAATGCTATGCTTGTCAGCGAAACTGGGAAAAAGAATACGTTAGACAGACATATATCTAATCATCCTGCAAAATATTGCATCCTGGAACTGGAAGTGGAGAGTCGTAAAAGGCAGGCAGCAGAATGTGCTTATTTGCGGTCTTGTCCTGGAACCAGTGAGAGAGTTAGTGTTGACCAGCACCGATTTCTGCCTAGAGGAATTAAAAACTCTGGGGTCTGGATAAGTTCAGTGTAAAAATATCAAATGATTGCCCACAAACACATACCCTGAAGAGAAACTGTTTGCTCCCTACTTATTTTTACAAATCACAAACAGCTTTGATTTGCACTGCATTCCACGCCATGCCAAGGAACATGATGCACAACAAATGTGAACCACCGACATGTTTACCCTCTGCCTCTTATGCTTCCAGATGTCTCAGTTTTATGTGCCAAACCACCTTCTCCTCTTTCAAAATCCTACTTATAAACATCTGAAAATTCCTTTTCCCTTCTGCATTATGTTTTGTGGTGGAGTAACAACACTGAGTTTGGAAGGCATGGCTCAGAAGTACTATGATTAATTGTAATTTGTAAAAGACAGAAGTGTTCAAATAAATATTTCTGCTGTATACCTCAGAGACAAAGTAGTATGTCTCAGGAAGTGATGAAACACTCCCCTGTATTAACTCAGGAAAATGTTAGCTAGCAACTTCTGAAGTCTGACATTTTAAAAATCAGCAGATCCAGATAACTGAAGTGTTTTAAAAGAACCAGCCAAGCATCTTTTTAGGCTGTCAGTGACTTCTGTCACATTGGCAAAGCTTCAGAAGGCTGAAGGGGAGGTAGAGTTGTACCAATATGACAAGATGGGACTTTATAAAATCCCACAGTAATTACCAGAGTAAAACACTGAGAAGAGAAAGAAATTAACTTCTACAAAGTTAATCCTATGCACAGTTATAACTCCTATGTACTCAAATCCAGAAATCAGGGTCTTGTGGTTTATATCAGTCAGAAGCAGAGACTGATGTTTGAATCAGAGTTCTGGTACAAAATACTTGTTTACAAGAATGTATCAAATTCTGCTTCTTTAAACACATGAGAAGTGAAGTGAACTGAGACAATTACCTCTCACAGCATCAGAACTCCTTCATTCATCCTGTTCCAAAAATTGCCTTGGAAGAACTCAACCTACATCTGCTCGGGTTGCATAAAATATTCCTTCTCCATTTCTAAGCTCTTTCCCTGCTTCCTGTGTGAGATAGTTCAGCCACACAAACATACCCCTTCATGTATCAATAATCAGCCAAACTTTGTTCACACAGAACATCTGGATTTCTAACTAGCTGCCTTTATTTTAGATGAAAACACATTTAACTGTGTCTCATAGCTACCATAAAATATAGAAGGGCAATTAACATCAGTTTCTACTAAATTAACCTAATTTATACTATTATATTCAACTAAATATGGATTTTGTGGATAGTGGTAAAATTAATGTTCATTGTTTTCAATGCATTTTGTATTAGTCTAATTGACAAATTTTCCCACTCCTGCAATAAAAAAATTGTAGCTTTCTAAGCAGCAAAGGCATGTGTAAAAGTCTTTTTCCTTGAAATGACTTGGCTATGGGTATGGTAAAACCAACATATAGTCAGCTAACAGGGAAAGAAGACCTGAAGGTTATTTAAATTGAACACGATGGGCAATGCCCAAGTCCCATGGGCTCAGCTGATTCTTTCCAAAAGAAGTCAAGATATTATATAGTGGCTCAAGTCTTTTACTTTATTTTGTCTAATCAACAACAGCCGACTTTGGGAGGAAGAACTGAGCTGCAGTAGACTTTAACAACCACAAGTTAAATAGTTTAGACAAATGGAAGAGAAAGTGGTCTGTTTCCACTTCCCGCTTTATTTTCCTGTTGCTGGCTCAGCCTTCTTTCTATATCCTCAGAGCAAATTCTGCTGTCACACGACTTGTCCAAAACAATCCTGCGGCTGGTGACACTCTTAAAGCCTCTGCATTGCAAATGTGACATTTGAGTATCGCGTAGACGTACAGCCTCAACTAGAAATATACTTACAGCCACTGTTTAATTACTGATATTTTTTCCCCCTCCTCACTTGCACCATCTCCATCAGAACAGAAACATCTCTATCAGAAACAGAACTTTCACCAAGCTCTACTTTCACCACCCAACATGACAATTTCACATAGTAATAATATGAGAATTTGAATCATACCTATCTATTACGATAGAAACTCAGCCATAAAACTATACAGTGAGCAGGACATATTAAAGCTTAGACTGGGTTCCATAAATGAGTGATAAGAACAGGATTAAACTAATTAAACTGGTGGAACCCACTGCCATGTGGACACATAAAAACATCGAGTTGACCAATATTCTACAAAGACTTCAACATTTGTATGAAATGAAAATGCTCAAAATACGCAGTCAAAAGAAAATAACCAACTGACAAAAATCTTCAGAGGCCTCAAGTTACTAAACAGTGAGAGAAAGCAAAAGGTTGTCTTTGAGCCATTCATTTTGGATTATTTGATCCTGTACCACTAAGGATGGGAGTCTTGCCTCTTTTTTTTTTTTTTTTTTTTTTTTTTTTTCCCTAAGAACTACATTTCCTTATACTAAACAGTTTACTGCTTTCTGCATTCATCAGCTTGACCATGGTGGGACACTTGTCTTTCAGTCTTATTCTGCTTTCTGAGTAGTTTTGAAAATGCTCCTTTGAAAAAACTAATCCTCTCTTTACATCCTGTAATATTTTTTTTAACATTTAGCATCCAAAGTATTCCTGATAAAAGGACCAAATATAACCAAATTCATGTATGAGAAGACCACGTAATATTAAAAATAAGTACAGACATTCTCTCAGCCAAGAAGAGCCCAGCAAATCCTGAAAACCCACATTTGTCAGGTCAGTACATAGTCTACACCCTCTTACCAGTTATGGCAAAATTCACATATATAGCATATATAATACATATACAGCACATATAAATATGAAAGACAAAATGGATCAGATTGAGTATGAGGACATTACAATCACAGACAGAATACCAGTGTTCCACAGACTGATATTCTTCTAAGTTTTTTAAACACACTTATTTTAAATCAAGGTAAGTCATGTACCACTCTAATACCTTCTGAGGTAAGGCTTGAAGCACAAAAAAAACCCCTACTGTATTGAGTTCACATAAGGATTTCCAAGCATAAAAGACAGCACAGAGAAAGAAGTATGGGAGAAAAGAGCAAAGGAGAGTTCAAGTACAGTATCTTTGAAAGAGTGAATGAGAGACAAAAGTATGCCATTTTGAAACAAATCTTGTATTACAAAAAAAAAAAAAAAAAAAAAAAAAAAAATGTACTTTAACTTCTCACAACTTGTGTTTGTTTCCCAAAATCTGCCTTTAAAATAATTTGCTTTTACTGTCCTGGAAAGCATAATGGAAAGAGCAATTCCTGCAACTTTCAAGTTCAGCCACAGCCTCCATGACATTATAGCTCAGGGTGCTCCTCTTTGAGGAGTTTCTTGTGGCTGTTGAATTGTAAACCTTTACATCCTTCCACTACTAAGTGCTGCAAAACTGGCACCCTTCTGAGTGTATCCTCAGCTGTCTACAGAAGCTTTAGAACTTTCTTTTGAATAAAAAGAATGGTTGTCTGCAAGCATTTGCTGAGAGGTTGAGTTCAAGCATACATTATAAAACTAAGGAAACACAAAAAAACCCCAAATTACTGACATCAAAGATTGCAGTTTCCCTCTTCTGACAGTAGCTCCCAGTGAGAAATAACCTTCACTGCCAGGTTAGAGCTGGAAAGTGGCAACAATGGGAGGAGGGATGCACATCAAAGCTAATGGTGAGCCAGGCATCTGCATTCCCTTTGAAGTCCTTCTCCATTGTTGTTCTCCAGTCACCCATAAGGGAAACTGAAAAACAGTACAACATGGGTGGCATCAAGCCCAGGCTGCTAACTTTTGATGCAAGGAAAGAAAACCCTCTGTGGCAAGCACAGAGCTCTGTGGTAAGCACAGAGCTCTGTGGTAACAAAGCTCTGGGCCACCTGTGTCAGAGCTTAGCCACTGCCTTTTGGTGCACCTCAGTGAAAGCCTGGGACAAGTTCCTCTGGCCAAGCCCAAGAGATTTTAGCCACTCCGCCACTACACCAGCAGGTTATCGATAACAACCTGTTATTCTTCTGTACAAGCATTTACACCTTAGTTGCCTGATTCAGCGGCTATGACCCCATGACAGACTATTTGTTTGTTCTTAATTTATATGTTGCGCTCAGAAGAACTGAGAGTGGCAAGACCCTGGGGTGGTTTGGGGGAAGCCTTTCCTGAGGAGTATGGTAGCAAGCTGAAGTGAGGAGTGAAGCGCAGGGTGAGGCAGAACGTGGGAAAGGGGAAGGTCATCAGCCAAGAGCCTGAAGAACGCAGAGCCTGGGAAACTGCTGAGGCAGGCCAGGCTGCCAATGGTCAGCATGCAGAGAAACCCCTGGACCCAGAAAGCCAGCAGAGACTGAAATCAAGCTTAGAGGCAAAGAACCTGCCTGCAAGAAGAAAGCCGACAGGGAGAGAGCTGTTTATAAACTTATCTTACTTCTAGTCTTTGTTTCGCATCACTTCAAGATTTCTCTGTTTAGAGAGTTAATTATTCTAGTTTATATTGTAATAAAACATGACTTTCAGCTTAAATGCCTTATTACCTTCTTTGGGGTGCTCACTATATAGAAAAGGAATAAACGGGTACAACCGAAAGCTCAGGCTGCCATGGGTCCTGTCAGAAACACATTAAGCCTATTTAGTTAAATTGCTCTTACAACATTTTTATTTACACATAAAAGCATAAACAGGTAAGAGCACTGCATGCCAGCTCTTCCTTTCCTAAAAGGAGAAAACATTTTAGAAAAATAAATTCCTTTATACACGTATTCAGTACTCACGTTTTAAATATTGTATATGAACTTTTCTACTGGAAGTTGAGAGCAGAGAGAAAAATAATTCAACTAGACACTACTGACACACTGAAAAAGAAATTTATCACAACAAGGCAATTTTAGATGCCAAAGTGGTACCAGTAAAGAAAAAAATGGGTTGGGGGAAAACAGCAGCTTGTAGGCCATCTTTTGGAAGCTATTGAAACACAAACCATGCTGAGCTTAATGTTTCAATGAACCTGCATGAAACAGAGTCTGACAGCTTTCTGGTTTTAGTGCAATTATAAACAAACACATCCCTGCATACTCCTTGGCTAATCAAATGATACCACAACAGCTACAGAAGGAACATCTGAATATTCCTGGACATACACACTCAGTGGGTATTAAAATATAGATAAAAATTCACATCACAGGAGAATACAACCAAATATCTTAGCCAAACCCACATGCAGAAGGTAAAATGCAGATGGTAAAATGACCACTAGATGACAAGATCTACTTTAGAGCCAGCCCTCAGCTTCTGGCTCTTAAGGTTCGGGTAAAGAAAAGCATAGAGTAATAATTCTCAGACAAAGTATTTGGAACGGAAAAAGCGTTCATTACATAGATGGTGTACTTTTCAGAATTTTTTCCCTACTCCAAAGTTATCTTGCTGGTCTTGTATGTCTGGCTGTGAAGGGACACCATTTCTTTTTGAATCAGTTTTATTTCAGACCATACAGTAGTGTTTTCAAGAGAAATCCAACTTACTGGCACATTATTGAACTTCTCAGCTGACAAAGGAGATCTATTCTGAACCCAGAAAACTTGTTGTTGTAAGAATCTGTCAAAAACCATCATGTGTTAAAGGCAGTGTCGAAAGACATCAAGAAAACATCCATGAGACTCTGATTGATGTTGCTCTACAAATATGAACTATTATCAAGGAGCAAGATGTGCACGCAGCACAGCCTCCAACCATCAGAACTAAAACAAAGTTCAAAGAAGTTGCCTGTTTCACTGACATATTTCCTCCACACAGCTCTGACATGAAGTGAAGAGCATTCAACCTCAGCAGAAAAGGTGCAGGAAATAATTTCCTTTAGCGAACAGTTAACTTACGCAGCAGAGAGCAGAAGTCGTGAAAGCACATCTTGCTGCCATTTGCAGTGAAATCAACAGGCAATTATGAGACTGATCCGAATAGTGAACTGCACTGGGTTGAGTGCCACTTCTTCACACACTAAACAGATGAAAACAGGCAGATTTTTACAAAGGCTGTTGTCAGACTTCTAGCAACATCACCATCTCTACAAATATTTCTTCCTTGAACGCACTACTTTTATTGACTTAGAGACGAATAAGAAATAGTGGCATACTGCATCAGTGGAGTGCTGTTTAGGTAATTCAAGAACAACCAGTAAGTGGCACTGCCACCTATGAAAAAGCAGTGTTAGACCAAATTGATGATGATGATGATGATGATGATGATGATAAAAAGAAATACAAAATAAATTCTGTAATACAAAATAAATCTCTGGCTTAGAATTCTGGTCTTTCCTTAGAGTTTGGAAACTCAGAGAGACTGTGGTCTGATGTCAGGTAGACAGCAATGCTACACAGAGCAACAGCTCTTCTGTTTCTTCCTCATAACCTATAACCCACCCTCCAAAGACAACTACTCTAGATTACCAGCAACGACCTCCAGTGGTAATAGATTAGTTTATTCTAGCTGAATATCAGATACTGAGTAATAGAAACTTAAGATCCCTTTGAATGTCCAATGACCAAAAGACTTTCATAGATTTGAACGAATAACTAGAGTTAAATATAGCAAGATAACTGAAAAGTATAGGTTCAGGATTAGCATTGGGGTGAGTTCAGTTTGGGTTTTTTTTGTTGTTTTTTTTTTTGGTGGAGGGTTTTTTTGATTCTTTTGCTTGTTTTATGATTTTAAGATTCAGACTGGAGTGTATCTATGCATATTTTTAAGGCAAAGTGACCCAGAAATACACGTGCATGCACAGTCTAGCCTGCGGTATGGAGAAAAAAAGTTCCAAGATTACTTAGAAAACAGCTGATTTCTAACAGATACATAGCTAAACCTAATCTGTTACTTCTATTGCTTCTTCCTTGTACTCCGTCAGTTTGAAGAAGGTTGTTTTCAAGTTGTCCCACTCTTCTTAAAACTTACAATAGGGAGGTTGCTGACATGCTGAGAGCAAGCAGCATTGTCTCACTCATCTTGCACTTCCTTGTGTGCATATATCTGCTGCCTCATGCACCTACTAAGACTTAGATACTTTGGCAGCAGCTGTCTTGCTTTTCTTGTTTGACATTTAACATCATCTTAATTCCTGACCAAATACTTCAGACTGCATTTTTAAGAGAGGCAGAAGCCAACTGAGTGACCACGGGGAAGAAATGCTGTTCCTACACCCTTTAATCTCTCCTTCCCAATGACATGCTTCCACTCTAACTTGCAGTATCTTTAGCAATCATTAGACTCCTCCATGAGCCAAGAACACCCGATGAGCACAACGGAAAATTAGCTCAGCAAACTGCAAGCTGATACAGCTCACAAAAGGATCAATCTGATACTAGTGCGGGCACAAGAGAGGAAGCAGGACCAAGTACCTAGAAACAGGAAAAAAGGGAGTAGCAAGAAACACCTATTTTTTGCTCGCTCAGCTGTTTGCAACAAGGCACCTTATACACAGATAACAGAAATAATACTAAGTGGTCATTATAAGGGGGGGGACGACACACACACAATGGGGAAGTAATAAATTGTTTTGGGGGTTTGGGTTTTTGGAAGGGGAAAATTATTTCCTTAAATATGGAATGACAGTGACTTGACTGTGGACATGACTATGCAAAAAGCTGTACTATAATTGGTGAACAGTGACCAATGGTAGAAATGGAGAGTTAAAAGTTTTTCTGCCATATAAGATGTTCATGTATGTCCTCATGAGAAAAACTTAACTGAATTACCATGCAACCTACAATTCACTTCTGCCTTCTGTCTTTCTTTTGTATTATCTACCTACAAGTTTTGGAGCTAGGTCCCACCTCTTTCTACTACTTGCATGGAAGTTGTAGTCTTCTAATCATTACTGTCTAAAACCACAATAAACACACCATCAGCTATATAACATAACAGCATTTTTAGTCATGAGGATGCACAAGGAAGAGGAGGATATGGATGCTCTCCCATTCTGCCTCTGCTCAGCACAGAGATCTTCAACAGCCTGTGACCATCACTGGTACTTTTCTATTCCTCCAGTTCCCCATTTGTGAAGGCAAAGTGGCAAAATTAATTTTCTTAGGCCTTAGTTAACCACTGTTTTAAATTATTTCCATACCAACAACTGCGCATCAACAGTTAATGGCCGATTTAACAATCATGCTACCTACTAAGAATGTTTTGGAGATTGTTCTAAGTCAGATATACATGAACGGATGCTTATATTGCAGCTAAGCCTGTAAACCTGCAAAACAACTTCACCATAACAGAGTCTCTAGCTGGTCAACATTCCCCAAACCCTTGATCATTTTATACAAAAATACACAGGAAATATTTCTTCATTGTAAAAGAAGAACATGATGAAAACTATCCCCATTGCAATTATGCTGAAATTTAGACTGGATTTGATACGCTGGTACATTAAACATTGTAACTAATGAAATAAGAATGAATAAATGTCAGCTTAGAACAGCAATAAAAATAGCTAGAATGAATATCTTGAAAATCATTAGTAGAAGAATAAGTAATACAAATGCATGCTATTATTAACCACTTTTGGTAATGAAACTATCAATAATATTTAGAGACTTTGTTCCAATAATAACTTTTAATAAAAATTGGAAAGCAAAAATTCAACAGGATGCTAGTTTTCTAATTTATGATTATCTGAATAAGCAGAATTTTTAATTGTATACTATTCCAAGAAAATGAGTGATTTTCATCACACAAAGCAGAACTTTTGTGAGTTTGCTGAAAGCTGTCTGTGATTAATTTGGTACATAAACTTAGAAGGAAATCCAGACATACAGAAATATGAATTATTTTGTAATTATAGAAAGCAAATCAGAGACATGTACCATGAATTTACTGAAACAGTGAAAACTTTCTGGTATATCAGATTCAGCATTCACCACAGAAGAACGTGAAGTCTCCAAATACTTTAACATGATCAGGTGCAAAGCAAACGACTAGTAGAATTTGATAGCTGCAGCTTTTCACACACCCTCACTCTCTAATAGAAAAATACAAGTCCTGGTTTAAAGAAAGTCCAAAATGTGCATACTCTGTAAAACTAATGTAGCCATAGAAATTGAGCCTTTCTATGTAATCTATTTTATCTTCAACATCACAGTTTATACAGGAGGAAAAGAAAAATATCAGCACAGAAAACTTATTTCATCTGCAGTAGCTGTTCTTTCAATCAACAGATTTGGTAATGATTCCATATTTAGGGTAAGAACTTTTCCAGTTGGAGTTATTTTAACATTTTCAGCATTTTGGGGTGGGGTGGGGGGGTATTATTTTAACATAAGGTGAAGCACCTTTCAGCTCTTACAGTCAACTGTCCTCATCATGATGATACTTGAACACTGATTTAAAATGTTTGCTTTGCCATTAATGAAATCAGGAAGATCGTGTTTATAACCTTCCTTTGAACTCTTCATTAAAACACATACATAAATATATATTTATATATGTGAGCATTTGATGGTTTTGATCTACACTCTTGACACTTCGAACCCACTTTACTTTGAAGATGGTTCAAAAAAGAAATTTCTAGCATATGTTCCAGTACCACTATTTGCATAGAAGATCCAGAAATACTATCAAAATATGTGTAGTTCTAATAGAAAGGGAGACAATTGTTTTTAAATTGATTCACTTTCACACAAAACGATAGCAATCAAGTGTTGTAGAGTCCCTTAGGCTGCACTGATTTTTCATGTTATAGAATCCATTACATCTGACAATTCATTGTTTTCCAAAATTATTTCAAGAGGTGAGCCAAGTGGCAATGGTGATACAGGAGCAAATATTGTAAGTCTTCCCAAATATTAACTTAACACTGAGTCATTTTCATGTACCAAACATACAAATCTATGTATCAGTTCAGATTTTCTCTAGTGACCAACTCCAAATGAAAGATTACTCACATATTTGTGTTTGCTTTTTTCAAAAGCTGCAGGTGTTCAGTAAGCTGTGTCCCTGAGAATTGCAACCACTGTTTCTGAAAAGACAACAAGCAAGCTTGGCCTCCAACCACTGCTGTAAGTTTTCAAAAATGTGATGCACACATTAAATAGCTTGCCACTACTATGTACTGTGTTTAGTGCTAAAACCAGGTTTGACATCTGGTCAGCATGAAGTGATTGTGACCTTGTATTCGTGAAAACAATTCTGCTGCATAAAAAAAGAGTTGATGAATTATGGTTCTTTACATGTTTAGTCCATGCGATGAGAATATGTAACAAGAAGGAAAAAAAATCAAAATATAGCTGTATGAAAATATGAAACTGAAGTCAGATCACTGAGAACAGGCTTGTTGGAGGGGTAGAGTGGGGAAAGACTTGACTGCAAAGAAAAGGAAGAAAAGAGTTTACATGAGAGTGAACTTTACATACCTCAAGACTTCCAAGACTATGTTTCAGGGAAACTCTAAGATACCACCAGCCATGTGCTGAGGCATAGCCTTTACTATGTGTTCCTGAAGCTTAGATTCAAAGAGGGACAACATTGACTAATGAACAACTTTGTTGACAATTTCACTTTTGAAAGACTGTTTTCTTCAGATTTTGCACAAAGGTTTTGCAAGGAAAAACTAAATTCTTTGTTTAATGTTCTGTAATAATACGTTTACTTGGCACTATATCCCTGCCATTTTTCTCCAACTACACAAAATTCCCGATTTATACATACACACATAGACCATTTATCTCGGGCATAGGCTCTTTCTTATTCCTTTCAAAAAATTATATGTGGAATATTCTTCTCGATATTACCCACCATACTAAAAACTAAGGTGAAGCAAGAGCCTGTTTTCTCACAGTGTGTCTGAGCGGTTCTGAGGACAGCAGTGTCAGATCCTTTACAGCCACTGAGAACTGCAAAGCAGTTGTGAATCAGTAACTGTACAGTGTCTCTGAGCACAGATCGGTTAAATCTATTTCATTTCAGGCTAACCTACACTATGAAACATGTAATTGGTTATGCCTTTTGCATTATTTCCAATCTAGCTCAGATTTGCATTGTAAACAAATCAATTTGCCACTTTAATTGTTTAGCTCTGAGTCAACTTACAGGGCTGAGAGGGCAGACAAAACATAATAAATGGCTTCGTGTCCAGATTTTATCATAAGGAGCTGAACTAAATAACTTATGAGCCCAGTCAGTTCTATTGAGTTATGAACTAGCTCTTCCTCCAGTGTAAATTAAAATTCTTATTGCATACAAAAAGCCCAGTGAACACAATTTATTACTGTTGCAGAGAAGTGCAGAAATAATGGAGGCAGAGCTAAGGTAAATATATAACCTGATGCTTCTCCAGTGGATTGTTTGCTAAACCTTGTAATTTTATGCACTGGTGTTTGAATGTTGTATTTTCTGCCTGTGTATTCAGAAGGCTCAGTAGAAAAACATAAGTTGCTGGGACATGGCAAAATGAGAGCTTTGTGATGATAGAAGAAGGTACTGTAAACAAAGAATATGTCCTAAGAGCAATGACAATTTTCTGCTACATTTTCCAATAAGAAATCTCATCCCAATTCAGGAACAATGGGTATTTTAGTTAGCATTTGGGAAATGAGCAGAGACCGTAAAGTAACAGAAACTAAGTAAATGGGAAAATTATAGAGTTTAGATAAAATGGGAGCTGGCATTTATTCTATAGTAGAAATTCATCGTTTTAGAAATATACACTTAACTGTTATAGTATATATGTACAATGAACAGAGGAACACACACTAAATTATTACCAGAGAGCAAGGCCAAAGTCCCTAAATGGGATAAGCACACACAGAGAGGAATGTTTGTCATATGCAATGTGAAGGTGAATGAAAAAAAAATGTGCCTGCATCATTCTGAAGTTACAGGATGGCAACAGGCTAGAATTCATCCTCCTGGTGGCAAAATTCTTACTAATTTCTAGATCCTTTACAGGGAAGAAAACTTTTGCAATAATTGAAATACATGGACTAAGTGATACAGAGACAAAACAAGCATCAACCATATCAATTGCTAATTAAAAATAATCTGACCTTTGAACAAAAAATAGTCTACTCCAACATTTTTTTTTTTCTGCAATTACTAGATGAACCTACAGCCATCCCATGCATGAATAATAAAATATATTTTAAGTTACGGGTTAATAAATGTTAACCTGAAAATGGAAGTGTTGATTTGAATCCACAAAGAGGCAAAACTAGTACTAACCTCACAAGATAAATATTCAACACACTTGGAAGTGACTTGACATGATTTCTAGTTTAGTCTTTAAGGATAGCTCTTGAGAAAAACATGATAGTAGTGTAACTAATGGAACTCTGAAATACAGAAAGATCATGATGTGAATTCAGACCGAGTAACAGAAAACAACTTTATCTGCAGATAACTTCAAAAATAACTAATCAAGTAGAATACCTATCAAATAAAAATATCAAAATTGCATGAAAAATCAAGTTCTATTACATAACTACAGAGCACACATAAAAAGATTCTTGCATGTGGAATAAATTAAAAAAAAAAAATAATCTTGCATATGGAATAAAACCCAAGCAAGCCTCAGTCAGAAAGAATGTCACAGAGGCCATCTTATAGAATATGTCAGCAACATGAAAGCCTATACAACAGGAGAGGATCAATCTAAAATGGAAATTAAGAGAACTAAAAGGCGATTTGAGGGGTGCCTTGTAAACAACTTTCAAACAGAGTAAAAAGTTTGAAATACATCAAAGAAAGATACCAAGGATGGATTCAGAGGGCCAGTTTCACAACAAAGGTGTTTTTGAGACAGCTAATGCCATAGAAGATAGGCTTTGCATTGGTGGTCCTTGCTGTTGGGGAGATTTTTGCTCTCAGCTTGCTCCTTGTAGCAGGAAAGGTCAAAGGAGCTATATCAGCTTGGTGTAAACAAGCAGTATTAAACCAGATAGACAAATCAGATGTCAGAAAGTCTGCCCGGCCTGTAGAGATTCACACTGAAATTGCATTACTGGTGGCCAAGATGCATAACATCACTACACATTACCGACAGACACTGTGGCACACTACAGTGAAACTCTCAACTACAAAAAGACTTCAGGTGAAGAACCTGAGACCTACACACCTCTGAATCTGACTTCCATCCTGTTGAGACAGTGAAGTCCATGATAAATAGAAAGAGCATGTGAATAAGAAGAGTCTGTGCAAAAAGAGTCAGCATGACTTCTGGAAAAGGAAATCCTGGCTCACTAATGTGCTATAATATATTTAAGGAGGAGGATGAAAATGATCCAGCAAATGGAATGTATCTGAATTTTCAAAAAGTGCATAAGAAGTTTCTACACAAAAGTTTATTCAAGAAGCTTAACTGCCATAGGATTGTAGGCATTTCTTTTACAGACTGATATCCAGTTCAAGGCCAAGAAGCAAAAGGTGGGTTTAACTGGTTGTTTTTCAGGATGGAAAAAAAGTCATCAGTGGGATCCCAAGGGATCATTGTTAGGACCATTTCTATTAAACTACAGCTAATAAATTCAACATTATCTTAAACAATCTGTTCCAATTCATCAGTGACCAGTGAAAGAATATAAACAGTGAAACTGAACGCTTTCAGCTGATCAGTCTGCCAGTGGCAAGGAATGCCAGCAGGATCTTTGCAAACACAAGTAAGTGCACAAAAAAAGTAAGAAATCAGTTCAATATATAGAAATGTGTTCAGGGAAAATAGTTTAAGCCATACTTACATGATGCTTACCTCAGAAATTGAAGTCAAAACTCAGGAGGGAGATCTCAAATTTGTCCTTGAAAAATTGTTCTTTCCAGACAAACTGGCTCAATGTGCAGAAGGAGACAAAAAAAGAGAGACACACTGGGCATTATTAGAAATGGTGCAAAGAACAAGACAAAGGGAACCATGTCTTTCCACATCTTTAAGATAGATTGTAATTCTGGTCAAGATCAGCTCAGAAGCATGTAGCAGAGCTGGAAAAAGTACAGAGGAGACAACTGTAATGTTCAAAATGTTGGAGCATCTGCCTTAAGAGAAGAGAGTGAAAAGGCTGAAGAGAGAAGTCCCAAGGGAGAGATGATAAAGATTTACAAAATCATGCAAGCAATATGCAGAACTGCCTTTCCCCAACTCTTTGCAACATCACATCTAGGAGGTGTGAAAGACTGAAATGTCAAATCTCAAAGCTTGCTTGCTTGTGTGCAAACCTCAAGGAGAGGCTGTGGCCTTTGCATTGGTCTAAGGAAAGTCACCCAAGGAAGCGAGAATGTATTGAAGTATGCACCCCTACTCCCTTGCAATTGTATTGTCATACTCCTTAGATAAGCCTCAAAGGGGGACACATGGACTGAGTGAAACCAAATGTTTGTCACTGGCTCCATCATGTAAACCCAATACTTTGTGGCCCTACTGTGTACACCAGACACCATGCTTGCCTTGTTAATGACTTCATGACTTCGCCATTGAACTGATAAGGGGTGAGTGTTTCTGCCCCAGAAGCTGGATCATTGCTCCAGAATCATGACGTCAGCAAAAACTTGTGGGAACAGAGAAAAAAACTAAAGGTTTGCAGGTATGCTAATCAGCTGGTAAGATGAACTTAAAAGGTGACAGAAAACTTTGCTGTGTGTACACCAAGCACCAAAGAACTGAAGACCGAGGACCAATGGGACGCTGCTGGATCCATGGCGGTGACTGTTCTTACAACTCTATTCTGAATGCTTGCTTGATTTCTGTCTTTTCCTTCATTCTGTCCTATCGTTACCACTCTTCTCTTTTAATAATAAAAACCAGCTTGGGTGTATGGCCTTTGACCTCATTTGTGTCTTAATCTTGCTCTTAGGATCATATCGAAACCTCCACCGACATTGGATCAGAACAAGAAGCACTTGGTAAAACTAAAACGGGATTTATTTTAAAAAGATAAAAGAAAGTACTTCTTTGCACAGTGGATATTAAACTTCTGGGATTTGTTGCTACAGGAAATTGTGGAGGAAGGCGCCATCAGAAAGTTCAGAAAGTAATCAGACAAATTCATAGACACCATGTGCATAGATCAAGACTCAGAGGACTAAAAGGATATAAATGAATACTAAAAAGCAGGGCCTCTGATGTCCCTGATACAACTCCAAGGGCTGAGGAATAAACTGCAGAAAGTAGTCAGGATCACACATTGTGCCCTAGGTGGCATCTCTTTCTGTCATTGCTGAAACACAGGCAAACAAATTTCTGCCCCAGTAAACATTTAGAGAATTATACTTTGTAAACAAATTTAACTTAAATTCTTCCTGTATTTTAATGAAAAGGAGAAAAGATTCTGCAATCCATTTAAGGAGTTGGAGCACATACTCTTGACACAAAGTCTCATTCCACATTGGACATTAGTGATATCATCAATATATCTGGATCACTTGTGACACCAGACTGGTTGATATCTGGGGTTTGGGGTGGGTGTTGCAGAACAAGGCTCTGCTGGCTTTAACACATCCCACTTCAATGGTGGGATGATAAAGAGCAACCTTAGCAGGATCCACCATCCTTCTATGAAGTGCTTGCGTAGTCCTCACCAAACCAAAAGTGAGGAGGCATCACTTCACCAAGAAAGAGAGAGAATAATCTAATGATCAAAATGGTTATACGTGAGAGACTTGATTAAAAAAACCCCGAACAAACAAAGCAAAAAACCCCCAAACCACACAAAACCATGGACAGGGACTCTTTTTGTCTACTGATTCTAAGACTTCACAATGCTCACAGAGTTTGACTCACTATACAGAAGTGCCACATGCTCTCACAAAGGGATTCAGGTAGAAATTAAGGTGCCCTGACAGTCACACATAGCCCATGACTAACAGCACAGATAAGATCTCAATTCTGGCAAGAGGTAAGCACTGCCTAGAACTTGCTCATAAAACTGGTCTGAGGAAAGAAATCTATAAATGAAGTCCAAGAATAAGCCCTTACTACAGACTTACTACAGATTTTTAATCAGTCTCTGGTGTTGCTTCTTCCACAGAATCAAAAACTGGATACAGATTTCCCTCCCCCCCAAACAGCTAGGTAGGTCGGAAAGTACCCCATGTATACCATTGTCTTGTCTGCTCACTCAGGAAAAATACTGCTGTGCTTTCAATGCCACAGTAATCTAGGACTGCAAAGCCCACTCGCTACCAATCACTTGGGTCACTCCTTTTTGGCATTGACGTTCTTCATGAACCTACCCATGTTGAACTGTTTCCTCACTCTTGCTAGCTCATACACAAAGTCATGTTAGTCATGTCTATATTAATTACTTCAGTGTTTCCTAAGAGCTGGAGTAAAGGAAGCTGAGATATTCCTTAAAAAATCCCAGATGCGGCATCCATGGGAAAAATAAATAATTATCTCAATAAGGAAGAATGTCAATTCAATCAGTTTCTATTCAGGCCTTGCTCAGAAAAATTCAGTCTTAAGTAGCAAGCCAACTTCAGGAAATGCTAAGCAATAAGCAGGGATTAAACTCTCTCATAAGACACTTTTCAGTTCTCAGGTGGCCCATTAGTCATTCCTCCCAAGACAAAATTTCATATTTAACTATTTTGAAAGGATCAAAGCAGAGTTTCTTCATCGTTTTCATCTGGATAGCATTTTGCATACACTAGCACCACAAATTCAGACCTGGCATAAAATGAGTATTACTTCATTTCCTGCCCCCAGTTTCCATTTGACATCAGGTTTTTTTTCCTTATAGCCACAATTAGGACAAGGGATCAAAAATGTCACAAAGAGCTGTTCTCCAACCACTACGCAGCTATTACCAACATATACTGCATTATCAATAAAAGGGGCTAGCAATAACTGTTATTTCTAAAGAAAAGTCAAATAAGCTCTGTTTATAGTACAGCCAGCAGCAAGATGACTTTACTAATAGGTAACAAATTGCCACTCTGATTGGAGCCAGCTGTCTAGCGAAAAACTGGAATCATGCATTGATGTTTTGGAGCGCTTGCTTTTGTGAAACGTTGGCTGGGTGCAGCACTATTTATATGCAGCACTTCTGTGTGCTGCATTCGAGATGAAGTGATAGCTACCATCTTAAAACAGCTGTAAAGTCATCTCTGCCATCAAATCATATAAACTGGATGAGGTTTTAAAATTTATTTTGGTTTTAATTAGGACAGTGAAAACTTATAGTCCAAAATAAGCAGGTATGCTAGTCTACCACTTAACATGGCAGTCTTCAGAAAGACTCGGTCAGCTCTTGCATTTGTTCCACTCCAGTTGGCTTATACTAGATTTGGAATGACAGAAACATGGACATTTTCTGAGGATCTTCCATCTTGATGTTCATACAGCCTGTTAAGGAGGGGGCGGGGGGAAAGGAAAACAGAACAGAAAGGGCACTCACTCACTCACTCCTTGCCATTCCACTCCCCAACAGCTCAACCTGACTGCATGCTGGCAGACTTTCATTTCCCAGGTCTATAATTGCTTGCCCCAGTCACATCTTCCTCAGAGACCACCCTCTACCCCACAGATGCCTAAGCAGAGTTATCAGGTTTGAAAGGCAAGTGACGAGAACAAAAAGCACCAGGTTTGACTGACTCTCCTCACACCCCCACCTGAATGCAGATTTTTATCTCTGTTATCTACATAAGACTTGTAGGCGCACAGCTTCCTTCCTCTCTGGAACTTCCTCATCCATTCCTCTCACAAGGAGATAACAGGCTTGCTCCATCTCTGCGCAGCCCCTGTAGTCGGCAGTCTGATAAAGGATGAGCCATCCTGCAGCAACCTCATCTCGCAGGCTAGAATGAACACAGATATGCCTCCGTCTAGCAGGAGTCACAGAAACTTCTGCATTTTCACAAGGGAGACCCACTAAAAAGAAGCAATACACAGCAAACTTGTTTGTCTCTCTCCAACACTCTAGTTCAGACTTTCTACTGGTCCCTAGAACACACTTGTGGAAGTCTGGTTTGTGATGCAGATACTTTCCATCACTTTCTGAACAATTAAAAAGTTTAAAAATTTTTGGGATTGTTCATAGTAGGCATTTCTACTTTCAGAAGATTTCTTACATCTGAGGACCAAATCAAGGGTAACATTAAGGTTCCAGTCTAGTGCATGAATTACGGGCACAAGCCTAGAGATGAACACAGTCCTCTGAAACATGGACACAGTCTCTTAACCACAGCAAAACACCTTTTGTTCTAAAAATGCTTTCTTTCAGATAACATGACATATAGACATATGTCAGTGACATTGCAGGCTTGAATCAAAATGAAAGGATAAGATAGCCTGAAGAAGCTACACTGGTTTAGTAACTGGTGAGGGTCAAAGGGGTTACAGCTGCACGGCTGGGTTTCAACGCATATGGCTCATGTTTGCCAGAGGAAGACAACTCCTGGCAAACCACTCACTTTTAATGAACTTCATTTAAGAAAACAACTGTTCTCAGAAAACATGGCCAAAAAATGGGTTGTCTGCTCACATTATTATTTTGGCATTCACAAGGAAGTCACATGAACTTATGGCTTCACAGAAAGAAAATATTTCTTGAGTAAGAAGATAGTGACAGTGCTCTGCTTCAGCGGCCCAGACCCTGAGCCGATGCATATCTAAATACCCTGCTGCAGCCCATAGAGTTTATTTTGATCTTTAATTATTCTAAGATTTTAAGGATAAAAGGAGCACAGTTTTGGAGTGCAGTAGCCCATATCCTTACCTCTTCTCCTTCTTTCCCTCCCCTGTTTCTGTATCATCACCACCATTAGCAGAACAACCCTTTCCAGCACTAATAGAGGCCTGGAGTTTAAGGACATTTATTTTTTGCCTTTCACAGAAAAAAAAGCTCTGAAGCATAGAAAAACTAAGACTAGCCCAAGGCTAACCAGCCCTAATGGAGGTAAGTTAACACAAAAGGTCCCACAAGAGGTCACAGTTAAGCACTAACAGTTTTGCATACATTTAAAAAACAAAGGCACAAGGCCTAAATAAAGTATGTAATTTCACACATTCCTTATGACAGTGAAAGTATGTACCTTATCAGAAAATTCCCAGTAATTCCTAGCAATAAATTGTCTAGTCTTCACCTAAATTGAAGACTCAACATACAACCATGTTCTTTCTCACCATATGTCTTACTGGCAGCAGTGAAAGAAAGATGAAAGAGAATAGAGTTCACATACCTTGTCTAAAATGCTGAGGAATATTATTCCAAGTTCACCAGAACAGATCTGTATGGGGTGCGAGTGCCCAGGCACTGGCATTGGGGGGCTGCAGGGCAACTTCTGTAAGAAGTGGCTGGGGCTGCCCCGTGCTGGGCACAGCCAGTTCCAGCCTCAGCAAGCATGTATTTAAGAAAGGGCAAAAACCCCACACAGGCAGTGAGGAGTGTAGAAAACATGTGAGAGAGAAACAGCCCTGTGAACACCAAGGCCACAGAAGGAAGAGGAGGAGCTCCAGGCACCCAAACAGACGTTCCCTGCAACCATGGAGGAACAGGTATTTCCTTGCGGCCCCCGGAGAGGACCACACCAGTGCAGTCATCTACATTGCATCCATGAAGGAGCTAAGTTAAGACTAGGAAAAAGGGAAGGAGAGGGGCTGTTTTAATGTTGTCATTGTTTTTCACCATCCAAATCTATTTTAATTGGCAATAAATTAATTCCCCCCAGGTGGAGCCTGTTTTGCCAGTGGTAGTGATTGACAAGTGATCTCCCTATCTCTGTCTCAACTCATGAGCTTTATCATCTTGTTATCTCTCCCTGTCCTGTTGAGAAATCGGGAATGAGAGAGTGGTAGGGTGGGCAGCTGGCCAAGGTCAGTCTACCACAGTAACCATACTTCCATAACGCTAATCTTTAGGCTTTTCTAAATACCTCTTTCAAATAAGTTAAATGAGTTGCAGATCAACGTGAGAGCTCATACTTACCGCTTCTTTCAGTTTAAGGACAAGACAACAAGGAAAAAATGGTTTGGAACTCCACACCATCATTAACAACCAAAATAATGTCCAAGTAGCAAGTAAACTGTCTCTTAGCAGAAACATCTTTTCGTTAAAGGTATATAAAGGATGATGGAGTTAGTGATGTGCAGTCTGACAGCATTCAAGCTGTTTGACTTGTCTCATTCATCACTAATCCTTGACAATTCCACCAGTCTTCTGCCCACAACTTTTTCTTATACTCACACTAAGAACATAGCAAAATTTGTGCTATTTTAGGAACTGAAGGGACTTCCTCACAGCAGTAATACTCAGTATTTACAAATGGAAATGCTACATTGTTAAAAAATAATTACTTTTGTATTTTTATAACACAGGGAAGTGCTCAGGAATTTAAAACAAATAAAATTATACAATATATCAAGGACTGAGGTTCCTGAAGGTTAGTAATTATCAATATTTTACAGAAAAATTGTGGGGAAGAGGTGAACTTTCAACTGTGATTTTACAGTCACTGGTTAACACACTGAATAAGCAATTTAAGAAAGAAAACTCAAGGAGAAAGAAAATAATTTGAAAATGTCAGCCCTTTCCTGAGTTTTTTTGGGAACTAAACACACACACAAAAACCAAGTGGGAAATACCACATTTTCTTTGTATACGAGAGGCAAACATGGAAATAAGGCTTTTGCCACAGATAAGTTACTAAAGACATTTAAATGAAAGAAAGTCAGACTCAGAAGCAGCAGAGTGTGATGCTTTAATCCTTTCTCTCCTGCCAAGACCTTGTTTTTTCCTTCTTTCCCCCCATACCACCATATTCTAAAGACTTCTGCTACCTCTCTACCTGACCCCAAAATAGCAAGTGTTTCTAAGGGCCTGATACTAAATCTTGTGCCCTCCCTGCTCTTTAATTTTGTGGCCTAAAGGTTTATGGGAGATTTTACTTGTTAACAGAAACCAACATCTAATAAAATATTACATCCCTCTAACCTTCACACATCAGCAGCTCCTCCTCAAATTCTATCATCACCTATTTGCCACTAGGAGACAGGCTACTCCTGTCATCTTCTCATCCGCACTGCAATCATTGTACTACAGACATACCTAAACCAGTTATTCACAAGTTAGTTCAGGTTCTGCTGGCAGAGTGGCTGTGATAGTACAAAACTCAGTACAGGATGCAATACCTAGCTGCACAGGGTCAGGCTGTTAGCTTTCTTTACTGGCAAAAACCCCCAAGCTACTTTTTTTTTTTTTTTTTTTTTTTTTTTTTTTTTTTTTTTTTTTTTTTTTTAAGGCAAGCTAAGCATTTCTATGTGAGCAACAGTCACAGTAGGGACTGCAATGTAGATATACTCCAAGAAACTGTACCTGTAAAGATTTCCCCTCAGAGAAAAAAGGCAATTAATTCCCTAAACCAGAATAGATCCCTGAGGATCTGTGCAGAGGTCAGGAAATTTTCTCACTTTAATGCTGTCCACAGCACAAAAACATCAATAAGGAACAAGTTTTCTACAGCTGCCACAGTTTCAGAGGAGTTTGTGTGTCACAGAAACAGACTTTGTAAAACCATTCTAAAAATACGTTTGTTAGTGACCCAGCAAAATTTCTGCAGACTGGGAAGGGAAAATCTTGTGGAGACCAACGTTCCACTTCCCTCCTGTGGAGACTCACACTGGTAAGACTCTCATAAAGGACACAGGCTCAAGATGATGGTAGGAGCACTGGACCTCACCAGTGGGCACCCAACCTCCTTTACCTAGGGGATTTTTGGTAAGTTCTGCTGGAAGGTGAAAAAGGACAAGAGAGTTTTACCAGCTTACCAGAAAGAAAAAAAATCTCTGCGTTCAAACACTTCCTCTGGAGGACATAACCACTGGTCCCACCTTAGCAAAAAAAAAAAGAAATTTCATACCAAAGGCAACGACTATACAGTGTAAAAAAACCCCAACACCTAACTCAATGTAGTGACTGTTCTCTATGTTGCTGGAACCAGATACTTCATACAATTGCCATATAAAAATTCTGTATACATTCAAAATGCCTATAATAAAACTGAAAAATATTGTCTCAATGCAGTACAATATACAAGTAACTGCAAAGAAACAATTGTGTGTTTTTCTGCCTCCTGGGTAGTTAACACTGTTTTTAATTTCATTTCTGTCTTTTCATATTATCATCTGCAGAAGCTCATGGCCAAGAGTTTGCCCCGGTAATAGCTGACTGTTCTCTTTGATATCATCACTGCTTGCTCTTTACGGACAGGCCAATATTCATTGTGATTATCAAGGGACAGCCCTGTCTATCCAGATTAGTCATGAATACTTAGCATTTCACTCCATGCATCATCACTAATTGCTGTGAAAGAAAATGTCTGCATTTCTTTTTTAAACAAAAAAGACCATAATTTTCTCTCTCCAGGGAAGACAACAATGCTTCACTTGCATTCACCACAGTTGCTGAGAATTTGTTTCTATCAGTAATTCCAGGAAATAACACCTTATTGGTCAGCTTTTTTATTCTTTGCCTGAAAGTTAATGTCCCATGAACCTGTACTAAAACATTACTTTCTAAAAAAAAACTCAGAAAGGTATTATCAGGTAACTCATGGTTATTCCAGTTTTTAAACTGCATGACCATGCATTCCTAGATGATAAACCTAGGGAAAATTTAGTGACAATTCGTCCTACCATGGGAATGAGTGTGGGTGAGAGCGTGCGTGCCTAGTCCTACAAAGATACAGAGGTACTATTTCTATTCCCAGTTTAGCATCATGTTCTTAAAAGAAAAAAAAAAAAAAAAAAAAAACTCACACATTTCAACAGGATATAGTTTTATCTTCCCCCAAATGTGAATGGTCTCTTTGTGAGAAATTTGGATTTTCCTCAAAAGTTACATTTATAAAATTATTAATTATTTTTCATGTCTTAAGAGACATTTTTAAAATAACTTGGGTTTGGGGGGGTTGTTTTGTTGATTTTTGTTTGCTTGAGTTTTAACTGATCTGCTACTGAAACGTGTCCATAGTAATCTTCCTGGTTTTGTTTCTGATGGCAACTGACATGCTTAAGGGAAAACATGGCCTATTTATACCAAGCAAAATAATACTGAAATGATAACAATAGATTTTAAAAGTTTTAA
This sequence comes from Athene cunicularia, assembly GCF_003259725.1. Lineage (NCBI taxonomy): Eukaryota > Metazoa > Chordata > Aves > Strigiformes > Strigidae > Athene > Athene cunicularia. Next base: position 938,441 of record NW_020799099.1, read on the forward strand.
AAATTTTAAAGATTCTTTCATAAACATGGCATTTTACATCTTTTTCATTAAAATAAATAAAACGTACAATGTGTAATCATTACATAAAGCTTTTACCATGTTGCAGCAGGATACTTATTTTGTCTCAGAGAATACTTTTTTTCCATCAGACTTTTTCCTGCAATGAAAGAAAATTTGTGTGAGGCTGATTTATAAAATTTTATCTGCCAGAAAAGTTCTGTTGGCTGATACAACCTCCTCCACCAAGAGCTATTCTTCTATAGGACAGCACTAGAAATCACATTGCTGAAATGAAGGAAATTTAAATGGAACCAAGTATGGCAGGTGAACAAATATTTTAAGCAGTCATGAAGGCAAGGAAGTAGAAAGTTTCATACCAGCTTCACACATGTGCCTTTCTGCTACCGTTCCTTTGCCATAGCTATCAAATACCATGACCATGCCAGCTCAAGCCAGAAACTCCAGTTCAGGCTAAAGCTCTCTTTTGGGTTAATTTTGGCATGAAAATAAACTCTGATCACAGAGCTGATGTAACCAATAAATCGTTTCAGTCACCAATGTCTCTTTGTACATCAGTAAATAGTACAGTCCAGAAAAATCAAATCTGAAGAGAATGTCAGTAAGTGCTCAGGAACACTGGTTTTCTTTTGATTTGGTTTGGGTTTGGGGGCTTTTTGGTTTGATTGGGTCTTTTTCCTCCAGACTAGCTGTAACCTGGTCCCACAAACTGAATGTCAGCTAGCGGCTGGGGCATGCTAGGTGCAGTCTTGGATTGCATCTTCCAGTTTAGGTTCATCCAAAAGGAATCCAGTTCTAACAGTCTGAGATGACTCCACAAACCAAATCAAAGCAGAGTGAGTGGGGACAGCTGAGCGATTCCCTTCACAATTGTGTTCCTTGCCTAACCTAAAGCACTTAAACAGATGCATTCAGGGTGACTTCAAAAAAATTATAATTTTGTTTCCATGAAAGTAGATTTATGCATAAAATAATTCAGGACAAGGAATTGTTTTGCATTGGATATGAACATCAGTTACTATGTTAGTTAGGAGTTAGTAAGGCACCTTCTGTCAAGACTTTTTTTAGCTTAGCTTTTTGTTGAACGTTTATGGAGGATTTGTGTCTCCTATATAAAGTTTTGACCTGGAGCTGCTACCATTTAACATTCACCATAAACCATTGTGATTACTATTGTCAGACTACACATGGAAGATACAAGCCATGCAAGTAGAATGTTTAAGATCTTTCTGCTGCTCTTCTGCAAATCTGGTAATGAAATCAATCTACTAATTAACTAACTGCTAATTAATTTCTGTACAGCCATTAGCGTGCTGTCACTCTAGCATCTATATATCATATTAGTTTTCTTGTATCGTTACTTTCCAGAAGACTCATTGTGAACGTTATCCCATATTCCAAAGCCTCCATGGCAGTATCTATGTATACATTACTGGCTTTGATAATACACATTGCCTATGATAATAATTTATAAAGCAGCTGGAAAAGCTTTCCAGAAATTCAAGGTATTGAGGTTTTGCAACTGTTCCCATATTGATTATGATAACATTCTTCTGTACTGTTTTTCAGAAATCTTTATTGTTTACACTAGATCTGGTGCTAAAATACTAGTTGTTCTATAAAACTAATCTCAGTAACATACCTTCTTCTGAGAATAAAAGTCCACATACATGAACCACTTTGAAGAATCAGGGCCTTAGATTTATTAAGTAGAAGACACTATTTCTCTAATTGATATCAGTGCCTGTAGCCCCTTAAAAATATTTTGCCTACAAAATCTCTTTTAGCTTTCTAATTTCAGGCATTCCTAAATGACTAAACATGAATTAAAGACACAAATTCTAAATCAGATTTTGTCTGTCAATCTAAAACTTCTTCTATTTATCTGGAAAGTCTTACTTAAGGATGTATATCTTCAGCTTTTTTTTTTTTTTTTTTTTTTTTTCCTAGTGACTGTGGTGTAAGTCCTATTCTAAAACATTTTAATTGTGAACATTTTGATGATTGTCAGCATGATACACTAAATTCAGAACTAAGAATATCTGAAAATAAAATTCAGTAAATCAGTGCAATATCATCTCTGCATTGTTAACTGTAAGCTAAAGCTGTACTTGCAGGAGAGAGAAAGCTGGAGTAAGTGAGAGATGTATGCACACTCCTACTCATCTGCCACCAACCATCAGGGTCTACAAAAAAATAACAGGTGCAATCTTCAACCAGTTGTTGACAATGACACCTTTTGCAGGACTTAAGACCACTAACGAAAACAGACATTGAAAACAGACATGAAAACAAAGGTGGCATGTTAACATTCCAGGTGATTTTTACTCCTATTATTCCTCCATTTATGGATGGAAGAAGTTCAGTAAGAATAAGTTGATATTCAGGACTGATACCATATCATTTTATCCCTGTTCCATCTGCAGAAATTAAGCTGTGCCTTAAGAGCCGATTATCCTGATCAAATGACCAGTGTACCTGTGCTGAGTCTATTCTTAGCTCTGAAGCACAATTATTCTTAGGCTATTATTTCAGATGCAGGTTTCCTCTATGGTCTTTTCACTAGCCGGGGTGCAGCTGTGGTGGATTTGGAGCTATAGGGTCAGCAGTAGAGCCACAGAGATCTCTTGGCTGGGAATAGCTAAGGAAATGCTCAGTACAATGAACTCTTTCCCTTCTTTCTTCGCCATGCCTTTTCTTTCTGCATCTGAGGGGAGAAGGTCATCTCCTTCCTGTTGCCTGCACACACAACACACATTTATTATGTTCAAGACTTCCGTATAGGGAGTACAACTCTCTGTTTGTCTCACCAGCTGACTCTCATGCTGGGAGGAACTGCTCTTTCTGACAGCTCTGAAATCTAAAGGTGATTTTTTTTTTTTTTTCCTCATGTAATAAGACTGGCAAAGCTCCATCTGGCATCCAGAGGTCTGATCTGGGATTTAGATTCCAATTCTTGCACAGTGGGAGAGTTCCAGTAATGCTGGTAGGTTAGAAAGAGTCAAACAGAAATCCTTGCAAGTCAATAAATTGCCTGGTCACAGCCTGAAGTCCAAAGGAATACGTCCTGTGCAGCTAGTGAGTCTGTCTGACTCTGTTCTCTGACTCCAGACTTCTAGTCAAGGCCCCTTGGTAGACCTGCAGATGTAGATGGGGATTTGGCCTTCGCACTTACCCAAAATTTCTAATAAATCAAGAACCATTAGAACATCTCCGATGCAATCCTGCCAGGTAACTTGGAGCATACATTCAAGTCAAATACAAAAGTATAAATGAAGTTAGAGCCTCCCTATGTAACTCTTATTACCTATACCACAGTATGTACACTGATACAAGCAAAAACTGCCAGTGCCAGAAAAGTCAGTTCATATTTCTATAGCTTGCTAAAGCATCCTAGAAGCAAAAGTAGATTGTTTCCATATGTACTTCGAGAGATTTTCACATAAATTGAGAGACTTCAAACTAAATTTAAATAAATACATAAAAATAATCTTCACAATTCCGTCCAGTTTCTCTTAGAGACATTTCATGACTTCCCTTCAGTGTCAAAGAAATGTTATCTGCCCCATTACAAAATCCCGAAGGAGACATGATGCTCTAGCTTTTCACAAGGAAAAATAGACAAGGTCACATACATGGAGGGAATGAGGGCTGGAAGGAGTGAAATATACGGCTATGAGAGATTAAGTAATTAATAGAAGAAACTACCGACTTACCTATGCTGTGATTTTTGCGCTATTGGCATATGGCACTTATCTTGCTGTAAAAGACGAAATATAAATCTTCTTAATAGTGAAGACAGTTCAAAATTCACTGGGAGTCAGGCACTGTATAGCAATTTGCACTGCTCGCAATAGTTTTAAATATCTTCCTCTAGGTTAGACTTTCATAATGCACCGCAAATTCACATTCACTCAGAAGTGAATGTGTGACTTGAACCAAGTCTGATTTTAGAGAATTCATTTCTGAGACAAATGACCCAATTGAGTGTAATGGCTCTGTGAAGCTGCCTAGAGTAAAACATATGAGTAAGTAAGTGATTGCATGATTGAGGCCCCAGACATTAAGAAACATACTGCCACTACCCAGTAATAGCATCATTAATGCAGCCATTTATTGGTTTACTTTTACTTAGAACAGGAGAAAATGCATTGCCCTCTGAGACCATGAGAAATCAATACATTTTCAGCTTTTAATAACATGATATAAACCAGTTGCTATAGTCTGCAGTGAAATCTGTTGTGGGTATATGACGCCATTCATTCTTTCCACGATATTATTTGCATTTTAACAGACACAAGGAAAGACTTCACTGAAGCAATAATTAAACCTATGCTACACTGCCTAAAATGAAAATTTTGTACATTAAGAAGCTTAAAAACTTCTTTTAACGTCTTTATTGTTTTAATAACAAAACAGAGTGACCAAAATGTACATATTGTACAATCACCAGCACGCAACACCACCAAATTTCATCTTAACAGCGTGTCACTGACTGCACTTAGGCAGCATTTTATCTTGCTCACAGCTTTTGTTTTTTGATTTACAGCACAAGAAAATATCTCTTTGCTTACATCCAGTTTGTTCTTCCTTTCACACCAGATCAAGTCTATAGACGTTTTACTCATTACCTAATATTTTTTCACCATTTTTAGGACTCTGATAGTATTTCAAGAGTCCAAGAGAATTAAGAAGCTCTTTAGGATTCTCACCTGTTGGGGTTGTCTGATAGCTCCTAAATTTTTAAGATACAGATTCAATCTCCCTTTGTGCCTTATACTTTAGACCTGACACCCCAGAGAATGCAGTCGGGCAAGCTCATTCTGGCCACTGTATCAGATTATGCAGTTTCCAGTACTGTAATCTTCACCAACCAAAAGGAAGTCTGTGGGACTCCACAAGGGCAGAGATTGTGCTGTAGGAATGTATTTCAAAAATTGAGCCAAATAGTGTTTCAAGAACTTGATACATCCCAAACACAATGAGCTTGCTGGTACACTGCCCAAACATACATGTACTATTACTATTTTCTTCCAGACAAATTAAGAATACTTCACATCATCAGTTTGCAGATGAACATCACTCAATCAACCAGCTTAGGCAGACATGCTCAGCATGACAGCTTCTGTGAATTCTAAACCTTGGTGCCAATGAGTTACAGAAAGGGGATTGCAGCTGACATAAATAGTGAACCACAGGAACTGAAATATTTGCAAATATAAAACTTAACAGGGATGATGGACTCAAGAAAACCAATAAAATATAGCCATCTGACACTTCTCATTTACTCCTTAGGCAGGGGTTTGTAAAGATAGTTTGTTTTTTTTTTCACCTGTCTTTGCAACTTGACAGTAACAGTGGTTCTCCAGCGTGGTACTGAATTAGAAGGCATTTTGTTTGTATTGTTAGAGCCTTAACTGAAACAGTCAGAGAGAAATGCTTTATTACAGAGAGAGAAAGGACTTTTTTAATAAGACTCTAAGGAGATTCAGTTTTAATGATGCTTAACACAATGTTTTAAACCACATGGTACATCTACACACTATTTCTTGTTAAATGTTGGTTATTTAACAGCAGGCTGGCACCAGATTGCCTGCTGTGGATAGTTAGGGCTGGTTCATACAAGTTCTGACAGTCTCAACATTGATGAAAGACAGTGTCAATTTTAATTCTTACAGTATTTCACTTATTGACACTTTCTTTCTCAGACTACTATTTATAACAGATGTTCTTCTCATGGCAGTAAGTGTAAACACAAATATAATCAGCTGCTAAACTGTATGTCCTGACGTCACTTGGAACACTAGGTATAAAACCAGGATTATAAAAAAAGTGGGTACATCTGTTCCTCATAGGTGTTTAACAGTTAGCGCTTTTGATATAGATATGAGAATACAGATATAAGACTCTAGCCATTAAAACCTAAACAAGAACAATATGAAAAACCAAGTTTAGTGATTTAGCTTATGTTTATATTGATGTTAAGAATAATAAAGATTGATCAGACAAGCTTTTGAAGAAACAAAGAATGAGTTTTCAATTAAGTTGACAGCATTTATTTTCAAGATTTTTTTTTTCCCCTCCCTATTCCCACTTGGGGAATTTTCACATTTTTACTTCAAATAATGCAAGGAGTTTGGAGTTCTTTGTTGTTGTGGGGTGGGGGTTTCATGGTGGTTTTTTTTTTCTCATCCTTAAATAAAGGACAGTGCAGATGTTGCCTCAGATGAAGAAAAGATAGAAATTTTATCTGTAGAAGATTAAAATAGGAACAAAATGAAATGTAATCCATTACAAAATTACAGAGCATTAAAACTTGAATCCTTCCCCTTCATAGGCAGAGCTGCGGCAAGCAAATTTTAAGACGAGCTGGTTTTAAAAATCAAAACTCCCTCATTGCCAAAATATACTTTTTTGATCTAGGATGTGACAACTTGTACGTATACAGGGAACTTGTGACATACAGGTAAAGAAAAGTGAGAGTTCAAAGAGTAATCGGACATCATGGACTGAAAAGCTAAACTATAGATACTCATAAAAACAACAGTGACAAAATGCACATAGGGTATTTCTACCCGGTCTCGAACAGAAAGAAATAGTCCGAGTTTTGCGTTAGTTCTGATTTTACCCCATAGCCCATTCTTAAAAGTCAGATATACCCTAAAGGAATTGAGGAAAAAAAAAAAATCAGGAATGTTGATAAGGTGACTCAATCAATCATGGGACATATTAGCAGTGGTAAACAAGGTTGTCTGACCAGAGTGTTAACCTTCAGGAAGGAGGTAGAAGTAATGAAATAATCTAAACCCCCCAAACACATCAGTTGGTATGCAAATCTAATAACCACTTACTTCATTATTGATGCTGACATTCCTTTTGTTGCTGCAAGAAGGGAATTTGCATTTTGTGGTAGAACTATCTACAGGCAGTATATAAAATGAAGTAAAACATCTAAAAAAATCCTAGCAATTGTCAAAGACTTACATAATGAACTAAACACAGCATAGAATAATGAAAGTAAACATCTCAGTTTGCATAATCAAGGTCATAGAAAGTACTTCTTGCCATGGTTTCTGGTGAGCAGAAAAATCCACTTCAATAACACATTGAAAACAAAGAAATTCTTTTCAGATTACTAGAAAACACACAACAACAACAAAACCAACTAATAATAGACAAACTTCTTTCTCAAGTATTTCAAGTCTAGCATATTTGTAATTCTACATATGGAAGACAGAAAAGTAATCTCAATCCAGAAGCCCACTAGACCACGTAGCATAGTGCTAAGCAAAAGTAGTGTTTCCAGGGACTCCATAAGTGTGTATACCCAAATATTTAGCAGTGAAAGGCCACAGCTGTCTGGATGGGCCATATGTTCGCAGATGTGCACCCAAATGGTGTGAGTTCTTACTGAAAATCTGACTTGAAGTGCATTAAGTACCTGACAATATGAACAAATAACAGAGCAGCAGAATTAGGATGAGGATAAAACTTTGCATTTCCACCTTCTAGGCTTTCTTAAAGCCAAACATTTAAATTCCCAGGCAACAACTCCACACACAAGACCTATCTTTTACAAGCATTATTGTATTCATACTTGCATAGGTACATACACAGAGATCAGAGATTATAGCACCCATTGTCTGTTACTCTATTCTTTCAAAATGCCTGTCTTTTCCAGCCTGTACATCTTTTAATGCTTGGAACAGTTACATTTTAAATTATCCCAGCAATTGTTTCTCTGTAGATTTTCTGGGGCTGCACACCCCCTATACACACACCCTATAGAATTTCATTTTCAACAACTTTTTTTTTCTTCTCCTTTTATTGCTATTCACCTTCCTTCTTTCTGTAAGTTAATTTAATCTTTTTATTTTCATTTCGTTGCTCTGAACTATATTTTAAATTTCTTCTCTATTCAAGCATTTGAGATGGTTATCATAACCCTTCAGTTTACTATTTCCCTGAATACGTATCCTTTTCTGGCTCTTGTCCTTCCAAAAGCAAATACATAATCTTCTGTTGAATTTTGCCTGCATGCTAAGGGCACAATCAGACCATTTAATCTTTTCCCACTAATTGGTCCCTTCAATCTCCAATCTCTTTGGTAGCTTTTTTTCCCCTGAATTCCTTCCAGCATATTCACATTTTTCTTGTGCCAGCTCCAACAGTGCTAGCATACATAGACTAATGCATGAGGGTTTACATATTGAAAAATGTACATGCAAGTGTTGAGTATAAAATAGAATTAATTTAGAACAAATTTTAGACAAAAATCACATGTCAGTGCAAATCAAATCCTTTGGAGAACACCCAAATGTCCTAGAAATAAACTTTACCCTCGGAAACAGCCGGAAGTATGTGGTAATATATACACACCTATCTTGATCAACAGAGGCAGTAGAAGAACAATGCCTGTTTATATCATATGAAGATCGAATCTGAATGTTTCCAAAATTTTACAATTATCAGACATGTATATACTTCATTCGTTTAAGACACTATCTCAGATATAACAGAGAACCCACAGCATTTAGATTTGGAAATTAGACAACTAATATGCGCACCGTGAGATGTTCATGTACCGACATTAAATTGGATTTGAAGCAGGCTGAAGGACTCTGATTTGAAGGGTTAAAACAGCTTACACTGTCGGGTATGGAAAGAGGGAATATAGCCTTCTTGAGAATCAATCTGGCCAACCTGTTGAACCTACTACAAAATACATTTAGAAGAAAATGTAGCTTAAAATGCAGCTGACTGATAACCGTAAGTCCATCCAGAGAGGACAGTTAGTGGCACCTCTGTAATCCTTTACTTAAATGTTTTCAGTTTTGACATAGAAAAAAAAAATATTCCAGCTTGGTGTTTGCCAGGTGAAATACGGAGCCTAAAACAATCTCTGCTCATCACGGACAGTCTTCACTTCTGCATGTCTGACCTTCTCATCCTGAAAAATTAATTCTGCTAGTCATAAACAATCTTTTTACCATACATATGCTCCACCTTAACCTTGTGGTGCCTCCAGGTAATTCTCCATGCTGATTTGTTCTAGTCTGACATCTCTGTGTGCTGGGATTTAGGTTAACCTTTTATACTTCCATAACAGATGCTTCATACTCTCCAGTCAGGGATTTTGTTAATTGCTTCTCCAATGGTGAGGACATTTCAGCTGCAAGGGATTAGAAAAGAATCAGGTAATCAACAACAGGTAAATTAGAAGTGGATCAGACACTTCCCCATTGGAAAAAAAAATGTAAATATTAAAAGCTAAGTTTGATCCTCATGTTCATGCATGCTTTCATAATAGGATTTGTCAATTGCAGATGCAAAGCAGCTCCAATTTGATATTAGTCACTTTGTCTAGTTTATATTCTGAAACATTAAAGCTGCATAAATGACCTGCCAAGTATTGATGTAAGCTTATTGACAAAACAGAATGCTTCACAGTAAGGGCATCATCTCACAAGGCTCCACACAGTGACTCTGTAATTACTGTTTCAGCCTCTGCATATCAGATCTCTAGTATACTGTGCATGATTCACCAAAAATATAAAAAAAGAAAGAATTAGCTGATGTAAGTAGGAATAAATTATCTGAAACCAATAATCTTTGAGAACTCACAAAAACAGAATTATTCTAAAATGATCAGTTACACTTCTTTCACTAAGGTTTAAAAATATTGGATGAACTCAGCAATTTCTTTAAAAATTCATTAAATCCTTATCCAGTAGCATATAGATCCCTACCACATCCTCTAGAAAGCTACAGCAATACAACAAAGTGACCTAAAAAAGAAGCATAAAAGGACAGATTTCTTTCTAGCATTCCATGTAAAATGAGTACACTTTTGTATTGTGCAAAATATACATACTGAAAGCCAGAATATCAGGAGATCTAGCCAAAGCTTCAAATTTGGGCTGGACAGGGAGGCAGAACTGTTATTTCATGGGGAAGGGGAGGGGAGAGAAAAAAGTAACAGAAATTGATACCAGCTCTAGTTGGCCCATAGAATCCGTTAATTACATCTGTATTTAGTTTCTTCTTCTCTTGACTTTCACTGTCATCTTGCATGTTTATTCTGCATTTCCACTTGCCTTCCACTGTCCTTGTCAGTCTACACTTGCTTAATAGTTTGCATATTTATTTCATCGGGAATATTTTCATTATGTTATTCCTTCATAAGAAAACCAAGTTTAGAAAAAAAAAATAATCAAAAACCTGTTTTTAATCATCTATGAAATGTAAACAAATTTATGCAAGCTTTTGGGAGTGGATATTACACTTATTTCTTCTAGCACTGAAAACAGCTCTAACAACCAGGTTGCCAACAATGCTTGTTTGCCTGGTTTTGGTTGCTTGTTAGCCAGCTCAGGGTAATCTCAAACTACTACATAAATCTGCCTCAGACACAAAGGTTAGAGCAGGTGTCATGAGTTAATGATGCAAAGGTTTAATTCAGACTGCTTGTACAGGAGTGACAACCTTGCAAATTAACTCCAAAAACTGACTTAGCAGATAAAAAGTTGTGCTACGAGGCATCACTCGTCTATATGAAGAACAGGCAAAATCTGATGCATAAATGTGCATGGTTCAATAATCCATCAGTTCAGTATCAATAATACTATTTATTGAATTGGGCAATCTTTGTTCAGTTGCTCTATTTCAGAAAGTTTTTATTCGGAATTCCTCCAGGTTTTTACCTCTATTAATATTCATCTACAAGAATGATGCCTTTAAATACCAATAACTGTCCCACTTCATCCATAATTTATGAACCTCTTCTTAACACAAAATCCATAGGTATCACTTTTTGCCCCTTGACTCCAAAAATTAAAGCCAGACAAAGCTGTAGAGAACAGCATAGGAATATAACTGTCATTTTGTGCAATCTCAAGGAAATCTGCAGTTTAGATAAAGTTCGTATTTATTTCACATCTGAGACAAAAGCTATTAAAGGCACCCTGTGGCTTCAAATCCATTTTATTTACTTTATTTACATTTTAACAATGTTTGACAAGGTAAACCTCTTAAGAAATATTGTATCATTTGTGAGAAAGGGTGCTGAATCTTAAGAAAGCAAATATTCTGAGCTATTACAAAGGATTCCCTCAAAGGGATATTTTCTTTAAATTACAGCTGTCAATCAAAAAAATGACTTTGTTCTTTGTTATATGGAGACTAGGTTTCAAAGGGAAGAGTAATGTAAAAAAAAAATAAAAACCTGTACTCAAATAAGGATAAACAGCAGACTGGATAATCACAGATATTTCAGAGAAAAGATAGAAATCAAGTCTATAAATCAGGCTGATAAATTTTTAGAAGCACTTTCTAATATGCAATCAAGTTATTTACAACTTGAAAGACGCCATTCTTTTTGGTACCTTCCAAATCTAAAGAGCAAATTTAGTGTGTTAAAAATGTGGAAGACAATGTTAACGGTAATTTTGAAAGACACAGAAGGACATTAATCACAAGTGAATTAGTCTTCACAATTCTATACAACAGTCTCCAATATAAGGTTGCATTTAGACAATCACTACCACAAAAATATAAACAAACAATAGCACAAAAATTAAAAAATATTTACCCCTGCATGAACTGCTGTTTTTATAAGTGCAGAATGTCACGGAGGACTGGACTCTGTAAAGATCCCCAGTGTATTTCCCCAAAAAGCTTATGCTTAGACAACAGCACAAAGGCATGCAGCACACATCCCCAAACTGACTGAGACCCAGACAAGTCAGTCTACACTTTGCAGCCCAAGAAGCACCATTGCCATGTTTTCACTGCACCAAAAATCAGCCTGTAAAGCCCTGCCTCCTAGCCCCATGCTAACCAACACAGAGATCCCAACCCAAGCCACCCATAACTAGTTCAGGCAGTTTTCCCACCTGGAAACCTCAGCGCTTTCAAAGCCAGCATGGGCAGAAGTGACAGTGACCACACAGCGGGGTAGACACGTTCTCAGGAAAGGAGATCTGCCAAGTCTGGGGATGATACTGGGAAACCATGCATGGGGGGATCCCCTGGCCAGGAGGAGAGAGAAGGAGAGGGATGAACCACAGGAGGCATCTATACTAAGGCCTACTAGTAGACAAGCACAAGTATAAGGAGAGTTTAAGAGTTTATAGATGCAATATTATATACCCACACAGAAGGCTAACCATTTAAAAACTATCAATATTTGCACCCATGTAACACAAAACTACTGTTGTCATAAGAAAGCATAAAGAACAATAGTTCGATACGAAGCTGTTCATTTCAGTAACCTTCATTTTATTACCATTTTTATAGTAATTACTGTCAGGGCACCATGTTTTCCTATAATTTTGTCATTCTAAAATCAATCCTCATGATTTTATATAAGTCCTGCATCACAGGTTTACAGGCTGGATTCCACTTTCAGCACAAAAGCTTAACACAGAAACCAGTATTTAAATTCAGAATTTGTACAGGTTTTAAATAAGTCCAGTCAATTAACTCTCTCACTGTACTGGGTCTGGCTGAGCCAGAATTGGTTTTCCCCTACAGCAGCCCCCATGGTGCTGTGGTTTATGCTGGGAGCTGGCAGGGTGTTGGCAGCCCCCTGGTGCCGCGGCTACTGCTGAGCGGTGCTTACACAGCACCGAGGCTCTTTCCGACATTTCCCCCAGTGGGACGGGGTGGGCAAGATCTTGGGAGGGGACACAGCCAGGACAGCTGACCCCAACTGCCCAAAGGGACATTCCAGACCGTGTGACGTCTGCTCAGGATAAAGCTGGGAGAAAGGAGGAAGGGGCTGGGGTCACCCTTGGTCCTCCGAGGCAACCACTCCGCGTATGGGAGCCCTGATCCTGAGAAGGGCCCACAGCGCCTGCTCATGGGAAGAAGATAATGAATCTGAGTTCTTTTTGCTTCCGTGTGAGGACCTTGCTTTGCTTTGCTTATATTAAAACTGCTTTTGTTTTACCCACAAGGGTTGTTTTTTTCCTATCTTATTTTCTTTCCCCTCTTTGCCCTGTTGAGAAAAAAGAGGGAAGGCGGGGACGTGATAGAGCGACTTGGTGGGTACCTGGCATTTAGTCAAGGTCAAACCACCACACTCCCTCAGCAACAAAAAGACAGTCTGAATACAGTATCAGAAGAGTAACAACCCAGACAAAGCAAATATCTTACTAGTATAACCAGTCTTCTAAACTTCTGTGTTCCAGTGACACCATAAATTGTTCAGCTTGCTGACTATGCTTTACAAATACCTATACGGATAAATATATTACACACACTCTGAAAGCACCTACTTTCCAAGCTAAAAAGTGTTTAATATATGAAATCTCAGTGCAATAAAACTTGATAATTGTGAATGACAGAGCACTGATCAAGATAGGTCATTCTGTAATTCTGGTGCTATGAATTAGGTTTTTCACGGTATATGGGACTGGTATATCACTAGGTTTGAATGAGGTCAAAAGGTAGATTTAAATTTTAGATATAGTCCTTAATTTGCAATAAGAAATGGCTGAATGGGGTAGCCACAGAGTATTTGCTTATCATACAGTCATTTAAAATGGTATTTCTTTGGTAGATCAAGTAGCTGTGGAGTTAGTTTTATCACTAAAATGACATGTTTTCTCTGCTGGTGGTTTTAGGCTATCAAATGTAAATAACATTCTGTTACTCTGAAGTTTTCTCAGTGTCTCCCCAAAGGCAATGCAAAATGACTTCTTGTTGAAAAGATTAAATGCAACATTTTTCAATCTCTCTCAAGATAATTCTTCTTTGATTTCAGAGATACAGCAATCTATCTGACCAAGCTGTCAAAAAGGCATACACTGCAGCTCATGCTGAACATGGACAGGCCACAGCCTGGAAGGGTATCTGTACAGACACACACACGGAGAGAAAACCAGCCAAATTGTTTCAAGAAAGCTTGCATGAAGTCAATTTGTGTGATGTGCAGTGATACCACATCCTATGCAATGATCAGGATTGATCTGATGGGTTTCTTTCAAAAGAAAAAAACCCTCGCATTTAAGGAAAAGCAAGTATATTCTCGCACAAATTGCCTAACCTGAACTTGCCCCAGGTCCTGGTGTCTAATGTGGGAATAATGCTTGCAATGTGGAGTTGTTACAAGGTTAAAATGCAGATATAATTAAGCAGTGTTCAGATAATAAACAAACAGAAATGCATAACCAACTGAAACACAACTGACTGAGATGCAGGCATTATACTGGTCTTTCTTGCTGTTCATCCATTTACAGAGTCTCTTAAGCACACATTACCAACAGACACAAAATTAATCACGTTATATAGTCAATAGGTATAGGCAATTACTATTTTTGGATAGAACATCATTTTTTCCTCATACAGTAAAAGAAGGGAGCATCTGCCTTGCCAGCATCAACAGGTACAGAGGTTTACAATTCCACTGCTGTTCACTGAAATTCTGGTGTGAAGAATATCTGGTGATTGCAGGAGTAAAGTCTAGAAAACTGGGGGAACTGGGTGAGTTTAAGTGACCCAAGTGCAGAGAGCTGAATGCCAGTGCTCCAGTATCTCTTCATGTAACTTTCTCACTCATTTCAATAGACACTATATGCAGATTCTAGAGCGCGTGAAAACACACGTTTGTAGAGGTGTAGGTCTATTGTTTCCTCCTCCTGCTCTGAATTTTCTTTTCCCCATCCTTTATACTTCTTACTCAGAATACTATTCTTCTGCTTCCCCACCATCATTCTTCATTGCACTGTTTCACCTTTTAATATTTTGTAATCTTCTACAGCTTAATTGCATACCATTAGAGACTAAGCCAGCACCAGAAAGTTCAGCTGGATTTCTTTTTTTCCTTTAAATATATCAGAACCAATCTACACATTGTGTTCAACACCCAGTAGCATGACCGTCACTCTTACACAGGGTCTCTGTGGCTCTGTAGCACACAAGATGATGCTCTAGAAGAATTTTGTGGACACCAGGACTGAACTGAAATCTCCAAGTTACATATTCTATAGCAAAGCCATCTTTTTAATCACACCCCCCCCAAAAAAAAAAAAATGGGCCACCTGTTCCTTTTGTTCTTTTGGATAACGTCTCTCCAGGCTCCTAAACACACTACGTGACTTTGAGACATTGCGCAACTTCACAGCAGTCCAGTAGGCAAACCAAAAATCTATCTTCATTCCCAAGTGACTGCAATTTAACAGTAGTGAAGTTGCTATGACATAAGGCTCAATACTGCTTTGCCAGGTCTGTAGCAGTGCTCAGGGGCAAACTTGCTTCACTTGCACTAATGAATTTGTTTAAAACCACAATCCAAAAGCATGCCTACAACTCTTGTTGCCGTATCTGAGCAAGGTTTAATTATCTGGATTGTGGATGAAATTCAGTTTCAGTGGGATCTCTCTGAACTGGAAGGGATATAACCTATGGCTGAGGGCCTCACCTACTACAGTTGTAGTCTTTGCTGCACTGGCCAGGCAGTGGTGACTGTGTCCACAAAAACTGCAATTGCACCTCTGCATTGCAGCCAGGCTATACCTTTTGCTTCCTTGACTGTCATGGGCTAACCTCCCACCAGCTGCCATCATGACACCCTTTTGTTGGGTGCAAATGGCAAAGGTCACGCTGCTGGTACTTTTTACTGCTTAGGTCCCCAAGGCCAATACTCATCACAGAGGCCAAAATCTCAGTAAAAAGACCACTTGAAGTTAACTGATGCCTGGCCCCACTGTTTTAACTTGACCTCATTACTCTCCAGACACCGAAGCAGTCCTGCTTGAAAAAAGTAAAATCATCAGATAAAGACTTAAGAGGAAAAAGCAAAGCAAACCATATTGTCTCTACAATTGTAGAGTAAACCTTATTACAGTTAGTACCAAGTGCTATCCCAGAACTGCTTTGTTTCCACTCTGTTTCACAGTTTAGAATACACTTAAGTTTTCTTCTGCTCTGGTAAATTGGTTTTTGTACAGCATGAGGGAATGTTCTGCTTCCGACTATAGGTTTAAAGAAATACTACACATCACCTTACACTGAGTAAAAATCAATTTTCTACCTGTAGATGATGAAACTCTCACCCCTGCTGAGCAGTCATATATCTCATAAGGCTTAAAATCATGAACTGGTTCATTTCACCATGAGCAAAAAATAAAAGGTGATCTCTTTAAATATATTACTTTACATGTTACTCAGGTGTTCCTTTCCAAAGGTTATCTGTAGTTTTATCTACTGTATTTAATATTAAGCTTTCTCCTCCTAACTCTTATGTGCTCAGCTGTTACCAAGAGACTTTGGTCTTGGTAAAACCCCAAAACACATTACATCTGAAAAATGCAAAGCAGTTGTCTCTTCCCTTCTCCTGGTGATAAAGGGCATTCTAGAAGAAGAGCTGCATTAAAAGCTCAGATCTGAATCTGAGCACAACAGAAAGCCAGCTGTTAAGATTTGGCTGTAGACTGCTGCAAAATTATCTTATTTGCAAAGCTCGCTATGTGGTGAGGCAGATAAATGATAACACTATGAACTAGTAAAAAGCAGAAAGCTTTATTCTACACATATCTGGGTCTGACTTCAAATTTGATATTGAATATGCAGCTTTGAACATATATTCATAAACATTCACTCCAAGCAGTTCTGCACATGCAGCATTTTAATATGGGGAAAGCAGCACTAAGCTATTTCCCTGCATAATAATACAGAAACAAATATTTTAACATTTGAGTGGAATAAAATCTTCAGAAAAGAAATGGCTGGCAAAACAAGGGCTCATTTCTGGCAAGGATGCATTTCCAGCCAAATGAGTAAAACTTCTCCCTGTCAGTCAATCAATCAGAGCATAGTTTATTTTAAGCTGGTGATAATATGGCTTTGGAGATTAGGAAACTAGTGAGCTACAAAGAAGATCAAATTAATTTTCCTTAAGTGAAAAAAATAAAAATCTTCCACAAATAAGCACAGAATTTAACCCATTGCTATCAAGTTCAGAATGGAAAAAATATTCAGAAACATTATCTAATGTAAATTTGGTCAGCATCATGAAGCGGAAATAAATGAGCCAGCTGAGAAGCAGGAATTATGTACCACATCTCTGAGCTGGAAGAGTTTGTTATCATGGTTTCTTTTGTTAATTGACTAATTAACAGAGCTGTGCAAATACAAAATGAAGAATGGAAAAATTTACTGCATAGACAGCCTCAGCCAGAATTTGCAAATTTTCCTGCTTAAGGTCAGCTGCCGAGATGCATATTTAGCACTTTAATCATGGCAGTTTCATTTTAAAGTCAGGTAAGCACCCACAGAACGTACCACTGCTGCAGAAGGTGCAAGTTCAGTGCCCAGAAAAAAAACCAACATAATTTTGATTTAAATTCCTAAATTCAGGTCCAGTGTCAAGCAAATGTGTTTAACAAATCTGGTCTCATTCATCTCCCAGCAAAAAGCAACAGGCCACCTCTGCATCCCATAACAGACAAACAGCTATGTCCTCTGCCATCCACAGTGGAGAGGCTATGGACCATAAAGATGATTTAGGAGCAGGGAGCTGCTCCCCACACACACTCCCAATGTCTTGAAGGTAGAGATAAGGCACTCAAACTTGAGGGGAGGGGTGTGGGGAGGTGGAAGTTGGGGTCCCTCCTCTTCCTCTCAGAGCAGGCTCTTGTCCCACCTTCCTATGGGATGGTGACTGAGGTCACTGGTCCCAGTATCCTTGCCTCAGTCTAGCATCAAGCAGTTTCCCTGGGCACATGAAAGGTGATATCACGCAGCAGGGACAAGGTCTGACAACAACCTCACATGTAACACTGTGTTCATAGGTGAAACACAGAGTCCCTTTGGCCTGGCATGCTCCAGCAGGCAAACTAGTCTAGTGGGATCTTTTGCTACGTGTGCTGCTCCTGTCTTCCATATTATATTACAAGGAAATTTTAGTCAAAAGCCCACTGAAAGTTCCTTTCAGTTTTGCATTAAAAAAATGTACGATTGTACTTTTGATGGACCAATCTTCATCAATGCTGTTAAAAAAAATAACCACTCCCTTTGATTCCCCAAAAAGGGATCACAGCTAAAATGAGACAAAGATTATTCTAAATGGGGGCACAAACCCCAAAAGAAAACATGCCTTTCAAATAAGTGCAGCAGCTTTTAATTTCTGAATTGTGCAGTCAAGCATATACATTCTTGTCTAATGAAGAAGAATACAATTACCTAGGGGCATGTCAAAAATAACTGTTGCTTTTCCCTTCCTATCCTTTCTTGGGAGAGCAGAGTTTGGTGAGCCAATCAAGAAATTAAAACTGACATTTCACAAACTGATCGTCATGTTGCTTTTTTTTTTTTTTTTTTTTGCCTATTTAGAATGAGTACAGCTACAGGGCAAATACACCGAGAATCTGAGACAGCCTCCAGCAGTATCTGAACTAATCCTTAAGAAAATTAATTCCCTAAAAAATAAACCAGGAAATCTCAGGAGGTTATCGTGCTGTCCTACATCCTCTATAGTGAACATAAGGCTTTAAATTCCAATATAAAGAGTTTCAGACACCTACCTTTCATTTTAAGAACTATCCTATTCATCAGTTAAAGACATTTCAAGTTCACTCTGTTTTGAAATAGCAGACTGGTTAAGGGAAAGCAGAAGAGTTGTTTGAGTTTTGGTGTGATTTTTTTTTCTTAACTTTCACCCATTATCAGCAGAATTATTTTGCAGTCACTTCTTACTGTTCACACAGTTCTCTTAAATACAATAGTTGCAGACTGATTGGCATTTCTTTTCTTGATCTAGCGTAGCACAAGGCGGTAAGATCATTCCGGGTTTTTTAAATATTCACCCCCAAAGTATATTGTACCACAAAGACAATATTCTGCTGTCTCTGTTGTACAATAGCTTTGTTTACACAGAGACCCAAAAATTTGGTGGTCAGCTTCAGAAGTCTAGACCCCTCTGTCTCCAATTTAAATAAATTTCTTCAGGTTGCACTGTTGTAACTGCTGAAGATTTGCTTATGACTTAAGCTAGTTTAATTTACAGAACAGTTCATTTCAAGAACAAATCTGTGTAAGCAAAACAGTGTTGTCCCACAAATCCCTGAAATATGAGGAAGGAAGTGTTTGCACAAATAAATTTTAATCCTTGACACTAAGCCTTAGCATACATGCATTAAAACTTCCATTATAAAGACTATCTATCAAGAAGACAAGGGTGTGAGGTAAATATTACTGTTTTTTCTGTAACAAAGTATATCTTTCTCAGGGATACTGACAGACTTTCAAAGAATTATAAAGAACCTTTCCAGTATCTGAGAAATACATTTATTAGTAGTCACACTAAAAGAAAGTCCAAATCATAACAAAACAAAAACAACAAAAAACCTAACAAACAAAAAAAAAAAACCCACCAAAAAATATTCAGAAAATTCTTCCCTGATGTTCATATTGATAAAAGTTCATAGAAGCATACAATATCTCGAATTGGAAGGGACCCATAAAGATCATTAAGTCCAATTCCCTGTGGAGTTCAAGTAGAAAGTCCATTTCTGTTAAAATTTATCATGAATGAAACAGTATTTATGACCCATTAAAGAGAAAGTCAAAAGTTTGGAACTTAAGTTGTGTCTTTGGTACATATCAATAGTTTCTATACCATTAAATGGTTCCTTAAATTACTAACAGCCTGTGACTTTAGCAGATTTGCTATATTATACAGAAGCCACATTGCTAATCACCAAATAAAGAAGCCAGTATTATTTAGAGGTTCATTGAAAGATGCACAGTACTAGCACACCTATCAGGATTCTTGAGATCATCTCAAGTACTAAAGGAACAGCCAAAGTTTACTTCATCGAGAAGCAATACTACTCTGTCAATGACAAATAATACTTTTAAACTGGATGGACAATACCATAACTTACTCGTTTTAATGATTACAATTAGGCATTGGTCAGGTTAGAGTTTTCCGGAAAGAACAAGGGTTGTTTTGAATGACATAACTGTACGCACACCTACACATTTTTACCACCATTTAGATTAGTTGGCTTGATGATGCTGTCAGCATCCATTTCAAGGTCATGGCAGTGTAGAATTTATCATGAAGTAATTTACCTTGAAATGGACTTGTTTCAATGAATGATGAATTCATAGTTTATGGCACAATATTCATATTCTCACTTCTAAGTGAAAGAGCTTTTCATGCCTCCTAACTCCCAGTTCCTTAAATAAAAAAATATTGACCAACAAGTCTTAGCAATTTCTAGAATATTTACAGCATCATTAACATAGCCAAATAGTTCATGTATTGCAAAAATCCCTATAACCTACATCCATGTGTTTGTATGTATATACAGGAGCTCACACATTTTTTCAAAATAAAGGGATATGAAAACATTAAAACTAGGCAGAGATTATCTGTAATGACACAGTTCATTGTAAACATCTCATTAACTCTGGTCAGACTAATGCAAGTTGGTAATGGCTTCCAATATAAGACAATACAACAAAGTTGTTAATGATAACATTCTTGAGAATATAACTATTAATTAAAATGCAAATAATAACAACTTTCATTACAATTTAAAGACTCTGCCCACAATAAGTAGGAAATTTTAACCTGATAGTATCAAAAATGTGGACCCTAGTGCAAGACTGTAGAGAATCAGTCACTCATTTTTCTCCTGTTACTGAAACATTACCATGATGTTCCAATTCAGTGTAAAAATATTTAAATAGGCATATCTTACCTTGCAAAAAATAGATCAAGTGCTTTGGTTTGTACCAGTTGAAATGGAAAAGTAGTTTGTCTCACTGCTTTGTAAAACCACAAGTCACACAAGATTTACATCACCTTCCTTCTGACACAAACTCAAAATTCTCAAACTCAACAGTTAATATTTGCTTTGTGTTACAAAAATCTGATTCAGTGAGATGGTTTCTAAACACAGTAAATAATTTAAGAAACTGCAAAGTCTACATGTGGAATGGTTCACATGAACCTTGAAAATTCCTTTGTTGCATTATTTAGTATAGTTATAAATGTCAGGTTACTGTTCATAGAGGTACGTCTGTTTAGAATAGCATTTGCAGAATAATGTTTGCAAAAGTTCATATGAGTATTCTTTCAGTGCTGCTGGCAAAGATTTTTTTTTTTTTCTTCAACATGGCAGGTCCCTTCAAAGGAGATGTTTCATCTTTGTTGTGTTTTCAGCTCTGCATGTCCTATGGCAGGTCAAAAATGTTCCAGAACTGTATAATTGGTACTGCTATTGTCTTAGTTGCACACAGAAGTTCTGATCAAGTAACTGGATTCTCCACTGAGCTTTAAGCTGTACAGTTACAATAAAAACAAAAACAAAAACAAAAACAAACAAACAAACAAACAAAAAAAAACACACAAAAAAACCCCAAAACTCCTCCCCTCCAAAAAAGGAAAAAAACCACGCCCCAAAAACACCCTCTACTCCAATGAGTTTCCACTCAAAATGTAAGAAAAGAGGATGAGGACAATGAAATGTAAGAAAACAAAGAAACAAAATTTATTTGCCAGTATATATCCAAATGTCCAGGGGAATATTTTATTTTAATTAAAAGCACTGAGCATATGGAGTAAATAATTCAGAACACCCACTCAGGGCATTAGTTTCAAAGTACCCCAGTCTTCTGTTTTCACTCTGAATTCTTTTTTTGGAGATAGAAATTATTACTGCCTGTCTGACTGACACCTACTATTTACGATCATATAAGCAAACCTGATTCATTGAAAATGCCATCTCAACCACCATTACTTTGAAGCTTAAGTTAAAAACTAGCAGAACAACAGGAGCTGAACTGTTAAAAAAACCTACTTGCTCTTTAGAGATGTTCTACATATTGTTCAAAACATTTGAGCTTTTTATGACATGTATTTTTCGTTCAAGAGAAATTACTCAGAACACAGTAAAATGTGCTTTTATATAGCAACTGATCAGATCAAATTAGGTGAAAAAATTCACTCCCAGTCTGATATCATACCTGTCAAGCTCATACCTAGAAGGAACTCATTAAGGAATAAGGCACTGAAAATAAACAGCTATATCACTGACCCCTTTCCCGTATTCTTTAGCACCAAAACTCGTGTCTACTGATATGACACAGCATGAAGTACTAAGAGACAAGGTACCTGCAGCATGCGATGTATCACGTAGGTCTTTGCCAAGTTGACGCTCAACAGGCCCAAGGGATAGGTTCAAATTTTTCCTAGAACACATAGTTATTTGGTACACAGGACTGAGAACAGGAAACATCTCACCAAATATGCCACCAAAGTAACAAATTTGTTGTTCAAATACCTACACACAAAAAGATGACAAATGTACTCAGAGAAGCACCAAAGCAGTACCCTAAAACTTGCTGAAACAGCAATGCCATTCATGGTGCCCACAGACACTTCAGCAAGACTCTTGCTGTGACTGGTGCGCTCTACAAGAACCTTGCTCTGCCTTCCTCCCAAGGCCGCTTTGTCACCAGTGGAGATGCATCTCCAAACTTTGTCACTCAGCCTATTTGCTTAAAGACAGGCAACGTGAATGGTGTCTATGAATCTGATGGTTCTAGTTTGATTATCCAGTTATCCAGCACTGGTAAGATACAAAGTTTTTCAGAAAATGTGTAATAAAACTTCTTTTCCTCCAAGAAAAATGTTTTTCCCTATACAAAATACAGAACTGTTTCATGCAAATAAGAGAACAAATGCTTATCATAATTTTAAAAAAAAAAAAAAAAGTAATTTTGAATCTTCGCAGACAAATTAGGACTTAAGGCTCATCTTAGTTGTTATGCTATTTTAAAATACAGTTGATTCATAGAAGAGTAAAAATAAATTGTCATATACTGGTCATAGGAAACATTTTTAATTCTAAAATCAGATTTCTTTTTATAGCAAACAAAATAGATATTATGAAGTCTTACAGTATTCCAGTACAGATACTTATGAAAATCTAATTTTAGGCTTCCATTTCAAGATTTACCTGCTTTATTTTTCGAAAAGTATATTTTTTCATGACATCTCAGTACAGGATAGTAATTTTATACATTCCATTTCTTTCATTTAATTTCTGCTATTTCAATAAGTTAACAGCTCTTGTCATATAAAACTCCTGGAAGTATCTTTTTCTTTGTTGAAGTGTTTTCTATTTATATTTTTTTATGGCAACAAAGGAAACTTTTTTTTTTAAAAAAAAAAAAAAAGGGCAAAAAAAGCGCAAAAAAAACCCCAACCCAAACCCAAAGAAACAAAACCCCCCAAACCCAAAAAACAACCCAAATATTTTCTTCGTATAATCTCCTGAAAAAAAATTTAATCAAAATAACCTTCTGACAACAGCTTTTCCAAGGGAAAAGTTCTTAGCTATACAGCTCAAAATTTATACAGAGAATACAAGATAAAGATATCCTAGGAAATGTCTTCCATAAAATATTCTAGTTCTGTTTGTTCTAATAAGTGAAATGAAAATTGATCCAAACAACAAAGGTAAATTGGAAATTTTTTAAAAGGTTAACCATCCTTTATCCTAGCTTAATCCATGACTGGAAAGCAAACAAAGTCTGAAGGTGTGATTTATCAATGTGATGTAGGTTGCACTATAAAACATGAATTGTTATCTACTGAAAACCACTGGAGAAGCAGTGAAGCTCCTAAAACCAAAATTATTACAAGTAGTAAATATGAGACATGCAGTATGGCAAACAAAATTAGATAAGCCAAGTTCTAAACTACCAACGTTGGATATATTCTTTAGACATTTACAAGTTTCAGCAAATGCAGTCTGACACCAGATCTGCTCCAGAAGTCTGAGCAGGGCTTAAGCAGTTAATAAAACCATGAAATAGTATGTACGTAACATGAATAAAAGCCTTTATTCCGACCAGATCCTTAGGCAGTTCACAAATATCATAGCCAAATGTCTTGATAGAATTTGTAATAAATATTTACTGCTTACTCTGATCTCTGCTTCAGCAACATAAAACACCTACACATGTTTTTCAAGTGACATATTCCAAATGCACACTGGCCAGAATTTGATCTATAACACTTTAAGGACTGCTTAAACTGATACACTGTGGGTGTATCTCAAAGCCCATGTCAAGCTTCACCAGTATGGGCAGAGCTCCCCATAAAGCCCAAGGCAGGCCCATGGTGTTTCTTGAGCGTACTGCCGTGTAACTGAGAAAATTCACCTTTAAATACTGATGAATGCTTTGTACTGTGGTTTTGATAGCATTTACAAGACTCAACATTTCATACCATTTACCATACAAGCCAACGCTATCAACTGTTTTAACACTAGGAATCAATGAAAAAACAAACGTTTTTTGCTGACAAAAATTTGCCTTCTATTCTGGCTGTGTTTCTTCACAAAAAACATTAAACATCATCTCTTACTTAATAAAATGTACTCAAAAAAACTGTTAATTTTCTTACCACAGAGGATCCTGGACAAAACAGGCAGACTAGATCAGAGTCATATAAGCAAAGCATTGGAAGAAGGGTGAAAGGTTTAGATGTTGGTATAGAAGTAATTCTCTGAAATCCAAGTGTTAAAGGATTCCTAACACTTGAAGTATGAGAAATCAATTCATGGTAAATAAATATAGAAAGGCATTAGCTGCTCCTAATCTGTTTACTATTTTCTGTCTTAGATGAAAAAACAATAATACAAAAGTTTGACTATAATGCTCACCTTTCACCTGCTAGTCCCAGTAAACACTCAAGACAATACAGTAAAAGAAACGCTTATGAATAATTTTGAACTGCTGCTGTTAGCTTTTAAAGAAATCATTTCATTAGGTCTTCCAAAAGATCCAATTTCAATTGAAAATTAAATATTAAAACGAAGTATCATCTATAAACAGACTGTAAAATCTTTCTTTGAATGCATCTTACTGTGTCACCAAAACATAAAAAAATGCCTTTGTCAAAGGGTTCTCAGTAACATCTATTTCAGCTTTCCCCAAAAGCAGCTGTTCAGATTTTTTAAAATTCATTTTCCTGAAACAACATGAACATTAAACGAGAAAAAGTCAACTCCCCCCTAAAAGTTATGACACCCCACGAGAGCGTTTGAAAAGTATATATTTTAGACTTTTTCATTCAACCCATGGTTTCTAACAGGACATACTTATTGACACTTTCAACTTGCATCTTTCTTCTTCCTAAAAGATAAAAGTTGTATTTTTTTTCCTCAAGGTGAAACCAGTTCTTTTCTACTACTGTTGACTGCAACAGGAAAACAGAAAGTTACCACAAAACTCATTAACAGACTAAAAATGCTGGCAACATAGGACCAGAGTACCTGTACCATTAATTTATGTTTACTATATATTGTCCTAGCTTCGTATTTCCATGTTTAAGCTATTCTTTCCTACAAGTGGAGAATGAGAGAGACCTAGTCTCTGCAGAGCTCCAAAAACCCTGGGAAATGGAAACATCAGTTGAATTGAACATTTTGAAGGTGGTTTTCTCTGAACTGAAAAGAATGCACTTTGAGTTCTTCCCCCCTCTACTCCCTGGTTTCATTACCCCCAGTGCTTTAGATTCTAAAAGGGAGAGAAGAGAGAAATCTTTGCTATCCTCATTTCTCCCACCCTTTTTAATTTCTTCTGTGACTTTAATTATATTTCTTCTCATAAGCTTGTCTTGCCTTTATTTTATTTTTAAAGAGATAAGAGCTTGCAGCAAGGCTCCCTAAAATACTCTTTCAGCTCTATTTTTAATGCACACAGTAGTCAGAAGCATGCATTTAAAAAATACAAAGAGTAACTGATTATTAATTCCAGTTAAACTATTACTGAGAGAGAATCACTGATCAGAATTATACTAATTAATTTTACATAATCAGTGATTTTCTACAAGAGCAGCTTTGTGAGCACTTAGAGTCTGTCAGGCTTTGCTTAATGTTAAATCCTCACCTTTTGTGCTTGCACACTTTACAGCATTGTTGAAAACTTGTCGACAAAAGTAACATTTAAACTTTTAGTATCTGTGTGAGCTAAAAATGGAACTTCTTCCTTTTGATAATTAATTACTGCTTTGCAATTGTTAAGTAGGAGAAATGTTTATTAATCTATGTATAAAGTTGTCTTTAAGGGTAATCATTTTATCGCTTTGCAGCACGATTCCAAAACACAATCCAGCACTTGACAGCTTTTGTTAAGCTTGTTTTTGATAATTGGATACAGAAGTCGCTTGTGGCCGTTTGGATGGAAGTATTCTAGTTTCATGGAGCTTTTGAAAGTGATCAGTCTTAAACACATCACTCATTCTGCTGAGCCAGCTTGACAGGTTTGATAGCCCATTACAGTAGTTTATATTTCATTTCTGGAAGATTTCAGTAGACATCTCAGAATTGGGCTACCTTGGAATCTCAAGTTCCAGTGGGTTCTGACTTTGATCTCGGGTTACCATTACTTAATGAAAATAACCCATGGAGAGTTCTTTCATATTAACATTAACCCATGAACTTTTGCAGCACCCCTTTCTCACACCCTTCTTTATTTGTAACCATGTTGGACAGCTCACGATGCACCTCTGTGAATCATCAAGAACTATTTATTAATAATTTAATTAATAATTAATAATTAAATTGAACAGTAATTAATGGGTATGGTATTTGTTTGAATAAAAGCAAGCCAGCGGTAGCCTTGTGAAAAATAAAGTTGTTTGCATTTTATTACAGAGAAAGTGAAAGAGAAACGCATATTGTAAATTCTCTCTGTTCTTTTCTCCTTTGAAATGGTAATAGCAATGTAACGAGGAGAAAAGCTGGATCAGGACTTAGCAAATATGAGGAACATTATTTGCAAATACTCTATGATGTATAAATCAAGTTTTGACGATATTATTCGTGCCCTTCTGTTTAAGATCTTAAAAATTCATAAGGCCAGTAGTGGCAATAGTCAGACAGTAGTGTTGCATTTCAATCAATCTGACCACAGAAAACAGGCTTGCATTTTTAACTTTCTGAAGAACAACTCAGAAATGAAAGCGATAGTGTACTATGACTGAAAAAGCAGGAGAAAAATTCTCCTAACCAGGTGGTAAACAGTACAAACCTGGTTTATCAGCAGCGATCTGACCTGGTTTGCTAAACCGAAGAGCATTTACTATCATTTCCCACAGAAGAAAGTAAACGCACAAGGAAACGTGAACAGCTTTCTATATATCAAAGACAAAATACTCTTTTTGAATGTATACACAATGTGAACGTAAAATATGGTTTTAGTAAAAACTAAAACCAATCCCATGTAAGAATCTGCTCAAATAGTCCTCTGCATTTGATGGAAACACTTCCACATTGTACACACTCCATTCTGAACTCTCATCTTGTTTCCTTCGATCATAAGCTACGCTTGAATTATGGTCCAATATAAAGCAATGTTAATTTAAACAATATGTATTTGCATCAGCTAACAATCTTGCCCCTAGTTGTAAATTAAATTACTTTGGTCTAGACTGTTTATTGGAAATACAAGTTAATACATGAGGAAAAAATGTAAAGAAGGAGGGGAGCTAATCTATTCTCCTTAGGATTTTCACTTTGAAAAGGCCTGGATTTAACATTTTTCTCCTGTTTGGTGTCTTTGTATAAGAATGGTGCCAGACACAAAGACAGAAAGGATCAAATAAATGTAGTTACGCAACTGATTCTCAGCCAAGGTACTAACAACTGAAATATGTTCACAAGCTACTAAAATGTTTCTGAACAATCTGCAAACAAAATCCTCCAAACTCCATACATTAACATATGCTACTAAATGAAATTTCTATCAAATGTGATCAGGAAAGCTTATTTTTAAGTGACCCAGAAAGATGGTCTGCTGCTGTCATTACTGCTTTTTGTTTGGGGTTTCTTGTTGGTGTTTTAGAGGTTGTGGGCGGGGGTGGGTAGGGTGATTTGGTTTAAATCTCCAACATCTTCACCAATGTTTAGATTAAAATTAGGCAGACACTAAATTAAGCCATGCATCCAAATGTGGAACTGATACTTTTATGATTTTTTTTTTCTCTCTCCTCAGCTTAATAACAGTATCAACCTTGTTTAGAGGGATTTATAGAAGGATTATAAAAAGGCATATAGAATCACAGAAACATACAGGTTGGAAAAGACCCTTGGGATCATCGAGTCCAACCATCAGTCCTATTCTGCAAAGTTCTCTCCTACACCATATCCCCCAGCATCTCATCTAAATGACCCTTAAACACATCCAGGGATGGTTGCTGGGATTCAAGAGGACTTTCTGCAAGACAATGGACGTGTGAGCAATCCTGGGTGAGAACAAGACTGATAAGAGCCTCAGCTGAGCAAGAATGCAATAAGGATGTGACCCTGAACGAGGGGGGAGAAACTCGACGAGACAAACAACGCCCGGAAGGGGTTGGGACAGAAGAGGAAGTTCCACAAAGCCTGTCAGGGCTGATGTGGCACTTTTTATCCAATCATAAGAAGGTTTAAAGTGCGGGCTAAGTTAACTGTCCAATCTTGAGGACTTGTACTGCGTGTTACTTGTGTGCGGGAGAACATTATAAAAGGGCTTTCTTGGTTGTAATAAACGGGCATTGCTTGATCACATTGGTTGTGTGCGTGCTCAGCTCTCCCGCAGATGGTGACTCCACCACCTCCCTGGGCAGCCTGTTCCACTGTCTGACATCTCCTGTGAAAAATTTTTTTCTAATGTGCAGTCTAAACCTCCCCTGTTGCAGTTTAAAATCATTACCTCTTGTTCTGTCACTAATCACCTGTGAGAAGAGCCCAGCACCGACCTCTCTACAGTGTCCTCTCAGGT
Organism: Athene cunicularia; assembly: GCF_003259725.1. Classification (NCBI taxonomy): domain Eukaryota; kingdom Metazoa; phylum Chordata; class Aves; order Strigiformes; family Strigidae; genus Athene; species Athene cunicularia. The sequence continues at coordinate 967,250 of NW_020799099.1, forward strand.
AGCTGTAGAGTGATGAGGTCTCCCCTCAGCCGCCACCTCCTCAAGTGAACAGCCCCAGCTCCTTCAGTTGCTCCTCACAGGATTTGTTCTCCAGGCCCTTCACCAGCTTCTTTGCCCTCCTCTGCACAAAACTGGACACAATACTCCAGGTGTGGCCTCACCAGTGCAGAGTACAGGGGGACTGTCACCTCCCTACTTGTGCTGGTCACACTATTTCTAACACAAGCCAGGATGCCATTGGCTTTCTTGGCCACCCGGGCACACTGCCGGCTCATGTTCAGCTGCTTGTCAGTTAGAACCCCCAGATCCTTCTCTTCCAGACAGCTCTCCAGCCACACCTCCCCAAGCCTGTAACCATGCAGGGGGTTGCTGTGACCCAAGTGCAGGACCTGGCACTTGGCCTTGTTGAAGCTCATCCCGTTGACATTGACCCACCGATCCAATCTATCCAAGTCCCTCTGTAGAGCCTCCCTATCTTCATGCAAATTGACAGTCCCGCTCAACTTGGTGTCACCTGAGAATTTACTGATGATACACTCTATGTCCTTACCAAGATCATCAATAAAGATGTTGAACAGAAATGGTCCCAACACCGAACCCTGAGGAAAACAACTTGTGACCGGCCACCAGCTGGATTTAGCTCCACTGACCACCACTCTCTGGGACCGTCCATCCAGCCAGTGCTTGACCCATCAGACCGTTCGCTCATCCAGGCCATGGGCAGCCAGTTTTCTTATGAGAATCCTATGAGGAACTGTGTCAAATGCTTTTCAAAAATCCAGGTAGATAATATCCACAGACTTTCCCGCATCCAATAGTCATTTTATCATAGAAGGAGATCAGGTTTGTCAGGCAGGACCTGCCTTTCATAAACCCATGCTGACTGGGCCTGATCCCCTGGTTGTCCATTATATGACTTTTAATGGCACCTGAGATGACCTGCTCCATGACCTTCCCTGGCACTGAGGTCAGACTGGCAGGTCTATAGTTTCCTGGATCTTCCTTTCTGCCTCTCTTGTAAATGGATGTCACATTTGCCATCCTCCAGTCCAATGGGACCTCCCCATTTAGCCATGACTCCAGGTAAATCATGGAAAGCAACTTGGTGAGCACATCTGCCAACTCTTTCAGCACCCTTGGGTGTAACCCATCTGGTCCCACTGACCTGTGTGCATCCAAGTGGTGCAGCAGGTCTCTGACCACCTCCTCTTCAACTGTGCTGGCCTCAATCTGCTTCCCCTCCACATCTCCCAGCTCATGAGCTGGGTGTCCAGGGAACAGCCAGTTCCACTGCTGAAGACCAAGGCAAAGTAGGTGTTGAGCACCTCAGCCTTTTCCTCACCCTTGGTTACCATGTTACCCTCTGCATCCAGTAAAGAAGGGAGATTTTCCCTAATCCTCCCTTTGCTGTTAACAAATTTATAGAAACATTTTTTTTATCCTTAACAGCTGAAGCCAAGTTGAGCTCTAGCTGCGCTTTGGCTCTCCTACTGTTCTCCCTGCATAGCTTCACTACATCTTTATAGTCTTCATAAGAGACCTGACCCGCTTCCAAAGGCAATAGATTCTCCTTTTGTTCTTGAGATCCCGCCTAAGGCCCCCGTTTAGCCAGGCCAGTCTCCTTCCCCGCCTGCTTGTTTTCCAGCCCACGGGAACAGCCCGCTCCTGTGCCTTTGAGACTTCACTCTGGAAGTGTGTCCAGCCCTCCTGGACTCCCGTATCCTTTAGGGCACCCTCCCACAGGATTTTGTTAATCCGTCTCTTGAACAGGTCAAAGTCTGCCCTCCGGCAGTCTAAGGGGGCAGTTTTACTAACCCCTCTCTTTGTTTCTCCAAGGACCAAAACTTGATCATCTCATGATCACTGCACCCTAGACAGCCCCCAACCTTTACCTCCCCCATAAGCTCTCCCCTGATCACAGGCAGCAGCTCCAGGAGGCTCCTTCCCTGGTCGGCTCCCTCACCAGCTGTGTGAGGAAGTTATCCTCCACACATTCCAGGAACCTCCTGGATTGTTCCCTCTCTGCTGTGTTGTGATCCCAGCAGATACCCGGGAGATTGAAGTCCCCCACAATAACAATGGCAAGTGGCCACAAGATTTCTCCCAACTGTTTATAGAAAGCCTCATCCACCTCACTGCTTCGGTTGGGGGATCTATAGCAGACTCCCACAGCAAGATCTGCTTTATGGGCCCTTAACCTAATCCAAACACTCTCAACCCCGTTATCACTGTTCTTGATTTCTGAGCTCTCATAGCATTCTCTAACATACAGGGCCACTCCATCACCTCTCCTTCCCTGTCTATCCCTCCTGAAGAGCTTGTAGCCATCGACTGCAACATTCCAGTCGTGTGAGGCATCCCACCACATTTCTGTTACAGCTCCTATGTCATAGTTCTCGTGCTGCATCATGGCCTCAGGCTCCCCCTGTTTGTTGCTCACAATGTGTGCATTGGTATAGATGCACGTATGCACATGGGACACTGTCCTGTTTCATCTTTTCCCCATCTCACTCAGAATAAGAGAATGCTACAGAAGTTTTTATCAGAACAAACTTCTATTTTTTCCTACTGCATGCTTTCCTCTACCAGGAAAAACACAGGTGGAATAACATACCTTAACACTTCTGCAAAGTCATGGCTGATGTCACTCACTTAATACAAATAAATCCATTGGCCAGGATCAATGAGGGAAATGCATTACCAAATTATGTCCTCCAAATATTAATGCCACTATTATCAGTACAGGATTCTACATGATTCTACAGGTAACATTACCAGCAACAAATCCTACTTCTCTTCACCAGAAAATTATAGAAATACCATTATATGTTTTTGTTCTCCATGGTAAATATAATGGTCTCAATGAGCATTAGGGAATAAAGCTTTATCATAATAAGAAGACAGCCAGTTAATTTTCTTATTTATATATAAAGCTCAGAGAAGACAACTGATTTACTCAGTACATCTTTAGAAACTTGTGACAGAGCCAAGATCAAAACTTTCTTAGCCTTGTGTTTGAATTATAATACCAGTCATCAATTTAGTTCCAACATTTATATATGTTTCAGCTGTATCTGGTTAAGATATCATTGTGCAGTAAATATTTAGAGAATGTGTAGCTAACATGGCTGTATGATTAAGGAAATAGTGTTTTGCTAGGAGACATTTAAACAATGGGGCAAACCAGAGGGACTAGCAGAAAACAGATTCAGTCTACCATGAAAAAAATCTTGGCAGTAGCTACTAGAATGTTAATTAAAAGGAAGAGAAAATAAAATTACTATGCCCAAAGAGTTCAACAGTATCCATACCAAAAGCAGACTAGGAGAAAGTTTGTCACTATACTTTGTAGATTTTCAGTGCAGATCACAACAATGATTTTATCTTCCCCGGCAAAAAATCAGTTCAAAGTAGAGGTGACAAGGTATTTTCAGCTATGAGGGGCTAGGGTTTGTGCAAGTTTGAGAGACTGTGAGCATGTGTGTATGTGACTTATTTTTAAATTTGGTTTTCAATTCATAAGATTCAGCAGACAGTCTCTTGGGTGTCATTATTTTGTCCCAAATGCAGCACATAACTGACAGATGCAAGTAAGCAAATATGTTACCAATATTTGCAACAAAACCTAAGGTCTTTTTTTTTTTTTTTTTTTTTTTTTTTCAGTAAACTCAGTGTTTTTAGTAAAATGCATAATCATACTGGGCAGGGACATTCAGACAAGTAGACTTTGATGTGCCTAAAATTTCTAATGTTGAATTTTGTAGTAGTTAATCACTAGCCTTAAAAACTGAAACTCACAGAATCAGACTGGCTGAAGTTAGCAGGCACCTCTTGAGATCACCTACTCTAACCCCCCTGAACAAGCAAAGTCACCTAGACCAGGTTGCTCAAGGCCCCATCCAGTTGAGTTCTGAATATCTCCAAGGATGGAGACTCCACAAACTCTTTGGGCAACTTGCTGCAGTGCTTAAATAAAAAACAGTAATAAAAAAACCCCAAGGGTAGGGGGGTGGGGTGGTGGAGGTGTTTACATTTAAATAGGATTTCCTGTTCTTCAGTTAGTGCCCATTGCCTCTTGCCATGTCACTAGATACACTGAGACAAGTTTAGTTCAGTCGTCTTTACTCCTGGCTGATCAGTATTTATACATATTGATAAGACCCCTAAGCCTTCTCTTCCCCAGGCTAAGCAGTCCCAGCTTTCAGCCTTTCCTCATAAATCTGATGCTCTAATCCTTCAACATCTTCACTGCCCTTTGCTGCACCCACTCCAGTATGTCCACATTTCTTTTGTAGAGCCCAGTGCTGGTGCCAGCACTCCAGATATATCTCACCAGTGCTTTGTAGAGGAGAAGTATCACCTTCCTCGCCCTTCTGGCAGCACTCTACCTAATCCAGCCCAGGAGGGGGTTCTTTGTTGCTGGCTCACGTTCACCTTGGTGTCCACCAGGATCTTTTCTGCAAAGCTTCTTTCTAGTTGGTCACTGGTGCAGGAGGTTACTTCTCCTCAGGTGCAGGACTCCGCACTTTGCTTTGCTATACCGCACAAGGTTCCTGACAGACCGTTTCTTCAGCCTGCTGAAGTCCCTGCACTGAATTCCACTTTATTTGTGCTTTGATAGACCTTCTTCATATTGACTCCAGTCATTTCACCAACACTTTTATTATACAGTAACAACATACATCATGGTATACACAGTGAAGGATTCCTTATGTTAATTTTGCCAGTACTGAATTACTAATTACTGTCTACTATTTAAAGTACCCAAATCACACTCTACTGTGAAAATTTTTTGCACCTTAGCTATAGGTTACTAAACTGTTCACCATCTTTTCAAGATCCTTAACAAAGATACAAACTGTACAAATAGTGTGGGATATCCTAATCCTCCTTCTCAAGGAATTTTCTGTAGAGCTAAAGTCTTTTCCATGTTTATCTTCCATGTTTTCACTTATCTCCTGATGATTAAGTTTGCCAGCCTGGATGACAACTTTGATATAAATAAATGGAGTATTTTCAATTTATCTCACCTTGCACAGAGAGTTATTTTTACAGTTATCCTTATCGAACCCCTGTTAAATAAAAACAGAGGTACATCTCAAGACATGCAGTCCATACCTAAAAAAATACTGCATTTTTAGACTCTGATTAGGTACTTTAAAGTTGTTGAATAAGCACAGAACAGCAAACATTGGAAATAATGATTTTGAAAGGAAGGTTAAAAACACAAATCAGACTGAAAAGTTATGCTTGCATTTACTGAAATCATGGAAGTGGATTTTCCTCCACAGACTGAAATCATGGACAGCATGGTATAGTTTAAAAATGGTTTCATTTGACACAAAGTCTGAGGACAGATCAATGTCAGTGAAACCCATGTACTGGAAAAATTTAACCCTTTAAGAAGAGCAGGTCAGGAATAACAACATATCAGAAATCATCATATTCAACCAATATTATTTTTTTTTTACCCCATGATAAAATTCTTTTAGTAAGGTTAAATGGAATATAAATTAAAAGAAAAAGGTATATACAAGAAAGTACTGTAATGACTTAGTTTCTGCCTGACAACCCATTCTGTAAATGCTTCCTAATATCCAGTCTAAACCTTCCCTGGTGCAACTTGAGGCCATTCCCTCTTGTCCTGTCCCTTGTTACTTGGTCCAAGAGCCTCATCCCCAGCTCTCTGCACCCTCCTTTCAGGGAGCTGTAGAGGGCGATGAGGTCTCCCCTCAGCCTCCTCTTCTCCAGACTAAACCCCCCCAGTTCCCTCAGCCGCTCCCCGTATGACCTGTGCTCCAGACCCTGCACCAGCTCCGTTGCCCTTCTCTGGACACGCTCGAGTCAGTCAATGTCCTTTTTGGAGTGAGGGGCCCAAAGCTGAACACAGGAATCGAGGGGCGGCCTCACCAGTGCCCAGTACAGGGGTGAGATCCCTTCCTTGTCCCTGCTGGCCATGCTATTTCTAATATAAAATTGAACTTTATAGCTCTGATTTCTCACTACATCCAGCCACACTCAAAAGTAGTCAGGAGAGGTGGCCACAGGAAGCTGGCTACAGTTCCGTTATTCATAGCTGCTAGGTATAAATCAGAGACATAGTGTGACTGCAGTGAAAGACAGTGGTGGAGAACAAGATGTAATACAACTCTGCTCAGCCACCTTCTCCTGCTTCCTTGTTCCTTTTTCCTTAAGGCACATAAAGTATTTCCAGCAAAAATGCTTTAAAAACCATGTCAGACTCCCAAAGTCATAACATTAATAAAACAATCTATTAAAAGTGGATTTTCTAAGTGTTTATGTCACCAAACTTTTTTTTCATATATATGAAAGCCTATCCCTTTATTAAAGGAAGAGAGATTCTTAGGTAAGCAAAAAAAAAAAACCCAAAAAACCAACCCAAATAAACAAACAAAAAAACACCACAAAAACCCCAAGTAGCTGAAGCTTTCACAAAGAGCAGTAAGAAAACTCAAAAAACCCAAGATAAAACAGAAGAGTTGGCAAAACTGCCAGCTAGCCTCTCTTTCATGTCTGGGATTTATTTGCACAGGAATTGTGCCAACACAGATTTGCTGTGCACCTTATGGCTAGAAGCACAGTCTGGCAGCAGGCGTGGCAGTCCTGGGGGAGAGCTTTCCATCCGCCATGGCTCCTCCAGAAGTCCAAGTGCTGGCCTGAGACCCAGATGATGCAGGACACTGACCTCCTTCATGGTCAAGTTGTTATTTGTGGTTCCTAATGAAAAGTGACTTACAAGAACTATTTTTCATTATTTTACTTCATCAGGAGCTTTGGCTGGGAGTGTTGTTTTCTCGGTCTGAAATGTTTTTTTCAAAGTGTTTGCTGACATAAAGCTGCTCTATATTTTAAAGGCCATTTATTTCCAACTTTTGGTTTACCTGTTTCCAAATCACTGCGGAAATGAGATGTTCCCTACCTATTAATTTTCTATTAACTCAGAATAACTAATTGAAATCACATCCACTTAGTGGCTGCTCTAACAGGTTTTAGCTAGTGGACATCCTCATCACTTTGTGTTCTGGTGTGTTCTTCTGCTCCAGGATGCTGTGGTGCCAGGCTTGCTGCTTGTAAGGCTGCCAGCCACGCATAGTAAGGAGGGAATTAAGACTCAAAGACTTTGACATAATGTTCTCTACTATCCCAAAGTTAAAGCTGCCCCTGCATCCACTTTAAATATTAATGGTGCCATCCAATATTTCAAGATCACAGAATTAGAAAAAACTGCTACTGTAGCCGAAGTACAAATATCTTTTTTGAAATATTTTAATTACCAATTCTTTTTCATAAAAGAATTAAATAGCACTTTGAATGCTTTAGAAGAAATATATACAACAATTAAGGAAAATTTACAATAATTTTACCTGCCTATACCTAATCAAAATAGAAGACAAAAAAAAGAAACGTTAAATGCTGAATATTAAAATAACCTTGTCATATTTTTTAGTACAATCCATTTTTAATTTTGTGTCATTTATAAAATAATAGATGTTAGTTATCAAGACTTATTAGCATAATAAAGAACTACAACCTGTAGCCATTGGGAAACTAAATTACTGCCTTTACATTTAAGTATTACATTGACAAATACATTGACCTTTACATTATGTTATGCTTAAAGGTTAAAAAAAATGCATTACTGTTAGTTTTATTGTATTTAGACACAAAGTTTCCTTGAAATGCCTATTGAAGGATAAAAGATTTATATTAATTGGGGGGGGGGGGGAATAAATTTTTAATCAAGACTAGATAGTCCATGGGAACAAATGGAATATGTAAGTAGAAAAACTACTTTTCTGCCTTTCTAGGGATACTCATCTGAGAATGGCATCTTGGGTAGTGTTATTTTTTAAGCTTCACCTTGCATTGACCATAGCCATAATTAAGCTCATTCAGGTTTTGGATACACTTTTGTATGTTTCATTCATAAGGATTATATATCATTTCGTACAGCTGCTTTTCAGAAAGATTCAAATGGCAACTGGAAGGCCCACCAACATTGCATGGCATCAAAGAGATAGGTAAAACACAGAAATTCATGAAGTTTTAGGGTCTGTAACATGGGATTTAGTGCCTAGCCCCTTCTGATATTATAATAATAATAGAACAGTTCAGTTAGAAGAGACCTACAATAATCATCTAATTCAACTGCCTGACCACTTCAGGGGCTAATAATATTATAATAACAATTATTAAATTATACTTAAAATAACAACTACAGTCATCATAGTATCTTGTAAAGCAAGTTTGAGAACACTAATGATTCACCAAGCCCAACCACAGTCTTGGTAGCTCATCCTCAGGTATTACAGTAGTTATTGGGATGAATTTGCCACTGAAGAAAAAACACCAGAAGTGTTTTACTCTTCACCTTGTGGGGGAAGAATGTCTTATTTCTGGTTCAGTTTAGGAATTTCTCTCCTTTGTCTCTATATATTCCAGAGGCCCCCTCAGAAGCACCCAGCAATGTGAAGGATCATAAGGTTGGGGTTTTTTTAGCATCTTTTATGCAGAAAGTAAGGAGCTGGACATGATACCAAAAAAACCCTTCCATTTCTATGCTGATTCGGTTTCAGCATCCTTGTGGCAGTAGCACCTATACTCACAGGGATAAATCTGCTGAAATTCCTTTTTATATGGGTTTTCAACCAGCCCTTTTCTTTGGCTTGCAAACAGTATGCTAACCTGGGTGTTTGCTGACTGATCTGTTAGGATGATGTTAAACTCACTGTGCATTTTTCACTGGCTGTCTACAATGTGGCATATTGATTTTGCCTTTCCCTGGTTCACTTCTAAAACCTACACAGTCAAAACTGTTACTTATTTGAAGCTTTCTGCTTCTCCAGCCCTTTTCTGACAGATATCTGTGTTCTGACACCATCTGCTATCTTCATATCCCATCACTGAACCACAGGCTAGCACTTCTACTCTGACAGCTTTTGAGGTGTAAAATACACTCCTCTTGACGTCTGCCTCAGCTCATCCATCCTCTATAAGGTCTGAAAATATTCTTGAGATACTTTATATTTTAATTTCTCTATAGGATCCTTCTTCACTAGAAGGATGCCAATTTTCTGTGGTTTATTGTCTTTTAATTTTGAAGAGAGTTCACATTTTTTGTGTACAAGCACACAGTGCAGTAGGCAGGCCAAATTAATGCTGCTTATTCCTGTCTGCTGTCTGTAAAAGCACAGAGAAACATGCACATGTCCCTTATAGGCATAAGAGGGTTAGATACTTCAACTCTGTTGACTGCAATGACACACTCCGGTTAAAGAAACCATCTGCTCTCCTAAAATGAAAAGGAAAATACAAAGCAAGCTGATTAGATAAGTTATGGTCTACTGGACTAGGAAATGAAAGCTAATCCCACCTGAGACTCTACCTCTACACAAAATCAGTCCACCTAATATCTTTACCTTTAAAGTTTTGATGATATTCAACTGATTTTCTCATAAAAGTATCACAAGTTAGTGCTGTAAAAGCACTTTGACAGTTCAGGACCTAAGATGTAGCTCATTCTCGAGCCTTTAGCAACCACAATGCAACAAAGTTTATCTAGAGCAAGGAGCATCTAAAATTTATTACCTTACAAAAAAAACCCCCGTACACTTCTAGTCACAGGATGAGTGAGGGTTATGGCTCTTTCTTTTCAAACTGTATCTAATCATCCAAAATTCAACATAACCAAACATATGTGGAACTTATAAGAATGTTCATGAGTAATAACAACATAAAAGAACAGTTATGAAGGACAACATAAAAAAATCTTAGTTACTAAAAATGTAGTAAAGTAGAAAAAGAATCTGAGAAAAGCATCAAAATTATAAACAAGAAACATGGCTAGGAACCAGTGAACTTCCGTCTTCATCAAACACATAAAGAGAATCCGTATTACTGAATGGAGGAGTGATGCTACTTCACAAATTTGAGTAATGCAACATGATGTAGAGAGGAGCACTCAAAACATTCCAATAGACAAAATCACAAATCTAATGGGTTATTGTCATTCAGTTCAAGCGTTACTATTATGATACATCTCTTACAGGCTTCTTATAGGTCTTCAAACACATTTAATCCATAAACAAAATATCTGATAGTTGGCATTCACATCTTGTCAGAGAGTCTCATCAGCAGTAATGTAGTTTGTAAGAAGTTTTATATTAATGAGTATATGGATTTCCATTCCTCTTTATCGTTCCAGCTCCTCTCTCACCCGAGTCTTCCATTGCTAATTTTTCCCAGCCATACCATTCAGAAATGAATTTGAACATATTTTAAGAAATCTTTTTCTCCTAAATTCCACATTTGTACTTTTTATTCTTGTCAAATCTATTTCTAAAGCTTGTGCCTACCTAATTCAATATTCTATTCAAATACCCACTCTATGTCAAGTAAAATAACTAGTTTACGGTTTTTATACAGCAGGTCCAGAACTCTCATAATAGCATTTGCAAATGGTCTTCCTACAATAATTCCCAACTGATCTAGGTGCACGTATCTAACTAAAGTACTTTCTAAGTTACCTGCCAGCACATTGCCAAAAATCCCTCTATCAGCATTTATTCATGAAAAAGACATATATCTAAGCAGTCAGTTAGGCTCTCTCCTTTTTTTTCTTATAAAAATTCTTATTTCCTTCTAAGAGAAGAGGCCTCCTCCATGAAGATCATAACAAATAAATGTATCAATGCAGTAGTTCAAATTTCTTTCAGTGTCCTGGAAAATGAACATACAAGGATATCTAGGTCTGCTACTTTATTTATCTTGAGAACTTTTCACAAGCATCGGCATCTTTTTGATGTAACTAAGAATTTTTTTTCTTATATATCCAAATGAGTGGACAGGTAGTTAAGATAGTTGAACTATTTTAATCACCATTTTGGATTTTGTATTTCTCTGCAGCACATAATTCATGATAAAACTTGTGCAAAATTATCTGTTACCTCTTATGAAGTAATTATTAGCTGTCTTGTCACAAACTTTATATCAATAATGTTTTTCATAAAATTTCTTGCTAGAAGTCTGTCTGTACTAATATCCTACCATAAATTTATATATTTTTATTCAATATATTACATTATTATACCCATTTAATATATATCTGTTTGCACAAGTGCTTGTCATTTTTTTCATTTACATGTAATATTTCAGTTACATATGTAATACCTTGAAAGGTACTCTTCGGATAAACATAGTTTTTTCCTGCCTTATCATTTTGCCAAAGCAATAGCTTTATCTCTAACTTTATCTCTAATTTCTTTTTTTTTTTTTTAAAAAAAAAAAAAAAAAAAAAAAAAAAAAGAAGAAAGAAGGAAAGAAAGAAGAAAAAAAAGAGAAAGTATATGCCTATGTTTAAACTGAATGAAAGGGCCTATGAGACAACCTGCTGCAGTTTTAGGAGGCTTTTTTAATTTGTTCTGCTTTGGTCCTTTTACAAGGGGAAGCATCACCAGTAAAATTGCCTATAATTACACTCTGCCAATACTCCATAGGATTTCTTTTTCTGACATAAAAGGAAAACAGTTAAATTGGTAGTCACAAAACTCCACTCAGTCCCTGGGGGTATTACCAGGTTGCCCAATTCCCATGGTTCAAAACCCTAAACATATCCTGCTGCTATACTTCTTAGCCTTTTCTGCTTTCCCCGAAAGGTATAAGCTCATCTCCACCCTGCTTAGTGCTATCACCTCTGTCCAGAGAACCTCTTACCTTTAGGGGTAAGAGGTAAAGGTAAGGGCCCTCTGGTCCCTAAAAAGTCAGACAACTGCACCACAGTATCCCACGGACTGGGCTCTCAAGCTACACTCAAGTACTCTCCCACACACCACTTCGTATCCCATCCCCTCCCCACACACTCTTCCTTCTCTCACCTTTATGCTTACTTCAAAATGTGTCCTTCCTGCTGCCTTCTTAATCATCATCATAGAAAATTAAATATGATCTTCATCTCATATTTCTATTTTTCAGCTTTCTTTCTTGAATATTACTGTTCAGAGTAGCACAAACCTTAACTAACTTTAATATTGATATTTTTCTTATCTTCCCTCCCTCTTGTCTTTTGGATCATTTTGCTCTTGAGCTTAACAGTGTAGCAATCTGTACTTTGGTTTGTTCTCACTTTCTGTGTTGAAGAAAAACTGAATTTTTCATACTCTTCCACTAGATTCAATTTCTCAAGGATTTAATCCTGTCTTTTCTATTCTTTATGATGTACTGCTGCTCTTGATGTGTTTAAAAGGAAAAAAAATCCTATTTTATATTTTCTGTTTCAAGACAGACTGTAATCTTAGTCAGGTCTTTATTCCTCAGTGTAGCTTGTGACAGGTCTTGAAACACCAGTACCATATGTTCTCCCAGACTAAGATCAGAAAGCTGCTTTTCTTTTTTTTTTTTTTTTTATTTTACTTAAAGACTCTTCTTTCCACTCCAAACGGTGCAGTCTTAAAATTTTATGACCATGTTTACCTGAACTGAGAAAGAAAAAGAGCTCTAAGCACTTGTCTACCTATGAGCCCTGCAATTATTTTCTATTGTAGAAAGGCACAATTCTTGCCTTAATATTTAGCACACACTCCTCCTTCTAAAAAAAAAAAAAAAAAATCCTCAAAGCCGTATTTTTTCTTTCACAATTTTCTACATCCTCTTCAAAATCTTTTGTTTTCTTTGCAGTCATATTGATTTATTTCACAAACTATTATATATAACAGATCTTTATCCATATCTGATTTTTGCTTCTAACTCTTAACCTGCTCAAACTTCAGAGATCTGACAAAAGTAGACCCCTCAAAATCCTGTCCAGCAGTAGGGACTGGTCTGTCTGCCCTCTCAGCACATACTGGCCCTCCTGCGGTGGTCATTTTTGAGCTCCATGGAAGTTTCTCTGGGATAAATCCCCATATACAAGTGTCTACCAGTTCCATAAAAAAGGAAAGACTTTTTGGAAGTTCAGCATTAAAAAATATGACATTTGCATTTTCCATCATCCCATCCTCTTTCCCTCCATCTTGGAGCACTGAAAGCAAAGTCACCATGTGCTGTGACAATTAACACCCCCGGCTAGCCTGGACCTGCATGGGTTCCAGACTAACCTTGGATTTAGTAGAATAAGTGCTCAGTGACAACAGTATATAAAAAAAGATGAGAAAACTGGGCTTAGGATCAGCACAAAGACTTCTTATTCCATCTGTATTTTGCATGTACTATGTTTTCAGAAACTTAATTTCATTAACACTACTTCCTCCATATTAATAAACATGACACGCTAAAGATTATATACATTAAAAAGAACATATTCATGCTAGCAGTAGTAATTCAAATTGAGTATCCAAAGAAACAAACGTGTAACATATATAGCTCTGGTCTCAAAACGGCTAAGCACAGACAGGGAAGATTCTTCACCCATCTTAATACAAATACCTCTCAAACTCTTGCCTTGATTTGACTAACTGCACTCCTTGAACTTTATAACTTTATCAGTACTTCACCATACTTCACAGACAGTACTAAGGAAAAGTTCAGCGATTGGGCCTCTCCAGGAATAAAACATTGCGAAGTTTTACCAAGCTTATGAAAAAAACTATTTTCATAATGAGAAATTAATATATCCGGTTTTCATTTGCTGCAAGTTTTAACCCTGCATTAAATTTAGCACAGAATTTTACTTGCACTGCTAGTAGACCTGAAGCCATTCAGGTTAATACCTTTTTTTATTAAAGGCTAGAAGAAAACCACAGCCCATTCACCTTTAATTAGAGACCTGTAAAAGTGTACTGTCACTGCTTTATTAACAGACAGATGTGATTCCCTGAATGCCACCTGGGATCAAAGCCATCCAGTTCTTGCAGGGAGTGCTGTACTGCTAGACATGACAGTTTGGCAAACCACAGGTGGATGTCAGGCCAGTAAAGCTGTACATAACATCAAACTTTTTCAGCTACATTCAGCTCCCCCTTGACACCGCCAGGCTTTGTGCAGGTCCACTTCGTGTACACCTCGCTGACAGATCTGTGTGTATCTAAGTGAATATAGATACACCCATCTCACACAAGGGAGAATAACACAGAAACACCAGACCTGGCACAAACCTATGTCAGGGCTGGGTGGTCTACGAAGCCTCCACATAGCACAGGTCGGTGCTTGAGCTGCTGGCCCGGGTCCCAAAGTGCCGTCAGTAGCCTGTGTTGCTGCTGGCAGTAAGTGACCTGGCACCCATGCTGCCAGCACCACCCAGTAGAGCTTTCCCACAGCAGGGATGGTGCAGATAGAGTCACCTTGCATCCAGCGCACCCACTGAAAAGGAACAAGGAACAGATCCTGATCAGAGATACTGTGGGACAAAAAGGGCTGGGCAGGGAGGCTGGTCAAGAGACAATGCCTGAAAAACTGAGGGCAAACTCAAAACAGGTGTCCCTGCCCGTGGCAGGGGGGTTGGAACTAGATGATCTTTAAGGTCTCTTTCAACCCAAACCATTCTATGATTCAAACATATGCTCCCTTGCCGATTCCTTTTGTAAAACTGAGTAACAGCCTTTATTCTTTTTCTCTCAGTTCCTTATTCTCCTCCAGCAAAGTCCTTGAAAATATAAAGACTTCTGTCCATTTTGTCTAAAAGAAAAGATTACAGCCCCTTAAACATGAGAGCAGGATAACCATCCATCAGCCAGGGCACCTCAAAACCTTGCATGAACTGCAGTCTTGGCCTGGGAAAGAAAATGGGTACCTCATTCCCAGCTCTAAGCCCAACACAAATGTCAAGCCTGGCAACATGATGCCTTCAGTTTCTTAAGATGACAAATCACTTTGGCTTCACAGTGTGTCCTTGATACTTAGGTATCCCAGATTCTTTATTACTGTAGCACATTTGCAGGCTCTGGTGACAGAATTTGTAAACTTAAAACAGACAGCATCTTAGTGACATTTAGTGTCACCAAAATGAAAAATAATTGCTCACCACTGGCTATAAATTAAGTATGTTTATTTTGCCAAGGGCAACATTTACTAGAAATTGTAAATAGCAAGCAAGTCAGAAATCACGTAAATCATGATCCTAGCTAATTAAATTTTGCATCTAATGGACTAAAATTTATTGACAGCACACTAAAATGAATTAAGAAATGCAGTAACTGCATTTGTTGAAAGTAATAAAGTGTTGCTGGGGTTGATGGGGGGTGCGGTTGGTTGGGATTTTTTTGCAAGCACTTAGAAGGTTATTATAAAATTGCTCTGGGCCACACTGTTAACATACAACAGGCAATTACTATTCTTTAATCAGAAAAGACATTCCTATTTATTGGAAAATAACTTACTTAGGCTATTGTTTCCGATTTTTATTCCTGCTTAAGGAAGTGGACACTTAGTAAATATTGAAACCTAGGAAGGCAACAGAGAGATGTTAGTGAGATACATGTGCCAATTTTCTTTCTATTAACTTTCTTCAGTCATTTCAATATTTCCATCCTGTAATTTAGAATTAATTAATGTAAACTTCTTTGTTATTAAGCTAACTAATAGTCTTCACCGTGGGATAATGCATGTGTTCAGACCTGCGCTGTGATTTGCCATATGGTTGACAGATCATACTTTATCTCTACTTGCAATGCACACTAACTTCTAACAAACCCATCCATTGACTGGTTTAAGCATTAAGCCCAGAAACAGAAAACACAGAAAATAGTTATTCTGGCAACAAAAAGAATATAAATCAGAAGCCTAAAGGTGGAGGCACATTAACAAAATCAAAGGAAGAAGTTCCACTGTTCTGTGGTAAAGGACGAGAATACAGGCAGGGATTAAATAGCAGATGAAGAAAATGGAAAAATAAAAAGAGGGTTAGAGTAAGAAAAATGTGCAGCTGACTCAACAGAGCAACACGTTATTGACAGCTATACTGGGACAAAAAAAAACACGGTACTTTGTGGCGCACACAAAAGGGCATTACTAAAATAGCTAGGATGCTAAATGCAGGAACTGGAAGTAACCACATGTATAACAATGGAGAATGTCTGATGGAAAAATGCAGCTGGAAATTCCCACAGAAAAAAAAATGTTTCTGAGGTTAACAATAGGTGATATGTCACTAACATCTGTGCTAATTAGTAAATTTAAGGATTTGTATGGGACTTTCGGAGATGGCCTTCACCTCAATTTTAAAGAAGTAATCAGATTAGCAGCTCATTACCTGAATAGACTTTTATATTAACGGTGATGGTCAGCACAAGAATTGTGTATATCCACCTTTAACGAAGATGTACAACTGAATAACAACCGTGCCCTTCGTTCCCACATGATTCCTGCACAGCAGGATGGCAAATTCTCTGGGAATGTTTTCTGCTGTCTGTGACTGCAAATGTTGAACATGACTGATTTCTTCCCTGAGCTGTATTTTTTATTTCAGCACAATTGCCTCCACTGATATGATTTTTAGATCACATTTAAATTACTTGGCACTTATCTGTAAAAGCAATCATCAAATACTTTAATTCATTGACAATATTTATCTTCATTAGCCCAAACTCAAGGTGTAAGTCTAACATATTACCTTTAACAGTTATGATACCACACTTATCTTTCTGGTCTGCCTCCAGAATGCTGAGCTTAATCATAAAAACTTTTTATATTTTATTATTCTTACATGCATTCATAACAACTTCTTTACTAAAATTACTTCTTTAATAAAGATGATCCTGCAATAACATCTTAAATTAGTATGCCTTAAGTCCTGAAAGAAGAAACACTTCACATCACCCTTCTTCCCCAAGAACCCTTTTCACAAAGGTATTTCACCCCTCAGCAGGGGGAAATGCTAGGGGTGGAAGAGCAAACAGAGAGCTGGGAACTCCATGGAACTCAACAGCAGAGATTCTGGTCTCAACCCAGAGCTGTGCAACATCTCACTACCAGAACACACACCTGTGGCCACCAGCCACTGTCATTTATAGACTCTTGGGAGTAAGAAAAAGATTAATATGTATAATAAAACATCCACGAATCTTAAAATAACTAGTCTGTATTCAGTCGTAGCATGTATTTATAGTGTACAGCCACACATACTTTACTTCAGGCCCCCAGGGCCATTTTTCTATTTATATTCTGTTATCCCAGTGAGCACCAGCAGAAACTGCAATTCAGTTGACAAAAAGCTTCCCATCTTTATTTTAAATCTGTCATACAGTTCTTTTGACAAAAACAAATGAGAATCCTAAAGAAACCTATAGGATAAGCAACGTAACTTGTCCCTTTGGACCGACAACAAGCAAAAAAATCGGTTAAAAGTATCTGAGACACTACAAGTTTGGCTTTAAATCACTGTTCATCAAATCAGAGAAATTAAACTTGAACTCCTTTCTTGAACCCTCCTACACTGCAAGTAGGTTTAGGCAGCTGGTTCATGGATGAAGTGTAACTGCTTTTAATTCTCCTCCCTGAGACAGGCTATGTGAAAGTACTGACAGAACAAAAGCAAAAGGGTTTTTTTAACTGCAAAGTATTAAAGGGTTAACACTGCATTCTGCAACAAAACCAGTAAGTGTTGTCCTCTCACACTACACTGGTTATCAGAGTCAATATTGCACACCTTATCTATCCATCTTTCAGATCAATTATATACCTAGTAAAATCATTTCAGTTAATCAAGGACTATAAAAAAAATCTTAAGTAAATTTAAGAGAAAGATACTGGGATCACTGGTGTTTATTTTAAAAGCCATACATAACAACATGTGAAAATTAGGGAAGCTGCTTAACAAAGTATAATAGGTTTTCTAGGAAATTGTTTCCACTTTGGAAAAATGTACTGATCTGCAGTGCCTTGCTTCAGAGTGCAGAGAGCAGTGCCTGGGGAATGCACAGAAGTTTTTGGAAGGTGTTTTAGAGGTTTTCTAAATGCCTTATGCAAGCAAGGTTTCCATTCTGTTTCTTGCTGAGAAGAAAAAGTGGAAAGTGAATAAGAGATGAAGATAATACAAAATCTTTGAAGTCCTTCTTGTTATTCCCAACAAAGCCGACATAAACACAAAAATTAAGTATTAAAGCAGGAGCGGTTAACATGCATTTTGACTTGTAAATATTAGAGATTAAAGACTGCTGGAGAAAAAAAAGTCAATTATGTATAACACAAATTCACATTTTTGTAATAATTTATCACATAATCTTTCATGCATATGTAACAAATTTTCCACCCAGCTATAGCTCCTACATGGATATATGCTACATGCAGAACCAGAATCGCAAGATATCCTATATAGAAATATAAGGCATGCGAGCCAAAAATTACTTCAAAACATGCACACATTGAAAATCCAGCTGTCTACTGCCTGAATTAGAGAAACTGCAACTTTATTATCAAATATCATATACAAGGAACCTTCATCTTCACTTGTAGATGCTGGGTAAGAAGCAGCTGCCCCACATGTTCTTTCACTGTGATGCAGCAGCACGACAAGGCATTTGGCAAGCCACAAGAAGAGGAGAGCAGTGGCTAAGTGCAGGGGGCAAAGGGCTATGAAGTCTAATAGACATTACATCATGCAGGTGATAATAGCAGCAGCAGATGAACAAACTCAGCATGGTTAGAAAACAGTTATAAATGCTTTATTATTTATAGGCTGGAAATATCCATATGCACCATCACAAGATACAAGGAAGAACCGGGGAATAAATACGTACATATACACACACACACACACTCTAAAAATGTGATGATTTTTAAACAGAAAAATCTTTACTTCCAAACCCTAGATCCCAGTAGAATTACAGAGCTCTGGGTCATTTTCAACTTCCTCAGTATCTCAAGAAAGAGAATCATAAGTTCAAAGAGAAACAAGGTAGAAATTAGAGAATATATTTTACTTGATGGTACCACAGTTGGCAGATATAAGCCATATGTAGCCAAATGGATCAGCTTAAAATTTTGCATCATTCAAAATCCTCAACCCGGAGAGGACTTTTCTTGGAGAGAAATCAGAAGAAATAAATCAGATTAACTTATCAAATTTTTAAAACACTTGAATTGCCTTTGACCCATTTAACTCCAGAAAAGGTCTGGCACTCTGTACAATCCCGTAGGAAATATCTTGCATATTCTTCTTTCAAAATTTAAAATAATACATTATTTGCTTATTTTTTGTTATTATTATAAGTGAATCATGCCTTACCAAGATAACCAGCACGAACGCTCTTAAACTAAGCAGATGCTAACCCATGATTCTCAAAAGCATACACAAAGGTTGGAAATTTTCAAGGATACTGAAGTAGTAAGATGCTCAAATCTCACTGAACTAAATGGGAGTTTGGCACCCAATTCCTCTAGATTGCTTTGCAAAGTCTATGTTGAACAATTGCTAATAACAGATAGAAAAATCTATTTTTAAAACAATCAAGCTGTCCAGAAGTATTTTACAAACAGAAGGAATTAAATTTAGACAAGTTCCTCTCTAATAATTCCACAACCTCCACGCAACTCTGCACACTCTATAAATAAAAGACAAGATCAGACTTTTCAAATGGCATATGGCATACCTTTCCATGACAAATGAAAGAGGGATCAGGTTTTCTAAGTCCTTGTATCTTTGCTGTACAGTGTAGTCCCCTGGGTTACAGAAACTTCTGAGTCTTCCATTATTTACATATTTAGCAAGACACAAGTTATCTTAGCCATTACAGCTGTCAAAAAATTATTATTACTGTAACAGAATTTTATGTTTGGAAATGATTAAAAAAAACATTAAGACAATACTTAAAGAAGATAGGTGAATTTGGTTCTTTAATTCCTGAACTTTGTCTCTGAAGGGAGGTTGCTTAAAATATTCAGAGTGCTTTACCATAATTTCCAGTCCCCACAGAAATAAGAATTCTTTCAATTCACTTTTCATGCAAAGCTATTTAATTTTATTATCAAAAGATAAAAATTAAAGACATTAACAACATCTGATTTAAATAATAATCTGGCATATATTATATCTTTTTTAGATTTCATTTTGAAACTATTTCATACAGTAATATGCAAAACAGATTAAAATGATGGGACATATGACTTTAAAAGATATTAATAAACATTTATATTGCCAGATGTTTCCTTCATATTACTGTCAAAGATAAAAGGTGGTTAGATCCTTTGTTTAGTAAACTAAACATAATAGGAAGATTCCCTGCAAGACCCCTGCACACTTATGCTGTAAAATCATGGGTAGAAACACTCTGCCCCCAGAGCCGGATCCCAGAGGCACTGCAGACACATCAGTGGGCAAATCAAATGCAAACTTCGAGGAAACTGGGGAAGGAACATCCACCATAGACACGGGGCAACAGCAGCAAGGGAATAAGCAGAGCTTCATAGGATTACTGGACTATGACAGGGACCTCGTTCTGAGCTTTTGTCTACTATTTACACCTGTGTAAGGAAGTCTAAAATACCATCGATAGATTTCAATGGCATTTAAATATCCACTTTATGCAGTGTGCCTACCACCCAGAAGAAAGGCCAGGAGTTTTTGAACACCAATATAAAACTTCTAATTATTACTCCATAGCAATCTTATTCAAAAAATTATATAATAACTCTCACGTTGTTTAAAATTAAAGAGTTTCTATTCATTATCATCTGAAAAATGATACTGAAAATATGTAAGAGAAGAGCTAAAGGGAAACTTTTTGTCTAAGCAGGTACAACAGTCACCATTTTTGGCTTATAATTCTTTGATTGTATGCATCCATCTCATGTCCCTGTACTGAAAAAAAGGTTTTGACATTATGCACTTCTAGACAGATGTTCCGTGCAGTAGGAAGTGGCCATTGGAGAGCAGCAGCTAGAACTGACTTTATAGATATGTGACATCTCTGGCAGAGCATTGGACCTCAACCTCAACAGACTGTGCTTTGGTCCATGAGCACATGGACAGCATGAGCAGAATGAACACCACTGATACTGCTCCAGCAAAACAACCACCAATATTTATTTTTTTTTTATATCAGCAATTTGAGATAGATTAGCAAGCAAAACTGCAAGCCTCTCAGGTAGGACAAACTTATTTTAAGTGAAACATATCTAATTGTTTTTAATAATACCCACTGCCTAGAAGCAGCTACCTAGATCATAATAGTACACAAAGGTTGGGATAATCCTTTACCTTTATTTAATGAGTTATTACACATTTTCCATCAGTATCTGGCACGATAATTTACATCTCTGCTTTTCCATTTTCTTCTACCTTGCCTCTTACTCTTTGACTTACACTTTTAGCAGTGTTGGGACAGAGACCAAGTCTTCATCAGAAACACACAAGTAGTCTTCTGCAGCCTAATCACCCCCTCTCAAGCTCCATTACTAAACATTGTAGCAACCATTTTATAATACTGCACAGGCAAACAGCTCCAGTAAAACAAATTCCAATGGAACAGGCAGAAATCAGGAACTTGGTCAACTGATGAATGACAAAATATCTCCAAGTGAAAAGATTTCCACAACAGTCCATCAACAAAAACCCCCATTCTATTACAGTGCTAAGCTTTTTGTCCCTTGCATCTCACACAGACAAAAGTTTGCAAAGAGTGAAAGCTGAAGGATAGTGAAAGAAGGAGTGTGGCAGGTTTTACATATTACTGAAAACTCTAAAATCAATTGTGTCATCATTCACTATGCTGTCTGACATACGATACTTTCTCCCGCTGCAATATACTGCTAACAGAGTCATCTTCAAATCACCATCACACTCATCTCACCAGTGAAAGAAGGAAGTTTATTTCCCTGGGATTCAAATTTTCAAAATTATATCAAATTGTTATCTGTTCTGCCCATATAAGTAGATTAATTTTCCTTGGATCCCATCAAATAAAGTATCAGATCTTGGGTTCAGGTCCTTTTTATGATTTTGAGCTGCACAGTTCTATACTAGCTCAATAAAAACAGTTGAAGAAAAAGAACCATTTCTGTCACTTCTAAAATTACAAAAAAACGAACATTATTAAAATTTAGTTTGTCCTCACTAAAACAAAATTATAAATAGCAGCACAAAGTGGGAATTCTCAGTTACTCCAAAGTTAGAGAAAGTGGCAGAAAACAATTCACAGATTTCTGAGAAAAACCAAAATTCTTCCCCCACGCCATTCTGCTCAATGAATTTGTACAGGCATACTTTGAGATCAGTGTCAATCTGTAGGTAATATGGTGTCAGCTTTGTACAAAAAAACATGTTCCCCAGACCTGGCTTTCAGATTCTTATCTTCGCATTTTTGTGAGCAAAGACTCTGCTGTCAATGCTAGTAAGCTACATCTTTCGGTCCTCATTTCCTAAATGCAGAGCCTTCTCCACCCAGAATGAGATCCCTGAGTGATCCATACAGTGAAGCAGTCAGGATCTCCTTTTTTTCTTCCTCCTAGGAAATAAAGGAGCATGGTTCAGACTTTGAAAGGATGGGAACAGTTGTTTCTATCTGAACAACCACAGTGAAGCTATTTGTTCTCCAAGATCAGAGAATAAAAAGTACTTTTTAAACTTCATCCAGTAGTTCTCTGGAGAGAACAGACTGCTTTCTGAAGAATAAATTAAGCATTCAATTAAACTCTACAACAGGTAAGTACTGTTCTTACCCTTTTGGGGAAATGTGTTCAATGCTATTATTACAATCCCCTGCAAATAACTCCAATAAGTGACATTGAACTGAGAAATTCTCTTCTCAGCTCAAGCAAAGTGTTCAATATAAATAACACATAGATTTAAGAAGTGAGAAAAATGAAATAATTACTTCAGTTATTTTGCAAAATATGAAAAAATGCAGAATATTGGCACTACACCACATCCTGTTCCAAAATTGCAGCGCTAGGTCAGTGGACATCTCCATTTCTGTCGATCCATATGTGCAGCAGGGCTTCCCATTCCCTTTCCAATTCTCTACTTTCCAGAAATACAGATACATATATATGAATATTGAGGTATTTCTAAATGCAAAATAATGCTATAGAAATATGCTATTAAAGAATTGATTTGTCTCTATTGATGGAACATCTAATTCAGGTTAAATGACTATGTTTATGAAATAGCTTCAGAATTTATTGTTTTTTGAGCATGATAACTCATCAACTATGGTTTAACTTGCAGGACTTTAAGCAGAGAAGAATTAACAATAATTTTCAAACTGCCAAAAGCTGCTATAGGTTCAGCAAGCATTCTATATACATATGAGCATGACCTAAATAAATAAATAAAAAGATAATGCTTCCAGACCACTGTGCTTGTTACTAAAATTAATTGAGCAATATTGACTTGGATATTTTAATCCTCTACAATAGTAGCCTCTGAAGATACAAATATTCCTTTTACTTTCTAGTAAAACACTGACCACAGTGATTTGATTAAGCAACACATGCACCTCTAGCTTTGATGCATTTTAAGTAAATATTATGCTGGACAGTAGCTACCATGTTGAAAGGAGTTCTCCAAGCTTGACTAGGTAAAATGGAAAGAGTAAACCAAAGCAGCAAAGCAATTTTTAAGGTTTGTACCTGATTTAGTAAAACTGCATTTGGACAACCTAGTAGGACTGGAAGAAAAAATGAAAACAGCAGTATCTGTGCCTGAGCATAGTTTGGAAAAAATATTTCATATATCAATAGATAAAAAAAGTTATATCACAATACCATGAGATAAACTTTCAACTCTTGAACAACAATAGCTGTAAATTTCCACTGAACATCTACTTTTTATTGCTCTGTATATCAGACTAGTTCTCTTGGCTTCTAAACCTAACAATGTTGTGTCATTTAACACTTAATTACCTTATTGGGTTCAAGCCCTCTTGAACTGTAATGCTCTTTTAATAAGATTTCATACAGTGTTTTTATGCAAGCAGATCATTATTACAGGCACAATACTTTCTCACGCTAAGACTCTTTTCACTATTGAAACAAAGACTCAAATCTATTCTTTATTGCAAGAGTAAACCACAAATAATTTACAGTAAGTTACTCTGAAGGAAAGCAAACATCATTTTAGAATACCAAGCAAACAACAGACAAGACAGAGTAGCCACTTGGGTAAGATATGAGTATACACTACTCATGTAAGCATTGCAAGATTATAATCACTAAGCACATTTATTATCAGTCTAAATTTAAGAGGGCAGACAAGATGGAAAGAAAAAACACATATATGTGCATATGTGTGCATGCATAGCATTCTCCTGGCAAAACTGGCTGCTCGCAGCTTGGATGGGCACACGCTTTGCTGGGTAAAAAACTGTCTGGATGGTCGGCCCCAAAGGGTTGTGGTGAATGGAGTTAAATCCAGTTGGTGGCCAGTCACGAGTGGTGTCCCCCAGGGCTCAGTGTTGGGGCCACTCCTGTTTCACATCTTTATGGATGATCTAGACGAGGGGATCGAGTGCACCCTCAGTCAGTTTGCAGGTGACACCCAGTTGGGTGGGAGTGTTGATCTGCTCGAGGGCAGGGAGGCTCTGCAGAGAGACCTGGACAGGATGGAGCCATGGGCTGAGCCCAACTGGAGGAGTTTCCATAAGGCCAAATGCCGGGGGCTGCCCTTGGGCCACAACAACCCCCAGCAGCGCTACAGGCTTGGGGAGGAGTGGCTGGAGAGCTGCCAGTCAGAGAGGGACCTGGGGGTGTTGATTGACAGCCGGCTGAACAGGAGCCAACAGTGTGCCCAGGGGGCCAAGAAGGCCAATGGCATCCTGGCTTGTGTCAGCAATAGCGTGGCCAGCAGGGACAGGGAAGGGATCTCACCCCTGTACTGGGCACTGGTGAGGCCGCCCCTCGATTCCTGTGTTCAGTTTTGGGCCCCTCACTCCAAAAAGGACATTGAATGACTCGAGCGTGTCCAGAGAAGGGCAACGGAGCTGGTGCAGGGTCTGGAGCACAGGTCGTACGGGGAGCGGCTGAGGGAACTGGGGGGGTTTAGTCTGGAGAAGAGGAGGCTGAGGGGAGACCTCATCGCCCTCTACAGCTCCCTGAAAGGAGGGTGCAGAGAGCTGGGGATGAGTCTCTTGGACCAAGTAACAAGCGACAGGACAAGAGGGAATGGCCTCAAATTGCACCAGGGAAGGTTTAGACTGGCTATTAGGAAGCATTTTTTTCCAGAAGGGGTTGTTGGGCGTTGGAATGGGCTGCCCAGGGATGTGGTGGAGTCCCCATCCCTGGAGGGGTTTAAGAGTCCGGTTGATTTAGTGCTGAGGGATCTGGTGTAGTTGGGAACTGTCAATGTTAGGTTAATGATCAGACTGGATGATCTTCAAGGTCCTTTCCAACCTAGACGATTTTGTGATTCTGTGATAGATATATATTTTAAATGTACACTCAGTGAATATACAAACATTTTTCTCTGGATAGAACCCCTGCTTTCTTGACCTACCAGTGTGCTATGATCAACATAAAGAGAGAATGCACTGCTGAAACAGGATCTTAAATCACAATCACAGCATTATTTTCCTAGTTGCAGTTACCAGCACCTCTGAAATGTGTAAAAACCTGTGAAACAAAGACATGTGATAGCAGGTGAGAATGGCTTCCAGCTTAGCACAGCTCTTGAAGTAGTGCTACCAGATTTGCGGATGGGACGTTGGTAATTGGTTGATCCTGAGGAACCTCTCTAAGTTGTTCTCTGTTGGAAATCACTTACATCCAGTACCAGGATGGGAAATTCTGCTAATTGGCTATGTCTATTCAGAGAATTTGAGCTGCAGTTGGCAGCCAAAGGAAGTGGCAACAAGAATATTGTTACCTTCAACACTTACTAAGCTTTCCATCCAGGAAACATTAAAGAGGAATGTATACAAGTAGCATTTCAGGATTATCAGAACACATGTTTTACTTCTGTGGACAGAGAAAAAGATGCTGCGTCAATTTTCCACAATTCATTTAGCATTACCAAAGTTTTTTTGTGATTTCTTCCAGTGTAAATCCAACACTTGGACCCTTTTCTTGCAAATAATAAGCTGAAGGACAAGCCATTAGATCCCTTGGCTAAGTTTTTCATCCTTTGATGGCTAAAGATCCATTGCCTGACTGGTGCACAGGAAACCTGTACTTGTACTTCTGTGCAGACCTACATGTCTATGTAGGTTGCCATGGTACTGACAGCCTAAACTAGGTAGTCCAGAAGCCACTTCCATACAAATTTCAAAGCTTCTCAGCAGAGCTAGCTCGGGCACCCTACCTCAGTAACACAGCTTCAAAATTTCTGGAACAAAAATTATTATTTTTTTTTTAAGAAATGTACATCTGTATGAACCTACTCACCTAACTATAGCTTAGAGCGGAGAAAGAGTGACAGATGGTTACAAAATGAAAAGGATACGATCAGGAAGAAAGTTCTTTCTTGAGATACAGCTCCTTAGACAGAACTGGTGAGGCAGAATGTAAGGTATGAATAATTTTAAACTATCTGCCTCCTAGGAAGCTGGTTTCATGTGACAGAGTATGCCTGTGGTACAAAAGTGTGACTGCCACAGCTGAAGTGCTGCATTTAAAACAGTTACCTCAGACACCAAAACGTCTGAATTCACATCAGCTTGGATTTCAGGGCAGCCCAGGTTGGGTACAAGAGAGTGGTACAGCCATGCAGGACCCCATAACTGCTCCTCCTCTGGGAGCCCTGAGCTAGTGCAGGAACACCGAGTCAGGCTGGGAAATGAGCTCAAACACAGTTTAACGCCAAAACAGAATTTTGAAGTTTACCTTAAATTATACCCAACTACTAGAGCATCTGAACTCAGCCATGCACACCCTCAGCACACCTCTGAGAATTCTCTGTCCCTAGACAACTCCAGCCACTTGCCACCACCAAAAGTCATGCAACAGCTCTATTAACAGCAAGAACCTTGCTGTTAAGATATCAAGATTAAGCTGTTTTCAGTGGGAGTCTACTGAAATGGTGAATTTAATCACAACCATTAAGTCAGTAAAATTACATGTCAGTAGGTGTGATAACTGTCAGATGGAGGAGGGAAAAAAAGGAAAGAGAAAGCATAGATAAAAATTACAGCTTAGGCATTCTGCTAGAATGATAAAAATATGTGGGATGGAACTGAGAAATGAGCTCCAAAGATGACCTAGGCGAAAAGAAATGTATGAAGAATGTTATTCTCTATGACTTAAAGACTTGGCAGTTAATTTTCAAGATTGGAATAAATTGTCTTTTAGCATAATTTTTAAATTCTTATTAAGAAGTGATATTGTGGCAGTGGTTAGTAACTCACAAGTTTATTACACATTTACATGGAAAGTGCTCCAAATATTATACTTCAGCTTTTCAGTGTAAAGCTCTTTAGATAGATACGTACAGTCCGATAAACAGGTCATGGTCACCTGTGCAGATCATACATGTAATGCTACAGCAAACATCAGTTTAGAAAGTGTCTTTCAGCTAGCAATACACAATGTAAAATACATAGACACAGGCTGCAATGTTTGAAAAAAAGCTATTTGAAAGACCTTTTATGCAGTCACACAGGTTTAGAAAGGGATAAACATTTAAAAGTATAAATTCACATACCAAATTCACAAACTGCAGAATAGCCTCTTTGGATCAGAAAATTCATCACTCAAAAAAAAAAAACAAAAAAACCCAAAACAAACAAACAAAAAAAACCAGCATTGGTAATGGCATTGCAACTCCTTTTATTCTGTGCAAGCCTTCAAAGTTCCTATACACCCACATCTTTAGAAGCAGTCTCAAACCTCTGAACGCTGGAGCATAACAGCAAGTTATATATGGAGAAGCCTTTATACATGTGTGAAATTACATAAAGATGATAAGTTAGAGGAAAAGAGGATTGCCAAGGTGAAAAGCCGGCATACAAACTAAAAAGATAATCCACTTTATTTCTGGTGTTTGCCGTATTCATTATTTTCAAGCCAGTTCAGAAAATAATGTAGGTATGATCGCCCAATCCAAGAGTTGCCATTCTTGTTTCCTCCTCCATTAATCACCTCAGTTAATCTATTTACACACGTGGTGTTTATATTGCTTAGCCCATGAAAACAGGAGCAAATCAGACACCCAGTTTTTAAAAAAAATCAAAACCAAAACAATCAAACTTGGTAGTAAGTTTTTTGGCTGGTGGTTTGGGGTTTTTGCTTCCCAATTGTGGAGGCAAATATCTTACTCTATTCTGCTCACGCACTGATCCTGCAATTCCTGTATTTGTTGCTGTACAGGGAGACACTCTGAGCTAACCCTGGATGCAGGAAACAGTTGAAACATCATGATTAAAAGTGTAAACTATCCAAGTAGTCTAACTTCTGGCTTCTTTATGAAGTGACTCTAGAGATGTAAGTAGTGTTATATTCTTTTTTTTAAAAAAAAAAATAAAATAATAATTTAATAACCTCAAACCCTACTCAGAAGGAAAACTTAATTCAAATACCCAATCTCCCACAGGGCATAGGGTTTAAGACCAGACTTTACACCTCACATTTAGGTAGCTTATAACTCAGCACAGAACTTTTGGATTATCGTGCACTTGCACCAAATGAAGCATTCATGTTCTGCTCCTGGAAACACCACCAAACCCAAGACACTCTCCAGAAATTTAGCCCAGTCACATAAGCACTGGCACATTACATCACGAATTGGGAAAAGAGAGACCCTGAAGATTTCTACTAACAGGTGCTAGTATATCACAAATCTATAGGCCTGCCAGTTAAAGAGAGACAGCATCAATCTTTTACTTCACATGTTTGATACCTAATCTTTTTTGCTTGTTGAAATGATAAATGTTGAAAAATATTTCTGCTGTTTATGCTTAAACCTCTTACTGAAGTTTCTGCCCTGGCAGGCGGCTGCTGCATGCCCATACTTATGGAAATGGAACTGCAGTTATTCTATCAGATGTCTCACTATGGTCTGAGGTCATTGGGCCCTGCACACTCCTGCTACAAGGACAAATGATTTCACTAAAATAGCTCTTATTCTCAATTGAAAAACAAGGCTTCCAGCGAGCAACTGTTTTACCCCCTTCTGGACAGGAGGCAGAAAGTGTTCAAACCTCTCTTCCACTTTATTCACAAGTTTGTATCAGACATGCCGTCAAGACGACTTGTTCAATCAACAGAAAATCCCAGCAAACTCAATTATTTCAAATGTCCGTTGGTTTTGTTGCAGTTCATACCTTCCAACCATAACTGCACAAAGTATTAATCACTATTTCATGTGTCTACAGCTGCTCTTGTATACACCTGCTAACTCAAAACAGTCCAGGAGAAAAATAAAAGAGAGCATAGCAATGTATTTTACCCAATGCCACTATGTAGATACTTAGTTCCTCCCACCCCTCCATTAAATGAAATAGTCTGTTTCTTGGTACAGACAGTTTATTTAGTCTAAAGGCAAATACTTTGATGTGCAGATATATCTTAAAGGGTTTTTATTTAAAAATAAATTAATTATAATAATGCTGATGAATTTCCTAATCATTATTAGAGAATGACAGGTGCAACAAGGACTGCTGATCTGGAGAAATGAAAACAAGAGGCTGTGGAAGATGAGGAGAGAGGAAAAAGACAGACAAAAGTGACATCTAGTAGGACAAGACAAAAAAATCTAGAAAGGGTAGGCAGAAGAAAAATGAGAGGAAAAAAGAAAAGCTGCTAGCAAGATGCATTTAGAAGAGGGAAGGTGAGAAGGACATGCATTTAGTAAGAGGTCTGCAATGTACACGCTGTTACAGGACAACTTCAATAGCATTCCAGACTAGGGATATTCAGGTTTATTTGCTTTTAGTAAAAGTGAATTAAAAACATCAGGAAGATGCTTGTATTAAAGAGCTTCTTTCAACTCCTTCTTACCTTGTTCCCTAAAGTCCAAATATGGGATAAATTAAACCTTCTGAAGAATATTTCAGTTCTGAAGCATGCTGTCTTCTGTTCCCCAGTGGGAATTAGACTTCATTAGCAGACCTGGAGGGCATGCTGCAAGGCACTTCCATTTTTACAGCCTGCTACACAGAGTGGGGATTTGATCAAGGTGAGATCAGCATATGGGAAAACAGGTTAATGTTGCTGAATGGTTGAGTTCTGTCTGTCCCTGCAATTTGTTTCAGCAGTAATGAAGATCTGGGAAACAGTTTTGTGTAAGTGAATCACAGTCACTCATTCTGCTGAAACATCTCAGTAGACCTGAACAGGATATTTTGTGCAAGCTTCAAAAAATTGCTGTAATGTACAAGTCATGGATCAGGCTTTATATGAAAGTACAGAACTATAGGTGGAATAAAAAAGAGAGTCCATCATATTATCAAATTGTTTTGTTTTTTACCAGTGAGATCAAGTCCCAGAGAGCAAGACTGGTCTTTAGCATGACCGCTCATGGTAACAGTAGCTATTGAACAGTTGTTCAGCAGCTATCAGCATGAAAATTTTTCTATTTTTAGTGAATTATCAATGTTCAGCAAACCTTTACACTCAAAAGGAACTGATCTGTGCTGCTCAGAACAGCAGATATTACTATGATATTACATTCAAAATGGGATTCAAAAGTAGAAGAGTCATTGGTATCATATGCTGTGCATTGAAAGCTTGCATGCACTTCACCTTCCTAAAACTAGATGAAACTAGAAGAGTTTCCAAGGAGAACATCCAGTTTACCCCACCAGCATGAAGAGAGGCAAGCGTTCAATAATAAAGCACTACCATGAGTATGCACACATACCCAAGTTTGGGCATGGAAATGGAAGGCAACAGCCTTCACCTACAGAGAGGTTTTTGAACACATTGGCCCCATTTGCTGGTTTTAAAAATGCTTGTTTTATTTATACAGGACCACTACACCCCAGGCTTAAGAATCTATCAATGACATGTTTACACCTTCCCAAAGAAAGCAAGAGGATGGAAGAAGTTTTGATTCTTTCTTCCTTACACACCTTTATACATCTGGATATCTAAGTATTAGTTTCTCAGAGCAACTCCCATTTAATATTTGTTTTACATAGAGAACTACATCCAGCAAACTAACCAAAATCTTTCCCAAAGAAACAGATGCGATTCTCTGCAACAGTAAAAAGACTTGACTTGGACTCTAAAAAAATTTTTTCTGCACTTGACCTAGGCTTTAAATGAATTGGGAACACTTACTTTCCATTCTAACCGTAATGTTTGCTATGAACCTGAAACTCATTCTCTTCTAATGAGATCATCTGTTGTTTCAAATGAGTACTTAGAGAATCAGCTGAATTATGTGACTTATCCAAAACTATGATCCTGAGCAGTCCTCCTCAACTGCTGCCCAATTGCGAAGGTGCCTACATTTCTCAAACTGTATCCTAAATTTTCTGGGTGTCTAGAACTCCATTCCTTCAAATGTCCAGAACTGTCAATGACTGGGTAGTACTATACAGCCTAACATCTATGCTGATGTTGCTCTTAAATGATTTAGACCTTGTAATAGAGCATAGACAGTAAATTTCTGACAACTAGATTTTAAAAGAAGCCCCTACTCACTGGCTAAAACATATACAACTTTAAAAATAGGTTTGATAGAGACCAACCAATAACATCTTTCTGCTGTTTGTTTTACAGAACACTTTATTCAATTTTCATTTAATTTGTACCTGCTCAGCAGATTTATTCAGCTCAAGAGATTTAATTAGGCAAAATTCAAATTTAAGATTCATGTTTCAATTTCTAGAGGGAAAAAAAATAATGCTTTCAACAGTTTCTATCATTTAGAGAAGACTGTGAAACC
This sequence comes from Athene cunicularia, assembly GCF_003259725.1. Classification (NCBI taxonomy): domain Eukaryota; kingdom Metazoa; phylum Chordata; class Aves; order Strigiformes; family Strigidae; genus Athene; species Athene cunicularia. Next base: position 998,958 of record NW_020799099.1, read on the forward strand.
AGCCCAGATCAGAAAAAAAAAAAAAAAAAAAAAAAAAAAAAATAGGAAAAAAAATACAGTCCCATTTTTACAAGCTGTTCTTCAATCCTGAAAATGAATAAAAGAACAACACTGTGAGATACGTTCTTTATTGTGTCTAATAGAACTGCTTAAAGTTTAAGAACTCTGCAACCTGACAGTCCCACAAAATGGCCCTGGATTCTGGAAGTCAAAATATCTTTGATGTAGTTCATGCCTCATCATCACCAATGAGCAAGATACAGTCCACAGTCATGGCTGTATTATGTTCCCTAGGTCCTTCTGGGTTTTATGTTGTTTATTGAAACTAAATGTTTTATTAAGCCACTGAATAGTAAGCAATTAGCCAGAGACAACATGAAGTAAAATGGAGAAACAGATTCTTTAATATATATGTCAAAGCTTTAGGTAGACATATTACGGCTCTTGGGACACTGCTTTGAAAAATTTAATCATCATTCATAAGTCTAGATTCACATGTTTCTCTCTAGAATCGAGATCATTCAAAGGTCATTTGTGAAATCATCATGGAGCACATATCTCATTACAGTCTGTGACACGAGTTATGCTTTCCCAGTAAACCTGGGGAAAAGAAAATATACCCCAAAGAACAGCAAGGTAATGAAATCTGACAATCTGACAATAAGAGAAAATTTATCATTAAAAAAATCTAATAATGGCTCCTAGCACTTTTTAATCACAGCTACTGAACTGTTGCATCCTGAGGAACATGGCTTGTTTTAATTATTTATTGGGAGTTGATGGTTTATTTGGAAAAAAATTCAATTATATCCTGACACTATCAGTTTGTTTTGTTCACCTGATACTGCTAAGAGGAAGGTTACCTTCCTGTGGAAATTCTGACATTTCTATAATTGGTTTTGCAACTGTTCCAAGAGACTGAAAGTATTCATATTATTAAATTTGTGCAAAAATTGGAGTTAAGACATTATTAAGATTGATGGCTAATAACACCAATAAACTGAACCTCAAAGAGATTAAATTTCTCTTCGCCTTTCCTGTTAGACACATGCTATATATAGTCTTGGGGAAGCAAAATCTCTACTGACATCAAAGATGGAAATCAAGCACAGCCCCTTAACAGACCCATTCAAATACCTCGAATATCCAGGGGGGGGGGAAAAAAAAAGTTTAGGAAAAAAGATTTTTAAAAAATAATCAATGACTAGCAAATCAAACCTTATAAGATGGGTAAGAACTTCCCCTGAAGTTAAAAGGAATTTTGCTAAATTTAGCCTTCAGGTGGGAGGTCTGTTCTTGCCAATTGATCAAAATCAGGAAAAAATAAATTACATTCTTGAAAATGCTGTGGAAAGCTTTGGCTAGTTTCATTATTCAGAGTTTTTCAGAATATTCAGTAAAATATTCACACAGCTGTGAGCAGCTGAATTAAATATTTAGTTTCAAGATCAAGTGAACTCATTCAGCAGAGATTCTAAAGTTGTTTATACATAATCACATGATGAACCTGCTACCTATTCTTCAAGGAGCTCTATACATGTAGCTGTAAAAGTAGAAGGGAAGGGGAAACAAAAACACCACATACAGCAGGACCAGATCATAACAACATAATTTAGGCTGACTTCAGCACCCGTACAACTGCACTTTCATCCTTCTATGGTACTTTCCAGGGACTTTAATGTAGCCTAAATTATTCTGCAAATGAGACGTAATCCTGGTTATCAGGTGACTTTTAAGTTAAACATGGCTCGGCCATCACCGAGCCCAGACTTCACACCAGAATTTTCAGTAGGACTGATGCTCTGGCTTAGTGCTGAATGAATGGTTACACAGCTCCTGGCCATCATGGACAAGCTCAGACTTCTCCAACTCTGGAAAGGGTCCCTTCCATACACTCTGAAGAGCACAAAAGCTTCAGGGGCAAGTGAAGCAGATATCAAGTGCCAAGCACTTATATACCAATGTAAGAATAGGGATATACGTTTGTATCCCCCTCCCCCCCCACCCCCCGCCCCAGAGTCTCAACCACACCATTGTATAGTTCAAGTAAATGTTAACACATCTAACTGCTTATCTCTACCAGACTCGTGTTATGTGGCCTTAAAGGCTTTCCTATGTCAACCAACAAGGTAAAAAGTAATCTGAGGTTGCAGGAAATTGAATGGTCCAGATGCTCAAACAAAGCCTAGCCTCCTAAAAGCAGACAGTGTTTGGACAGTCAATAGTTATGTCAAATATAGCAAAAGGGAGAGAGATTTTAAGTTCTCAATGTAGGATTTGGAGATAACAGAGGAAAACACACATTGATGAATATGTCAACAAAAGAGCCCCCCATGCCAACCCAAACAGTATGAACCATTCAAAGAGAACTGATTTAAAACACACTTATCTAATATTAAAGTGGCAATAGGTAATTTGAAGAGAAAGATACGCTTGTTCAGATTATCCCCCCATGGCTCATAACTACCTCACTTTGTGCCCTCAGAGTTTATCAGTGTTGTAGAAGACATTTATTGGCTTTTATTTTCCCTTCTGTTGCCAAAACACACCAAGGTTAACGCAGTTACTCAGCACTCTGATGCAGCCAGGAGAACATCTGACTTTAAAACATACACACTTTAACTAACCAAGTATCAAATTGCTTAAGGAAATAGTGATGAAAATAGTTTTCAAAGTGTCACAGTTGACAATGACAACTCTGCTCTTTGCTTCCTTTAAGGACAAAAACCAACAAGGAGCTGGGCATGTGCAGAATCTGAATAAGGTCAGTCACAGAATTAGGCAACATCCCACCAAAAGCCATCAACAAATTGTTGAAGGGGATCTCAAAAAAATTGATAAATACAGATCTGTGGGCCCTTTTATTGGAAAAAAGGTCCTCCTCAGGGTGCCATGCGAATTACTCAATCTACTTTTCTGTTTTCTCTGGATCATATTTGAGACCTGAATCACAGGAACATTTGCATTCAGTCCCTATGCTTCATGTGTCTTCAGGGAAGAAAAAAAAAAAAACACCACACCAAAATGAACAAAAACAAAACGCACACACGAAAGGAAAGCAACTTCTTTAAACAAACCTGGCACCTTTTTCAATATTAATATTGAAATACCATTATGCCTAATTTAGGAAGCTAATCCCCCCCGTTATAGTGGAGAAAGAGTATGCGCTTTCCCATAAGATCTAAAGCACTGATATAATACTTATTTGTCCACCATCCTAGACCTGATTCACTTCTGTACAGTCTGTTCCGGTGAATTACAGGATTCCACTCACTAATTTTCCAGTCTTCATGCAAATAAAATGCATCGGGTTTTCTGAAGATATGCACTACAAACATTGTAAACATGCATAACTGATAAACTTCCTCAATTACAAAGGTTTTTTTTCAAAGCTAAATTAGACTAAGGGTAGATGGCTTTCCACTGAAAGTTAACAGGGTTTTTTTGCGTGAAAAAAAGAAAACCTTCTTTAGCAGAAATCACAGCTACTTCTTGCACCTGAAAATATGATTTGAAATATACTGCACATCTTCATGGAAATCCCAGGGTAGGGAGAGCAGGAAATCAAATTGTGAGGGTTTTTTTAATCCTGCTTATTTAGTCACATAAATCTTGTGACATCAGACTTATCTAAATCCATTATAGGACTTGCTTTATCTTTTAGCTTCATTTTTTTTCATTCTAGCTTTTCATTTTTGAAGATGACTTTATAATCTATTTTATTATTACTCTTATTAGACAAGACTACTGTATTCCTAGCTGCAGGTAATTCTTTACAATCTGCTTTTAGTATTTCCAGGCCACCAGCTCCTGATGTGATACAGTGAGCTCAGAAGACAGACATACAGTGTAGTAAAACAAAATATCCTGACATTGCAAAAACAAGTATTTTCTAAAGTAAACACCGTTATTGTACTATGCCTCGTGTAAACCACTACATCTAATTCAGGCAAGTATTGGTACATATCCATTTGCCTGATTTAGATGAAAGATTCTTATAGAAGCCCATTTTCTCTGTTTGCTAATGCACTAAAACATGAAAAATATTTAAGTTTGTTCCCAGCTGAATAGTATGAAATATCTAAGTCATTCACCTGCATACTATTCCTTAATTACATAGCTCTTGGTACTCCCACCGAAAGAATACATTCCATTATAAACCAAGAAGTAAAGTGCTGAAATAGCATACACTGATGAACTCCACTGAAAAGGTTTTCCAATCCATTTCAAGCTTTAATTTAAAACTGAGATCAGAACAACAGAGGTAGACCCAGGGATACACACTAAATGAGGAAAAGCCAAACGTATATTCTATAATATTGCTCTCTCTTTACAGTTGATGACATATGTATTTCTGGTCTAAATACTCTCACACTATAAAATGGAATATGCCATTAAGTTAGGAATTTCACCAATGATTTTTCATATTCAGTATCTTCTAATACCTAATTAAGACAGATTAACATCATTACAACATGAAAATATCAAATGGTTAACTGATGCAAAGTTTCAGGGAAGAAACTAAACAAAGCACTTAGGTGAACTGACAAGAAGGTTTTTACTTGTACGACTATTAATATTTTAGATGTCTACTACACCACCAACAGTTCTGTGAACAACTGATCTGGTCCAAAGACACAAAAATACTCAGATGAGAAAAATTTCCCACTTAGCTCTTTTTGTATTGTTTTTTTTTAACATGATACCACTCACATTAGCGAAGCTGTACTATCATTAGCAAAAGAATAATCAAGATACTGATTACTACCAGAAATCGAACACAGTCAGAATCTTAAATCCAGCCATTAATCCCTAAAATTTCAAGTTTGCTCCTGAACAATTTGATCCAAAACTATTCTTGTAACATATTTGGTGTGGTTCAAAGTCAAAGATGTACTTCAAAGTTAACCAAAGTTGGTTGAAATCTCAAAAGATCAGCGCTTCTTTTTCTTTTCCCTTTTTAATCAGTATGATGTTGGTTTCAGTTCCTCATGTTTAACAGATTATTTCACTGCAGTTGTCAGCAACTTTTTAATTAAATATTCTTCTCATATGGAACGAACCATTGCTTTTACCTTCCTTGAATTCAACAGATCCAGAACATCTAAAAAGCACATGGGTTTTCACCTTGAATTTGTCTTCATATTAATGCATCTGTATTTTGCTGTAAGAAACATCTGGGACAATTTCAGGCAGCCTTTCAAAAATACGGTAGTCCATATGGCAGAACAAATGCCAGGAGAGGAAAAATAAATTCTCTTGTTATTGCCATTTAGTTTCACTTGTAGTTAAATGAGAAAATAACAAAAGGTGTCTCTATTGCCAGCAATCCAATTTGCTGACACTGTGTGCCTCCAATCCAGAAAACACAAGAGCGGCCCTCTTCTTGACCTAATCACCTTATATTGATAAAAGGCTACTAAAAATATTATTCTCTTAAAAGTCAGGGTGCACAATCAAGCCCAGTAATTTCTATTAAAATCCATAATCTTTAAAAATAAGCTAAAATCTAAACTACATGATATATTGAATAAAAGACAATTACCATTAGGCCTCTATTGGACAAGAACATGAAGGTCTGGAATGCAACATGTATTTTGCAGTAAATATATATTAGTCAAAGCTCAAAAAATCTAGTAGGTAGGGATATGAGCTCAGGTCTTCCCACTTGCAAACAGGCATCCTCACAACTAGCCATATTTCCTCCTAGGCTGGGGCATTCTTTGCTTATAACAGTCAGTTCTGCTCCAAGAACACCTTTCACGATGCTAAAACTCTTACCCACGCCACATGAGCTTCACATGTTTTAACTGATATACCAAAGCAAGCCTAGATAGTCATAATCCTCACTATAACCATTTACTTAACGCAGTAAAACAGTAGGTTGCACCAACATGTTAGGGGTTTTTTAACATTATTAATAATGATTCTGAGGCATTACATTTAAACCGACTGTGCACAAAATTCATTTTGTTCACAACTGTAAGCTACAGGTGCATACTATATCATATCACAGTAATGCCCTACATACAGACTAGAGAAAAATATTTTACTGAGAGTGGGATTCCCAAGAAGAGTAAGCACTCATAGACACTAGATTTCTCCATTGTGAGAATTGCTGTGTGAAAGCTATAACAGATCTAGCTAAATTCCCTGGGTAAGGAGACACAATGAGAACACATCAGACAGAACAAAGAGCTACATAAGACAAACCACTGTAGGAATTCCCATGATCAGAAACATCCTCGAGGCATAATTCTTCCATTAGTCCCTTTATAAGAGTGGATTAAGAAGTAGCTGCTGATATACCTCAGTTAAAGCTGACAGCCTTTTCTGAGCTACTTTCCCTACGGTGCTCAAGATCAGGGGAGGGGGATACTAAAAAAACAAAACAAAACAAAACAAAACAAAAAAACCAACACCCAACACCAAAAAAAACCTGGAGCTTTTCCTGCCCAGAAGAAAGGAATAGGAAATATGTAGCTCTAGATAGTTCCCTGTAGGTCATGAATAGAGAGGAAGGGTGAAGGCAGGTTCCCCTAATACAGTCATGCTAATCAAATTCCCATGTCAACTTAAAGCAGCAAGTATTTACTGTGTCTTTATTGAGACCGTGAAATTCCAAACCAATATCTCAAGTTTCACTCTTATTTGCTGTAAATATTTTCCTACATCAGGCAAGAATGGTAAATTCATGTCATGCTCCTCAGCTACTACACCTCTCAGAGTATGCTTCTAAGACTTATTAGAATAGTATTTGTGCCACTGGCAGAGCTGTGTCCCTCACTAGGGGCAACGGCATACAATATCATCTTTTAATGGAAGCAGAAGTTTTAATGTTTATGGTGTTTTATGCAAGACATTTCATAGTTATAGAACGCAATCAGTAGACTTATTTCCTTAAAAGGCTTTATAAACATTGTTTACGCCTCAGAAAAAAATTGTGCTGTATCTTGTGTCACATTTTTATGTGTCATTATGGTAACAACTCTTTAACACCCCTAAAAAAAATATCGCTAAATATCCTCAAGCACAATTCAAAAGTTAAAAATTTTGATACTAAGGAAAAAATGTTTGGCACTTGAACTGTACAGATAACAAAATAGCTGAATTTTCAGCAGATTCCCAAAATGACAGTTTGAACAAGATAAAAGTGTAAATCTTGATTGGATTACTTCTATCACTGACCTTTCAACCTTCCCAAATTTCCTTGTGGATTTATCAAAGGGTTTTTCTTCCCAGGCTTCACGTACAGACTTCACAAGGTGTAGCATTAATCAAAATTCTGATATGCAACCTCCAGCTAGCCAGCTGTACCAATTCATTCGTCAGTCTCATCCTGTTGCTGAACCCAAGCAAGCCCACCGATTCAGGACTATCTCTAGGGCATAGGAAATCAAAGCATCAAGTCATGAACAAATCCTCTTTCTTCAGACATATCTCTAAGTAAAAAGGCTCCACATGCTGACTCAGCATCAGTCCTTTGCTTCAGGAAGGCAGTGGCTGATCTAAAGAACACTTCCATCAGCAGGAGCTACAGATCTGCTCCCAAGTGGATTTTGCTTTCTCCTTTTCAAATTCCTCCCTCCATGCCTCACATCTCTCCCAAGCTTATCAAGGCACCAAGCTCACCCTTTGCATTAACCCCATTAGAGACCTAGAAAAGACAGACCCAGTTTCACCTGCCCAAAATAGGAAGACAACTGAAAGTGAATTCAGAACCACAAACAACTAAAAAACCCGGGCAACGTGACATCGGGCTGCTTCAGGCTGCCATCCATGAGCAGTGCAGAGTCCAGAGTATCATTCAGAAGGCAGTGGGGGCCAGCTGAAAATCAACTCTGTTTTGTCACAATTTAAGTACAGGGTCATCCTCAAGCAACCAGCCTGAAAGTCATGTTAGGCACCTAATCAAGACAGAAATTGCTTCCCTGGTGTCAGCTCAGATGGAAAAAGGAATCTGCATGTCATCACCCCAAATAGCTACCTGGAGTTATATATCTGTATGATGGCAACTTTAAAGTAATACACAGACAAAACGGCATGGGTCCAAAAATTTTGCCCTCTAGGATTTCCCAGAGAACTTTGACTAGACTAAGAGGAAATCCCATCTGTAAAATGATGTTTACTGCGTGAAATAAAGTTAGTATGAGATACTTCATGCATCCTCCAGATACTGAAAAGGCTACTGAGAACAACTTAGAAATAAAAGAAAAACAACTGTAGTGAAGGAGATGTTATAAACTAGCATTTACACATGAATCATTAACACATTAAAGACACACTGAGCTCTGGAAATGTCTGAATCCCAAATGAAACACTTTTGAAACTACTGTAATACTGTTCAATGTACTGTAACAGTCAAAAAAGTAATACATTGCTATTTTACATAAGAAAGGGAATAGGATAAGGTGAAAGATAGTATAAAGTCATCGTAGAAATCAAATTTATACTCAAGTGGTATATTGTGTTCACTTCAAGATCCTTCATTTCAAAAGGGCCAGATGATAGCCGATTAATTCAGAGACAGGTGATAGATGTGATTAGAAGTGCTCAGTCTCTGTACCCAAGTGATAGGGCAAGGAAGAGATTCTTGAAGAATATAATAAACTGACAGAAAATATAATTTATTAATTTCTATTCGCCTTTTCTTGCAAAAGACAACCACTCAGACAAGTAAAAGAAGGAAAATTCAAAACTCCTATTTATCATCCCTTCTTCCCTACACAGGGCAATTAGTCTGTGAAATTCACTGCTACGAGGTTATGACCTAAATGACAACAGAAGAATACATAAGAGGTCAAAGAAAATTTTTGTAATCACTCAGGAGTAATGACAAACAGAAACCAATCAACAACTACCAAGATCAGCCTTGTCAGTTCATGAATTTAGAGAAACAAGTTTCTGTCTTTCAACAGAATGTTTTTAAATCCACTTTTCCCATTTATTATTTGTTTTTCTTTCATCTCCTTTTAAAGCCCGTGTTTGGGAAGTCAAATTCAATCACTGCAGTTTCAGTTAAGAAGCCTAAATGGGATAAAAGACATTCTTAAGTTTACTGTCTTCCCAAATATTTTTTTTTAGCACACACACATACTATATATATACATATAGATAGATAGATAGATATATACACACACACACACTTGATTTAGTAATTATAGACTTACCATCAGTTTCCACCAGTATTACGTTTGGGGGATGAGTGGCAGGATATCTTCTTACGGAGAGCATTTCATTTACACAATTACAATTTTACAGTGGGCACTGCATGTAAAGGAGAAGATTTTATTTTGTGATGAAGCATACTTAGCATAAACACACTCTTTTTACATATATCCCTTTTCCCCCAGTGATAATAATTTCTTTATCTCTTTAAAGCAGAGATCCATCCCTGGATAGAAGCCATTCTGTTACAAAAAGGAATCTAGAAAATAGAGCAATGAAGCTGAATTTTTAAAACAAGGGAAACTAGATTGCACTTTTACTAAGGAAAAGATTTCATTTACACCTATTCAGCTGTTCAATCTTGAACACATCTTGCTCTCTCTTCAGAAGAGCATGCTCCACTTCAACAGCTCACTACAAAGTATTATCAAATTACCCATCTTTTCTCAGTTCAACTGTTTTTCAATTGAAAGTGATTATCTACATTTCCCTTCATCTTGATTTTTTTTTTTTCTGGATGGCTCATTATATCCCTAGTTTGCATATGAAATCAGTCTTCCTTTTAAACTGGGAATTATCTCTGCTTCCCAGAGAGGACAGAGTGCTTCATCTGTAATGAACTTTATATGAACTACATAGAATAAGACCATACAATATGGAGCAGCAGACTTTAAAACATAAATATACCTACACACATTATTTGAGGTCAAAAGTAACAAAGGTATTTTAAGTATTAACAACTGTGAGATGAAACTGAGTTTTTCTAAGAAAACAGCCAATCCGACAGCACACGCAGGCTCAGACTATGCCAGCCGCAGTGAAGTATCTTCTGGAAGTTAGGTGGGTGTGGGGGTTATTAAACAGTGCTCCTGCCTGCCCCTTTTCCCACTAGGCTACTCTGCTGCCCAGCAATGAGCAGAACACACCAAAAGCCATAAAGTCAGCTTCAGAGGAGTGTTTTCATGCACACTTTAAAGTGTTATAACCTAGAAGCTGGCCCTGATAATAGCCTTCCTAACCCAAAAGCAGAGTTAGTGAAGATGAAGCATGTGCTGCTAGAATTGTAAAAAACCAAGACACCTTGTTTCCCCATTTGACTTCGAAATACTCTGGGTACCTAAAGTTATGTCTTTGGAAACACTCAAACCCAGCAAGATCTAACCAGTTTGTGTGGAAGACCAGTTAAAACTTAAGGACAAAAGAGAGTTCAGCACCTGTCATTCAGTTAGACAACATATGCCTAAAGGACAGTGCCTATCAGACTACTTGCTGGGCTGCTCCCTGTCCTCAACTGCAAGAGCCAGACCACAGACAATGGACTGCCACTTCCCAAAGGACAGAGAGCTGAACGTGATGTATTTCAGCTCTGTCCTGGGCCCATGGGCAGGGGTTGTGGGTGGAGGCCCCAGGTGAGGCTTGTCAGGGCCCTTAGGGATCCAGACACCCATTTCAGGAGCAATTACCTTCCTCCACGCCAGCATTACACTTCCCTCTCTCCACAGCAGCAGCTGCTCAAGAACCAGTTTGCTCCCAGGGTCATCCTTCTTGAGGGCTGCCTCCCCCCATCAGTGTGCCCACAGCCCCTTCCCAGGCAGCACCCAGCACCAGGAGCTATTGCTCTCTGCAGGGCTGGGGCAGTACAGGGTGCTGTGGTCAGGCACGGGAAAATACTGACATGTGCCAAAAAGGCCACAGTGATTACTGCTGAATAACAAACAACAAAATGAAAGACCACCTGCAAGCCAGCCTAGGGCAAACTAGAACCCCAGATGTATTTCCTCAGCCTTCTGGCTTGCTAGGCTACAGATTTGGGCTTCTTGAAGATGACCTAACGATATGATATAGCAGAGAGGTAGACAGACACAGTTCACGTGCACCATCAAGACACAGCTTTATAGAGTCACTACCAAGCCCACCAAGGACATACAACAGTCGTTTGTTATTTCCAAATATGTAACTTAGCATATGATCAACATGATCAAACAGTTCTTTCCCCTCCCTCTCCCAAAGATTTACCATTACCTCAGACATTTGTGTTTACAGACTTTTTCCAATAATGAATTAATTTTTCTTCCACTCCATTGGTAAGATTTCTGACTTATAAGTACATTTTGAGCCATATCAATTATTATTTTCCATCCATTTAATATGTATTAGCTGCCAGATGGTACCAAGTCAAATGCTCTAAATACTTCCATTGCTTTTATAACACTACAGTTACAAACCAAACGTGTTATCACATCAGAAGAGATAAAGTGAGTTTAAGAAAACCTATTGTCTATAAATGCATGCCAATTGGCATTATCTTACAACTTCTCTTAATTTTGTATTAATTGAGTCTTGTATCAGGCTCTTCATTATCTTGCCTGGATTAATATTGGTCTGACAAGCCTATAATTATCCTGGTCATTGAATTTACCCATATTAAATACAGCACAGCATTATCTTATTTGCAATCCTCTGGAACCTGCCTAATATTCCAAGACTTTTTGAAAATCAGAATTCAATTAATTTCTTCCTACTGTATATTTAATTGTCTGGTAAGAATTCTCAAGTCAACTTGTAAGTCATTTTCTTTATTTTAATAGATAAATATAGGTATGTATAAAACCCCACAAACACCTTAATTATTTCTTCTAGCAAGACACTGCATGCCACACCTCCCATCCCTCTCATTTTAATACTTGCTAGTTTCATTTCTTCTTTATTATTTACATTATTCTCACATAAGCATAAGTAACTTCTTTGGGCACTTCTTTTCAATAAACACCACAAGCTACTGTCTTTATCTCTCTTTACCCTAAATTAGCAAAACACTTGAGCTTATGCACTCTTTCAATTGCACGATGTAAGAAATGAAGCTCATTAATTTTCTTTTCAAGAACTGTAAGTATATTTGAAGGTGAAAAAAAAAAAAAAAATCAGTTCTTTGGTTATAAACTCATTTCCTTGAAAATTAGCACATGTAATGGGGCTTTGATATACCAAGAGGTCACAATATAAAGTTACTTAAGTTTCCCCTGCCATCTGTACAAAACTATAACAAGAAAAAAAACGAAACTAAACTTTTTTTTTTTTTTTCCAAATTCTCACAGAAGCTTTTTTTGCACTCCTTTTCAACGGGAGATAAAGGTCTTTCATTAGCCAGATTAGATCAAGAACTGTTTTAAATATTTGTTGCAATTCTGATAAAAAACTGTGAACATGTATCCTAACTGCTTTGAATGTAAATGTTAACAAATTATCATATTCCATTCTTAAGCAGAAAAAGAGCAAAAAGATTTAAGAAATCCTCAGGCATTATCCTACCAGTTTTCACACTAGCTACAGTTATAAAATATGATTTTGGTCTAGATTAATCTGGACTGATTCCTAACTGAGCTTATCAGGATAGTAACCTAAATATATCAGCAAGCATTTATTAAAAGAGATCTTTCTCCCTTTGCAATCAGAGCTACAAATAAAGAAGCGAATTTGCTTTGTGAGGAAAGAACAAAGCAGCAAAAAACTTTTGGACTTTTTCCAAATTAAACAATTAACTTTATTGTCAAATGCATCAAATCCATGAACTTGAAACCTAGTATATATTTGAACACAGTTTCCCATTTACCTAGTTAGACAATTCCACACATTACAGCATAAACCCTATATCTCTGGTTTATGGTATTTTGTCTCACTTTCACTATTTTGTATTTAACATGAACAAGTTTACTTATTCAGGAGGCAGTTCACATTTCTTCCATTTTTGCTACATCCTCCTTACACGTTTGCTTAGAGACAACTGTCTAACAAGAACTCTTCTCAATATCCCAGAAGCCCAGGCACTCCACTGCAAAACATGCCTTACAAAATATTTTTGGCGCTCTGCAAGAATTAGAGGTTCTCATTTAAATTTTATGACACAGAAGCCAGAAGCAGCATTAAAATTGTTAGGTCTAGAAGGGACATCCAAATGCCATCACAAATTCTAATCATATGCTGCTGGGACATCTAGTCTTTGTAAGCGTGTCTTTTGGCAAGGAGAAAATCCTTTGAGTAAACATCAAAAACTTGTTGTCACATCTGGCATTTCCAATTGGAGGGTCACATTTTGGCTCTTCTCACTTTCTTGCTTACTTAAGTCCTGTAAAAAATGCTGATACACCTTTGCCTCCTGACCTCACAAGAAAACACAGAGAACAAAAACACTGCCATACACAAAGAGAGGTTGATCAGAGACTACATCATAATTCTTAAGCAGCTAGGAAAATTTAAATATGAAGTATACACCAGCTGGAATTTAGACTTGTCTCTTTGTCCAGGTCCAGGGAAGCAGTTAGACAGGTGCCTAACATCTAACACCAGTCTCATCTCAGACCAGTTGTTTTGCAACTTTGCAACACGTACAGACTTCAAAGCAACACACACCACCACACACTGCATGCATCATTGCTCAGCCATCTAGCAAAACACATTTTAATTCCAACACATGGGCTAATACTTTGGATAGGATTAGGCACATGCATGTACCCAAGCAAATATCTGCATCCTCAGGACTTCCCAGCTCAGGTGCAGGTTTCGGCTGGTGCGTTTCCCTTGTATGTCAGGATTGGAGGACCAGGAGCACCACTTGTCACCATCCAGGTCGAGGACTGGCTCTTTGGTTCTACTGTTGTTAAGTGGCTTCTGGATTTCCTCCTCTTGCAAAATGTTTTTCACTGCTGTTCAGCTAGCATCACCAATGTGCAACAAACAAGTTCACTTTCTATTTTTTTTTTGCCACTTTTTAACTGAGAGATCAGCCTTTACCCTCTTTTTTTTTTTTTTTACCCTCATCTGGACAACAAGGAAAGGTTTTGTTCCGTAAAAAATCAAAGCTAATACTAATAATTATATTTTCCTTCAGTACCCTGAACTCACTTATTCCTAGATTTTTCAATTAACATTTGCATTAAAAACTTCTGTCAGTTTTCTACTTGTAAGTATTAAAATGCCCACAGTATTTTTCTGAAGTATGTCAAGAATCAAGCATGCATTTTGCTTATTTCTGTGAAGCTCCTAAAATACTAACTATTCCAAGTACTCCCTGAAACACAAAAGAAATAAATACAGTGGTGTTAACACATTTTTATCCCACACCTCAGTCTGCTGTTTTCCTCAGATCCTCAGGTCCTAACCCCTCATGTGATAACATAAATTCAAGATGATTTATTTTTGTTTGCCTTTTTTTTTTTTCAAATATATTTACAGTTCTGTGATTGCTGAAAAAAATTTTCAAAATTTTCAATTCATGGTGTTCCCACTCACACACATACAGCCTTTCAAATGATCTGTTAAATCAGCTGAAAAATGTTAGAGTGAATTTCATAACCGGAGAACATTAAAAGAGAACAACACAGGTTTGTCTAGCTGCAAGTCCTTAAGCACAGCACCCAGCCCCAAAATTTGATTTCATCTAGCCAAGGAGAGTATATATACACACAGTGACTCAATGTTTTATAGAGGAACTGACAGCCAAGCACCTTGTAAAGACTGAACTTAAATATTTGGCTTTGCATGCTGGAAATGGAATGTTCTCCAATCACACATGCAGCAGACTAGAAGCTATAACATCACTGCATGTATGTGACATGGATATCTTAACACTGCACTGTGAAAGTCAGAAAGGATTTCACCTTCCCCCAGAATGTTTGTGGTCATCTGAGAATCAAGGAAGGGTGTGTGTGTGTGTAGTATTTTCTCCTCCTTTCAGGAATAATACTATAATAAAATAAGCAGATGCAAGAAACATTTCTATGTATTAAAAATTCTATAATTTCAATCTATAATTGATTAATATGTACTATGACTGCATTTTACGATGAATAATTTTACAGAGTTCTTCCTACGCAAAAATTGCTTTTTTTTTTTTTTCCCTGTGGTTGATCTCAGATTCATTGCAGCTAATTTTGTTACACATTCCAGTGATTAAAGCTGGAGTCACAAGGTGCTTCTTCAATTTCATTAATGCCAAAGTGCCTCAGGGTTTTGTTCAGCACCAGTAATACTAGATTTGCCAGGAGCTTAATGGTCAAAAACATGTTCCAGGGTAGTCCAGGGACTTCATATCAAGAACACTCCATGAGGTGAACGCTTCCTGGTCCTCATTTCGACCTAGTAGCAATTATAAAGCCATAAAATAAAATGTGCTCTTTTTTTGCCTAATATTCATAATATTTAAGAGACTAGAAAAAAAGGGGGCAGTGTAAAGTCATGAAGGAAAACAAAATCCTTGTCTGATTTTTTTGCATTATCTGTTTAGGTATGCAGGCAAGTTCCTCAGCATGCATCTCCAAAAGTACAGTTCAAAACAGAATTTTGAAGGAAGAGGAAGAAGGTTAAGTCTTTTAACATCCACTTAGCTTAGGTTTAGGTCTCAGCACAGCAAGCATTCCACCTTAAAAAAGAAGCATACAGGGTAAGAAGTAAAACAGCATGACCAAAAGTGCATATTTGTTTGCCTGAATAATGGTGAGTAGCCTCATTAATAAAAAAAAAAAAAAAAGGAAAAAAAAGAAAAAAATATGTAATTAAGAAGAAAGATACCAATATTGCTTCTAGGTTAAGTGAGATTGCCACAAAGCCTTCTGAAATAGATTTTAAAGCTTCCACTAGGATGAAGGTAGCTCATATTTTTGCTGAAATGTGAGTCTGCACAAAGAAAAGGAAATTGAAGATATCTATTGAAAATGCACTTGAAAAAAACTTCATGAGAATAACAGTGTTATAAAGCCATTCTTTTAATCAAGGGCTATGTTTACTTGAGCCCATTTTGAAACCCCACATAAAGCTACTGTGTGAAAAGCCTTGATTTCTGTAGTAAGCATAGGGACAAGAGGCAAACACAACATAAAAGATTTGATAACTTGACCACCCTGACAGGGTGACAGTGCTTCCATCACTGCATCTATGAAAAAAAATATTCCATAAGCACATATCATCTTGACACTGTTATGGCAGAGCCAGTTGATTTTTCCTACATACACAAAGATAAGCAGTGACTTAAAAACTGCTGTACATGATCAGTGGCATGGTGAATGATCTGCATATGCAGATCTGAAGGGCATGACTACCCCTCAAAGCCTGTTACCCCACTGATTTATACAAGTGTAGCTCTACAGTCAGCAGAGCGCTGCCAACTGACAAAAGCTGGGGAATGTGTCCCAAATCTGCAGTCTTTCTTGCCAGTTCACAGCAACCTGCAGCCTTTATTTCTGTAAGCATAATGACAACTGGAAGCATTCAATCCCATGTCATTTTAAGACCATCTATTTCAAGTCTACTAGCCTGCTGCATTTGCCAAATAAAAATTGAAATGTGTTCAAAAAAAATTGTCTGGAATGTAATTCACAGATACAACAATGATGTGAAAGAAAACTCAACTGTATTGTGTTAAACATATTATATATATATATATATA